>NC_140580.1:811266429-811821456 GCF_964204655.1 Triturus cristatus
GAAATAGGAACCAAGTTCCATGGCCTTAAGTACATTACTGCCATTGTCTGTGGCAACAAAACCAATACCAAGCCCTCTGGGCTGCAGCCATTCCAAAACCTTGGTGCGAAACTCTTCTAAAATGTTTTCAGCCGTATGAGATTTCTCCATGGCGAACATGGCTACAGTTGCATGTTTCCGAGTACCTTCAAAAATCGCAGCTGTGTCAACAACACCTCGTGCAGATAGTTGATCTTTAACCCCCACAAAAGAGATCCAGTGTGCAGTGATACACATGTAATCTGTGGCTTGGCAACTGGTCCACATGTCTGTTGTCAGGTGGATATTGTGCACAGCACTCTTCTGCAAAGCTTGTCCAACCAATTCCAGCACATCATGATGTAGTGCCGGAACAGCAATTCTTGCGAAATAGGACCGGCTTGGAACTTTCCATTTCGGGCAGATGGCAGACACAAATTCAAGGAAACCCACCCCTTCCACAAATGAAAAAGGAAGAAGGTCCAGCGCTAACATTTTAGCCAGCTTCGCATTGTACAATCGTGCCGTTGGGTGGTTGCGTTGGAACTGCCCCTCCAACCTAAACATGCTGTCAATGGTAGGCTGGCTTACTTTCCTTAGTGGTGCCATTAACCCACTAAGGCTCAACGACACAGATTGTCTCATTGAGGTACTCGCCGCCGGTCGCCTTGGTGTCTCACCCACACTCTGAGTATGGCTCTTACTGCGGTGCCACTCTGATGTTACTGAGGAGGATGTGGGCGTTACCACTGCAGTGACTGCACTACTGGAGACAGGGCTAGAAATGCCTCCCTGTTCTTCACCTGCCACCACAATAATATCGCTCCCTGATTCCTGACCAACTTCAAAGGGTTTAGTTTTCCTACTTTCTTTTAACTTAAGTAGGTGATCCTCCCACACAATAGTGTGGTGTATTCTGAGATGACTTGCTTGTCCTCCGGTACCATAGTTTGTACCAAGCTTACCACGCCGAACACCTTGCCGACAAATTGCGCATATAGCAATGTTCTCCTCCTTGGCGCTAACAGAAAAGAAGTCCCAAACTGGGGAGGAGAACTTTCTGGCACTGCTGGATGTGCCACTTTCAACACCAGATGAACTTGAGGGGGTCCTTGAAAATATGTGACCCTGTCCACCTACACTGTGACTTTTACTACCACTTCCTACTGAGGTGGTTGAGCTGGATGTAGGTCCCTGCCGGGCCTTGGAAAATATGGCAGCTGGAGGTAGTGGTGGTGTAACCTGTGTTGGTGAGATCCGTGCTGCATCCCACTCAGTAGCAGCCTTTCTGGATAGGGTTAGAATGTCGGTCTCCAATCCCTTTGGGGCGGGAGTAATGTGCGTGATGACTGGCTCGTCTTCATCAACATCATCACCCCCCTCTTCTACATCTACCTCCATAACTCTAAGTTTTTCTGGGACCTTCCTTTTCAGAAGCAATGTCTTGTGGCGTACTTCACTCTCAGACCGAGCTGGTGGGACCCAAGTGTCATCACGATCATCAGAAGCGGGGCTTGAAGAAGAAGATGATGGACTAAGCCTCCTTTTCCTTGCTGGTGGTCTGGAAGACAATAGATGTTCTGAAACAGTGGTTTGACTTCGCTCCGCTTTGTCTGCAGGAAGCTCGATTTCCTGAAATGCCCCTACGTCAGGAGCAACAACTACTATGGTGGGCTGTTGTGGCGGCTGCTGCTGTTCTGGTTGCGGCGGCTGCTGCTGCTGTTCTGGTTGCGGCGGCTGCTGCTGCTGGTCTGGTTGCGGCGGCTGCTGCTGTTCTGGTTGCGCCGGCTGCTGCTGCTGTTCTGGTTGCGCCGGCTGCTGCTGCTGTTCTGGTTGCGCCGGCTGCTGCTGCTGTTCTTGTTGCGGCGGCTGCACACTGATCTGCTGAGTTTGCGCCTGCGTTGAACTTGATTGTGTACTACTTTGCGGTAATGACATTTCTTCAACATCGCTGCCCGTTAGTAGACTGGCTACCTCTGCGACAGTAAAGCCCTTGGGCCTAGGTTGGTGGGGTTGCTGGACCGCTGTGCTGCTCCCAGCTTGGTTCCCGGACAACGCTTTGGTGCCAAAAAAAACCTTGGCCGGCACACCACCAGTCGTGGTTAATGGCACTTCCTTTTTCTGTTCCTTCTTCTCACCAGCAACTTTCTTGGTACTGGACCTGGTACCTTTCTTTGGGGCCATCTTATTCCGACGTCAGGCAGGAGGCAGATGCACAACAAGTTCTGGTCACACGTGGGCGTGATGCGCAGCAGGACTTCTGTCTGGCTGGCAGTACAACGGGTAGCCAGGTGATGCCGATGACACCTCCTACTCTGTCTTTTGTGCACCTAAAAGCAAAGAAGACAGGAGAAGAACATCAGTGAAATGTTGCATTTGTTTTTGTGGTTCAGTTACTTAGTACTGTACTAGTGCAAACAAAAGATAGTCTAGCCATTTATGAATTTTTTTTAACTAGAGCTATGTTATACTACTAGTACTGTGTACAGCCACACTACACTCTCAGGAAGGTGATGTCTAAAAATTCAACAGATCACATAGAAAACACTTGATCAATAAAGCTGTGGCTACCTGCTCTGGTAGCAGTGGATGAAAGCAGGCCTGCTGGCAGACAAGGCCAGGCAAGCTTGCAGGCCTAGGCCTCAAAATGGCCACCAGCCACATGGAGAGCCCCAACAACAACAGCAAGGCCACCCCAAAATACACACTTCCCCAACTCAATCCAATGCCATCCATGCCCAAAATGATGTCTAAAATCAACAGAACACACAGAAAACAGTAGATTACTAAAGCTGTGGCTACCTGCTCTGGTAGCAGTGGATGAAAGCAGGCCTGCTGGCAGACAAGGCCAGGCAAGCTTGCAGGCCTAGGCCTCAAAATGGCCACCAGCCACATGGCGCGCCCCAACAACATCAGCAAGGCCACCCCAAAATACACACTTCCCCAACTCAATCCAATGCCATCCATGCCCAAAATGATGTCTAAAATCAACAGAACACACAGAAAACAGTAGATTACTAAAGCTGTGGCTACCTGCTCTGGTAGCAGTGGATGAAAGCAGGCCTGCTGGCAGACAAGGCCAGGCAAGCTTGCAGGCCTAGGCCTCAAAATGGCCACCAGCCACATGGCGAGCCCCAACAACATCAGCAAGGCCACCCCAAAATACACACTTCCCCAACTCAATCCAATGCCATCCATGCCCAAAATGATGTCTAAAATCAACAGAACACACAGAAAACAGTAGATTACTAAAGCTGTGGCTACCTGCTCTGGTAGCAGTGGATGAAAGCAGGCCTGCTGGCAGACAAGGGCAGGCAAGCTTGCAGGCCTAGGCCTCAAAATGGCCACCAGCCACATGGAGAGCCCCAACAACATCAGCAAGGCCACCCCAAAATACACACTTCCCCAACTCAATCCAATGGCATCCATGCCCAAAATGATGTCTAAAATCAACAGAACACACAGAAAACAGTAGATTACTAAAGCTGTGGCTACCTGCTCTGGTAGCAGTGGATGAAAGCAGGCCTGCTGGCAGACAAGGCCAGGCAAGCTTGCAGGCCTAGGCCTCAAAATGGCCACCAGCCACATGGCGAGCCCCAACAACATCAGCAAGGCCACCCCAAAATACACACTTCCCCAACTCAATCCAATGCCATCCATGCCCAAAATGATGTCTAAAATCAACAGAACACACAGAAAACAGTAGATTACTAAAGCTGTGGCTACCTGCTCTGGTAGCAGTGGATGAAAGCAGGCCTGCTGGCAGACAAGGCCAGGCAAGCTTGCAGGCCTAGGCCTCAAAATGGCCACCAGCCACATGGAGAGCCCCAACAACATCAGCAAGGCCACCCCAAAATACACACTTCCCCAACTCAATCCAATGGCATCCATGCCCAAAATGATGTCTAAAATCAACAGAACACACAGAAAACAGTAGATTACTAAAGCTGTGGCTACCTGCTCTGGTAGCAGTGGATGAAAGCAGGCCTGCTGGCAGACAAGGCCAGGCAAGCTTGCAGGCCTAGGCCTCAAAATGGCCACCAGCCACATGGCGAGCCCCAACAACATCAGCAAGGCCACCCCAAAATACACACTTCCCCAACTCAATCCAATGCCATCCATGCCCAAAATGATGTCTAAAATCAACAGAACACACAGAAAACAGTAGATTACTAAAGCTGTGGCTACCTGCTCTGGTAGCAGTGGATGAAAGCAGGCCTGCTGGCAGACAAGGCCAGGCAAGCTTGCAGGCCTAGGCCTCAAAATGGCCACCAGCCACATGGAGAGCCCCAACAACATCAGCAAGGCCACCCCAAAATACACACTTCCCCAACTCAATCCAATGCCATCCATGCCCAAAATGATGTCTAAAATCAACAGAACACACAGAAAACAGTAGATTACTAAAGCTGTGGCTACCTGCTCTGGTAGCAGTGGATGAAAGCAGGCCTGCTGGCAGACAAGGCCAGGCAAGCTTGCAGGCCTAGGCCTCAAAATGGCCACCAGCCACATGGCGAGCCCCAACAACATCAGCAAGGCCACCCCAAAATACACACTTCCCCAACTCAATCCAATGCCATCCATGCCCAAAATGATGTCTAAAATCAACAGAACACACAGAAAACAGTAGATTACTAAAGCTGTGGCTACCTGCTCTGGTAGCAGTGGATGAAAGCAGGCCTGCTGGCAGACAAGGCCAGGCAAGCTTGCAGGCCTAGGCCTCAAAATGGCCACCAGCCACATGGAGAGCCCCAACAACATCAGCAAGGCCACCCCAAAATACACACTTCCCCAACTCAATCCAATGCCATCCATGCCCTAAATGTGATTGAAAATGAAATATATTCAAAAAACAAAAGGAACAGTTGCTTCATCATGCACACACACACCCATGAGGCCATGCCCATGGCTAGCTCGGGCCTACTACTACAACCCACAAAATTAAAATAAATTAAAAAAAAAAAAAAGGAATGATGATAATTAATTATCAAAAATAAATTGTAGTTACACAACAACTGCAATGCCCACAATCAAACACAACAACCACTTACTTGTAAAATATCCTATTCCAAAAATCCTGAAATCCAATTGCAATGATGCAGCAGACAAAAAGAGAGATCTTTCCAGCTCCAAATCCAAAGGCAGAATGAGCAGGAGATGGACAAAGCACTGGGAGGAGCCTGCTGGACAGGAACAGGAAGTTGGAGAATCTGTGTCACTTCCTCCCTCTCTCCACTTTGTAAAAAAAAAATGACTCCTGGAGTCCTTGCACAAAAAAGGAAAGCCAAATGTGAATGTAAGGAGTTCTTTTCATCCAAAATCAGTATTTGCAGATGGTTTCATGCTGCTAGAGCCGATATTCCTCTCCAAATTGTAAATTTTACATTGTTGAGTTCTCCAGCTTCACATTACTTCCGCCGGCGTGTCGAAAACGATATGATCGCGTTCTCTTCTTTGTCCCTGTCGCGTTGGATATGACGTGTTCGCGGTCTCTTTCTCCTGTTCGCGTTCGATTTCATGTGCCCGCGTCCTCATTCTCTGGCTCGCGATGTAGAATGACATGTTCGAGATCTCAATCTTCTCATACTCGCGCGGTGCATGATCGCGAGAAGAAATACCTGATCGCGCGACAAATGACGTGATCGCGTGAAAAATGACTTGAATGCGGCCGCGAACTCTCGCGAGACAGCGCAAAATGGCTACCAAAATCCAACATCTCGTGGAGAACGCGACCGGGTCAAGAAAACTTGTCGGAGAACGCAGGGATTCAGGTAAGGCGATCGCGCGCGCGCGAGAATGTATTGTTTTACAGCGCGAGCAAGAAAAAAATTATCGCTAAGCTGCGGAATGCGGAAATTTTGACATTTTCGCGCTTTCCGCGGAACGCGAGAATGCCAAAATATCGCAACTTCCGCGAACGGAACGGAATTTTGGCCCAGGCCTAGTGCATATCACAGTACAAACTCTGATAAATATACTAGGCTGACCCTGAAGATCATGATACATGATGAAATGTGTGTGTATCACAGTGTTCCGCCTTGATCCACTGTTGCACCACTAGACAGTAAAACTGTAACACACGCTCAAAATTGTGTGTGTATCACAGAACGCAGATCCAACAAAGAATCAGCTCACATCCTCGTGACTTGCTGTTTGGTCCAAAACTAAAATGGCCTCTTATGTAGTGTCCTCAGCGTGCATCTTAGCTCATCACGCACACGCCTCAGTTCAGCAAGACGTTACATGGGCTCTGATGAAACCAAACTCCTGTCGCTGTTTGCTCCAGTCTGCGCTCCGTGTGTTGAACACTGCCACATGACACCTCTAACTGAGGAGGAGGAGCCTGTCACACACAGCGGCAGTTAGAAGGATTTCACACATTGTAAACTAGGGGTAAGCATGTCGTCATATGCTGAGGTGCTGCGTGAGCTACAATTTATGTCTATCCTTGTACCGGTCCCCCATCAACACGCAGTGTCTGTTCAGAGTTGCCTGAACCCCGCACACAGATATTGTCACAAAATGCCTCAAACAGCAGCATTTCACCTGCTCATCCTACCGCGCATGCTGTTCATGAGTCACTCGAACTCCAACTTTTCTACAGTTCCGCTTTCATGAAGAGTGACAAACTGCCTGTAGTCCCACTCTGCGTAGGTTCTTTACTGTGGCCAAAATCATCACCAGAATTGTAGTGAAGAGTCTCCCTTCAAAAACTCCCACACTCCTTCTTGTGATTTAGAGTCATGTTTATTGACCACAGTCTTCTCCAGAGACAGCCTGCAACTTGACTCCTCTGGAACTTACAACTTAACTTTCACTCTGCATTCCACATTACGAGGTTACAGAGCTCAGAATGGGAATGAGGAAAGAAAAACATCACCACACAGAGGTTTCCCCCCAAGAGCTCCAACCAACCCTCAAGAACCTGCCCAAATTCATGGCAGTCCATATAACACCTACGGCAGCTTTCAACATAAATGCACCAAATTAGTTAAAAAACTATTCTAAATACAGTTAGTCTTTTAAAAATAGTATAAACCAATTATCAATAACAACAAGGCAGACAAATAAGGACCAGTTATTTAGGAGTCCGTCTTTGTTGAATTTAATGATTTGCTTCATGATTCTCCATCCGGCTTCCGTGCATGCTATAGCAAAGAGACCATCTTCTGGAAGTTGCAGAGACAGTCAGTGATGCTTTGGAAGGAGGGGCATCTGATACGGTGGTGCTGCTGGATCTATAGGCAGCATTTGACACGGTTGCACATTCTAACTTGTTGACTTGATTAGGCCATTTTTTAACTCAAAGGGTTTTCTTTCGCCCTTTTTCATCTTCGCCTAAAGCATTGGTTTGCGGGGTGCCACAGGGCTCTGCCCTCAGTCCGATGCTATTCAACCTTTACCTGGCCCTTTTGGCTCAACATGGCGCGCGGTCCTTCTCAGTACTGATGGCTAAGCTTTAGAACACCCTGCCTATCCATCTGCATATGTCCGAGTCTGAATTCGAAATCAGAAGGGATTTAAAGACCTGGCTCTTGGATCAAGTAAAGATAGTAGTGGCCGAGTCTGTTTATTAGTCTGCTTCTATAAGACATTATTTAGCTTTAGATATTTTTATAGGACAATTTTTTGTAATTAATACTTTTGTTTGAATTGAAAGTACAAGTTTATTATTATTATGGAGGTCTATCATTTTACAACGATAATATGGCAGGTCAACATTTCTGTAGTCAATATTCAGGAACTACAATCATGGGTGACATGGGTGTCAACGGGTTGTATGTCATTACAATGCTTTCCGTTGCAACGCATGCCTTTACTACGCATGCGTTACAACGCGAATGACTTACCACGAATAACATTTACCAGAAAAATGCATTTACCACGCATATCGGTAAAGGCATTTTCGTGGTAAATGTTCTTTTTTTAATAATACCCCTGTGCGACCCCCCGCCCCTTTTTCTTCTAATAAATTCCCCTTCCCTCAACTTTAAAAATGTTTCCCTAAGCGATTCCCCACCCACAAACCCTTAAATTTATCTCTTCGCTACACGTCTCCCTCATTAATTCCTTTGACTAAATTCCCCCTTACCTCGCTATGTCCTCTCCTCTGGAAGCTTTTCCGATCTGCGTTGCACGTTGTAAAGAGGAAGCAGAAGTGTCTTTCCGTTTCCTCTAACGACGGTATGACGCCGATTGCCTCCACATCGATGGAATCAAGTTTTTTTTTTGTGGGGTGGAGACCCCCAACCCCCCTTTTTTAATATTACCTTTAGCACACATGCCTTTACTACGTATCTCGTAGTAAAGGTATGCGTGGTAAAGGCAATCGTGGTAACTACCCATGCGTTGTAATGCATTCGTGGTTACTGTTATGCGTGGAAACGGCCGCATTGTAGTGTCCGTTTCCCGTGTCAATGCAGCCAATGATTCTGCTACATCAAATATTTTCAAAAGCACATTCTTCACACCACATCAACCCAAACAGGCTGATAGAGACATTCATTTTGCAATTCTATCCCACTAACCTTTCGCCTCACATCCCTCCCAACATTCACTCCCTGTTAAATTTACTCAAAACCTTTTGTACCTACATTGTAGAAGAACATGTAAACGTCTTGTGCATCTAAAAGCCACTAGAAAAACTCCTGCTAAGTTCTTCTTTAACACCTTATGCGCAAAACAGCTCTGATTGTATTACTTAACTGTCTTCCAAGACTGTTCTGAATTCCTGCTTGATTCTCTATTATAATATAATGGATGCTTTGATGTAAGACCAAGTTGCTCATCACCCGTCACAAATCTTATGCAAAATCTTTTATGTAAACTGTAAGAAAATACATTGATATACTTGTTTTTTCTTGTCCAGCCTACTGTGTGATTTAAGTGGTTCCTACTGTTCATATCTGATTCCAGAATGTTGCTTATGAAAAGAAAAGAGCACCACAGAATTCTCTGAAATTCAACTCAAAGATGTTCTTCTCCAACAGAGAGCGCATACGTTCCCCAAAACACTGACACTTCAGTGATACCATGCAGGCATCAACTAAAGTTATTTTATTTTACATTAGGCTACATGCAATAAAAGACCTCAAAAACGCATTTCCATCTTGAATTCCCTTAGTTTATAGCTGCTGTCAACCTAGTCCAGCAAAGGTACAACGTGCCATTGCCTTAAATCTCAAAAAGCCCAGAACTACATGGTGGCAACACTCAAAAGTGCGAAGAATGGGACATTAAAGACAAGCCACGATCAACAAGAATGCTGCAAACAGGAAGATATGTAAATTTGGTTCTGTGCATGAATCCTTTATGCCACTGTTCTATATCAAAGTGTAACTAAAGATGTATGCAGAGAAGTGAATATTCAATGCAACTTTGCATGTGCAAAGCTAGAATACCTGACTTTTCAAATGTACATTTCCTATTTATAAATTATAAAAGTGCATGCTGATTTATAATTACGAATTCGAGTCGCAATGCACACATTGAAAATCCTTGCGAAGTTGTATGGAAAAGAGAAAACCAAAGAGATATAACTCCACTCTTGCCACTCACAATGGAGTGCACAAATGACTCGCAATCACTTATGCCACCACAAATGATGTGATGTTTCCCCACTGCCGAGGGCAGGCATCACCACAGGGAGAGTGTAAGCTGTCGATATCCGACAGGATACTCTGTGCATGGGCAGGCATCGGCAGGAGCATGCTGGTGTCTCCAAACTAATGCTCCCCTGTGTCCCATTCATAATGTGCCACTTTTTTGGGGTTGGGATTACAGACGTTTTGGTAGACTGTGGCACACATGACCGCACGCTTGGAGTTCTGCTGTCTCATTTAGGGCAACATAACAGCATTCACTGCTGTTTTCATTGAGGAGCAATGCCAGTTCCCTGCCCTATTCAAATGAATGAGGCAAACCTACATCTCTTAGCGCTGCATAGGGTTTGAGAATGCTCTGAAGGGTAATCGATGAGGCTGTTGCAAAGCATTACTCAGACAAGATGTCCAAAGCAGATCTTTGGACATCATGACCAAGATCTCTCGGTAGGGCTCAGCAGAGAAAATAACAATTTCCCTTCTTTCTTCATCTCAGTGAAACGTCCTTCTCCAAAAAAGCATTGACAGCCTAAAGCACTGTAGGAAAAGAGTGCGGAATGCTGATTTCTAAATCAGGTTTTGGGAAAAGGAAGAAGTAAAAAAAATGAATATATGTTATCGTGCAATTTTCAACCAAGCAGGACATTTACTTTAAACAAAGGAAAAAGTTGTTAACCTATCCAGACTTTCTAAGGGGTAGGAGCCTGAATTTAAATAGAACTTCTTAATATAATTATTCCAGTCCAATTAGTTTTCAATGTCTCTTGGTAGGAAGTAATCATTAAAAACATGGAAATTAAGCTACTGGGAAGCTTAATAGATTTAGTCATTGATTTTTCATCTCATGTTGAATAGTAACCTTCAGTTGAAATTAATCACCAGACGCTTCCCTGAACCGACTACAAAAGGTCAAAGCTCATTTTCTAATGGAGTTGCATAAATGAATCTCTCAACTCAAAGATGCTCTTCTCCAACAGAGAGCGCAGATGTGTCCCACAACACTGACAGTGCAGTGGAACTATGCAGGCATCAAGAAACATTATTTTAACTTGGCATTAATGCCACATGCAATAAAGCCACATTTACATTCTTGAATTCTTTTAGTAGTTACAATTAATCAGCCTCAGCATTAAAAGTAATTAAAGTGTTCCAAGGCTTCCACTCGTGTTGGCCTTGCTTAAACTCTGAGAGTGGAATGCTGCAGTAATTCATTCTTTTCTGTGGCACAGACAATGTCTTTTCTGTCTGAATATAATAATGCTTCTGGGGTCACAAAGCTTTGACGGGAGCTGCAGAATTCTGCTAACTTGGCTGAAAGTCACAGCTTCAACAAAAGCAATGTTCTTTTTTCTGGAGCCATGATTTCAACTATGCTTCCCATATCGACACGCGTAAGGACTTCTTAACAATCATGCCACCTCTTTCTACCTTCCATTAGGATTGAAAGATTTGAGCGAGGGACAACTAAGGGAGTGAGTGTGATGAGTACATGAATTAGAGTATGCATTGAGTGAATGAGTTGGTTAAGTGAGTGAATGGGTGATTGAGTAAGTTAATTGAATTACTGAATCACAAGTAAGTAAATTAAAATTCACACCCACCTAGGGATACAAGGGATAAAGTACCCCCTGCGCAAAGACTTTGCAAGTCACAAAGGAGTTCCATAACCATGTAGAGGAATGAAGCGGAATTGCTTTATAAGATTATGGAACTCTGAGGTGACTTGTAATATCCTTATCATGTATGGCAGGGGTTACTTTATTCCGTATAACACATGGTCACAAAATCACAATTAAAGAGCAAGCATGTTTTCAAACACGAAGAATAAAAAGTAAAACCTCCAGTGCAAAATTAAACACATCAAAACAGATTAGTTATTTCTGATTAACAGATATTAGAAACAGTTCAACAAAAGTGTTTTTTTTTTTTTAAAGCTGCACTGGTTCAGAAAATGTAGAAACATTCTGTAAGATTCTAGATTTTCTCTAACTATCTTAGGAGTGCAAAAAATAAATGTTATCTCTGCTTGTCACTGTAAGCTAAAAACAAATAGAGCAGTAGAAAAAAAAGCAATGTTCCCTTTTTGTTGCTTTAAACATCTGCTCAATCATGCTCCATGAACTGACCTGCCCATCACCTCGTCTGCTGGCTCTGGCAGCAGGCATTGTGACATCAGAACTCAACTATAACAACTTATGAATGTCGAGCTCATGCGTCTTTTCTTTATAATCAGCAACTGGGTACGTCACAAGTCACCGATTATTAGATACTGGTGTTTAGATAGGGATAACATGTATTACAAACTCTCAGTGTCTGGGGCTTCTTGAGCCATAAAGATACTGCAATATAAAAAAGCTATGCAGATGCTGCCATTTAAGCAGCTGACAAAAAATCTGGGTTTCTCATCCAACGTTAAGACCAGAGAGAGACATTGTCAAATAAAGTGCCCTTGACTCAAAGTTGAAACCCCTTTTTTACATCAAGCACCTATAAGAAATAAGAACTATCAGTATGCTCTGCCTATCTGATCTGAGTGATCGAGAGAGACCATAATTTAACACTAGTAGACCTGTTTTAGGTCAGAAACTGCTCCTTTGACGAGCTAATTTAGTAAACCGAGGTTGCAAAGCAGTTGATGATTTGTTTGCACACAAAAAGTTTTCGACTTGCATTTCAGTTTGTGGTGCGACTAGTTTACTACTAAGTTGCACTGCAAAATGTACATTTGCTAGCGGTCACAAACCTGCATTTGACAATCCCATGTAAATGTCTGAGAATGCAGAAATGCATGGAACAAGACAGTCATCTCTGAATTTGCATTCCTACTGGTGAACACATTTTTAAGCAGCCTGTGTACTTTAAAGGGACAGAACCTGTCTTTAAAAATGCTCACATGTAAGGAATAACATCTGGAAGACCATGCCTTTGTACATTATGTGGTGGCAAAGCCTATGACACATTTCCTCTATGTGCTTCTCTGATTTGTGTGTAGTAAATTGATGGATGTTTAGTCTCCAGTTCTCTAGTCTGTGTTACAGTCTACTGTAGTAAAACAAGTCCAATATTCAGTCAACTACTTGTGGAGTCATAGATTGTGAGTGTACCAGTCCACTCTGAACATTCCTCTTAGTTGAAGGCCAGCTGAGGGGCCTGTATCTCTAAATTCATGGCGCCAATGTTCAGGGTGGATCCTAGGCACCCTCACACCAAGATGAGCACTATCTTGAGATGCACACACATGTTGATTAAAATGGACTCCACAATCCACCAGGACGATCACATTTCAACCCACAAATGCACTCACGTCTGCATATACACAGGTACAGGTGAACTCCAAACATGTCCCAGATATTATGGAGCCAAATGATACCAGTTCAGAATCCAAACAGAGGAAGCCTGGAGGCTATTGCTTCATAATGATATGTACATACAGGCATACAACAGTTTTAAGTCCCCGATGTTAAACTGGCACAGGGCTATCCAGAATCATAAAATGGATGGAAGGCAAAGATTTCATCAGACATGAGGTCCTGCTCCTTGGTGGTCTAATGATGGGTTTTGTAAGGAAGCAAAACCAGTAGTTGTTCTTGAGGCCTACAAATATGTGTGGAACCCAGGGTACTCTGTACAACATCAGGATTAGGACTACAGAAGGCATTCTCTGTGGTGATACTACACAATTACCATTCACAATGTAAACATTTCTACCAAGATATCCCTGCTAAGGACATTAAGAAAATGGGTGAGCTGGTCGAAGAAGGTTTGCTGACCCTGTATTCTCGCCCATGAAGATCAGAGACAAATACTTTATTCACTCTCTCTACACCTGGTTATTATCACCTTGGTGCACACTGTACATCATGAGATACCTGGCCTTTTAGAGTTAGATGCTTTCCCCTCTCAAGTGCAATAAAGTGTTGGAGTCTAGATATGGATTTTCCCGGACCTTATCTCCTGAAAGAGGGGATTTTATCTTATCCCAGATGTGAGAAGTTGGCCTGGTATATGCTGTCCACTAATTAAAGTGGGCACCTTGCACCAGTCAAAACAACCCTTATGGTGATTTAAGAGGTCAAACATAACCTTAGGAAGCTATCCAAGTGGTAGCTGTGGAGAGCAGCCTTCAGGTTTAGTCTTGAAGGAATGTTAAGCAGCTTGTTTTACCAGAATGTAACCTTATAGTATTTGTTAGATAAAAGGAGAACCAGAAGTTATAAAAATATGTATTTATTATTATAAGACTATCTAGTATGACACAGTATCTCCTACACAGACATAATCTCAAAGCACACAATACTTAAGCACAGAAATGACAGGAAATAGCAATAATACAGAGCAGGCCCAAGAGGGAGACCCAACCATATACCAAAATAGTGGTACAAGAACCACGAATCGAGTCAAGACAGTGTCGAGAGGTTGTAGAATCACTTGGACCCCAAGGAACCACCCAAGGTGAGTAAGTAGGGACCCCATGGAGGACGGGTGCAGTGTACGAACATGACCTTGTGCTCCGCATACTTCTATGGGAAAGTCGCAGTTTAAGTTTTAGAGTTTAAGGACACTTGTCAGTGGACTTCGAAGGAACTCCGTGAATGTTAGGAGGTTGGAGAGCCACCCCACCTGTGGATATCAAGGTACCCAAGTTACCTGTCCCAGAGAAGCCCGGTGCATAGGTCTCAAGTGGCGCCGGAAACTGCAGTTCGAACCAAAAGGGGCTTGGTATACGAATGCCCACCGATGTTGGGTGCTTCAGGTGCGAGGATGGAGTTCTTGACTCTGTAGCTAGGGGGACCAGGAGACATCAAGGATGACCAGGAGCCGGATACAAGCTGTCCCATGAAGGCTGTCAAGTGCTGAGGTGTCGGTGTCCGGCGGGAGCACCAACAAGCTTTGGCAACGGCAACTCATGCAGACATCAAGGATGGATACTGTTCAGACCAGCAACATCCAGGAGACTCACCACAACAAAGGGAGTCAGGGCAACCAGGGGAGCTCCAAGAAAAGTAATGTTGAGCCTCTAGTGCGAGTTGTGAGAGGACCATGAGCATTTTCACCAAACAGCAGCCCATGGAGCACTTTGTGTGAAGAGGCCAGAGTTCTTTGTAGGAAATGGTGCTAGAGGTCGTCATAGCCCAATGCACTTGTTTGGGAAACACCAACAAGCATCTGCACTTGCAAATGTACACAGTGCACAGGGGTTCGGATATTGCAGCCCCTACGAGGGATTCTGACCTCAATCTTGGTGAGAGGTAAGCTCGGACCTTGAGGGACATAGAAACCCATCTCCTGTGTTGCTGAAGCCTTTGGAGTCTGTAGGAGCTCAGAGTCAGCAGACCGGACAGCAGAGTTGTGGTGCCTGCGAATGCAGTGGAGTGACTACTTCACTCTAAGGGAGATATCTTTGGTTCTCCTTGATACTCCACAAGTCCTGCATGGATCCTGCATGGTGCACGGGCACAGACGAGGCTTCAGACTGAGAGGGAGATGATGTTGGGCCCAAACGTAGTCCAGCAAAGTCCAGAGTGTCCAAATGGTCGAAGTTCAGTGGTTTCTGGTTCAGATTTTTTTCCATGTCTAATCTAAGGTCGTAGAGCCAGGTGATCCCTTTTCTACCCACAAGAGAGGGTTGAACATATTCAGGGGACCCTCCCAGGAGAAGGGGGGAGGTTACTCCCATGTCTTTTGGCCAATGGCTCCCAAGACTAGTTTAAACAGGGCTATTCACAGGGACACCAAATGTGCCCCTCATGCAGACTTTCGGTCACTGGCAAGTGCACCCACCCAGCCCTAATACACTATATCCTGTCTGGGAGGTAGTCACACCTCCCTGTGATAGGATGCTTATTGTTCTGCCTTTCCCTGCCTGAGCTTAGCTCAGCAGCAGGAGGGCAGAAATGTGTCTCTGGTCGGCAGCAACCATTTTGTGCTACCCGGGACTAAACGGCTGGTACCGGGAACACCAGGGACCCAACGAAGCTCGCTTCTGAGGGGTGGAAAAATACCTCCCACACTGGTTACCGGTGTGGGAGGTGTGATTCCAACATGTTTGACACAAAACACAATAGGGTTTGTTTCAGCCGTTTTAGAGTTGGTCATCACGCGGTCGCATTATGCCACTCCATATGCCGTAAATGGCTGCTTCACTGCAACCAGGCAGACATTGTTTTGGGATAGTGGCTGGCAGACCTGTGTACTTACGTGTCATCAGCAATGTGAATATGGTGTCCAACCTGTGACCATGTGGAGCAATGTCATAAATCATAACAGAATGTGTCCACACAGATGTGTGTGAGTAGGTATGCGAGGTGAAGTTCTGTTGTCACATGTGATGTAGGACACCACTACTAGACTGCTACCGATTCAGTCATTCCTACACCCAGCCCTATTCAATACATGGACGTGTGCCCACGTTGGGGGGTTGAGAGATTCCAGTTAATGTGTAAGGGGGACACAGCTAGTACTCGCCTTCACAGTCATCCAAATGGCCATGTGTCTCAGGGATAAAGATGCACATTGATGTCATTCACCAGGGTGTACCTTCTTGCGTAATCATTGTCCTTACATCCAGCCATACTTTCATACTTAGCAGATGTTAACAAACAGACTGCATGAAAATGCACATTGTGACTGTTTTGGTGGAGTTGGCTATTGGATGGCATACAGTGGGATTTTCGACTACATGAAGGATGTGTTGTAGTACCCGTACATTATCATCACACAATGTCAGTCAATGCCAGATGTGAGTGGCCAGTTACTAGGCACAAGTGGAACCTATTCTGTCCTCTGTCCTGTGGTGTAGGTGTTGCACTTTAAACCACATTGCCATTATTGCTGAGGTTCTGTGATTGCTATGTGTGTGTGCTGCATTGTGGGTGATTTGCTCCTGCAGCTCTGATTTTGTGTACCCTTATCTCTTTGAGGCGGTGTGCCTTTGAACTGTGGGCTTTTCGGGGGCTGACATGGTTGCGACTTTGGTCATATGTGCTCTTGGACAGATTTTGTGGACTTGTGCATTGTTCGTCTTCTGCATGTTTTGGACGGCATGGGTTGTGGGTGCACGTGGATATGTCAGAGTGTGACCTGCTGCTTTCCGGATGTGATCCGCATTGGGCCACCGCCATGTCGAATTGTGCACCATGTCATGTATATTGGCTGCTGCCATGCTATCGGTCATGCAGTGGCACTTGCATAGTCAGTGTGACTCACACAGCCACTGCTTTTCAGTATACATCACATGTGCATGGCTGGGTTGTGTCATTGGTGATTTGGAGGGGGCCCATATGTGCACATAGTGGATGGGGGCCTACTTGGTGTTCCTATGTGTGCTGCAGTGTGCCAAGGGTATCAGGTACATGTTCCACAGTCATTGTGGGTGTGGGTGTGCTAAACACATACTTGTGCATGTATGCCATTTTGCTCATCCCCCCCCCGTCCCCCTGTCCCTGGTGGTTACGCACCCTGTTGCTGTTGGGTCAGGTCATTTCAAGCTTTGTCCTCCCCCCAACTCCTGCCACCGTCTCCACACTGATGACTGTGGCCATCATTTACTCCAGCTCATCCAGCTCCTCCTGTGGGGCAGGAGGCCCACCTCGACTTGCCCTTCTGCCTTCCTGTTGGCGGCGAGCTTCTCCTTGGTTTGACTGTACACTTCATGCTAGTGCCTCTTGAACTCCTCCATTGACCTCCTCGACACTCCGACTGCATTGACGTTGGTGACAATGGACTGCCATGTTTCCGTTTGGGTTGCCAGTGCCGCAGTGGAGGTGACGAACAGTCGTTGATGGTGTTCTATCACCTCCGTGACGGTGATGCGGTCTTCCTGAGCACTGAACCCAGTCTTCATCTTCTCCTTGCCCTTCCCCAAACACGGGGTTCCTGGCTGGTCCTCCATGGGGCTTGTGGGGTTCAGCTTGTCCTCTGCACTCGGTCTGGGTGCATTCATGGTGCTACGCAGTTTGAACAGGTTTTGGTATTTTGTTTTTTTGCTTTTTTACAGCATTTTCCCGCATGACGCGTGGGAATTGCATGCCTGTCGCTGTTTTTCGCAGATTTTGGTATCGCGCTTTGTGGCATGGAAACTTTTTGGGCGTGTTTCACATTTGTTGTTTGTCGCGTTGGTTTTTACACAGTCATTTGGCGTGTTATCATGCTGCTATCGCATGGTGCTGCCGGATTGGGAATTGGACGTTAAGACAGTGTTGTTTTCTCTGGATGGACTGCGATATGCAAAGTTGCGTTGAGCTAAATTTGCAATGGTTAGCACACGTTCTTGAGAATATACCCCTATATTGTATTTTGTGCTTCATTCAGTAATGTGTGATAAATTAGGGTTGTCAGGATTTGGATTGAAACAAGCGCACTCTTCTTCTCCACTTCATCTATCTATGTGTTACAGTGAGACAATTCATTCCACAATGCAACTCAAGTTGGAATAGTAAATCTAGAATGGTTCCACAGGACATTGACTTTCTTTTGGGTAGAATGAGCACCATTATGCAGATGTTTTCCAAAATATTTACCAAAATTGGCAAAAGCAGTCAAAAACAGTCAAAAGCTCGGCAGCAAATCTGAAAAACAGTTTAACCGAGGACTAGATATAGGTAAAAATGAAACAGACTGTTTCAAATACACCCTCAGAATTTGTTTTGTGCCCAAAATCTTGCTTATCTGTCAAGTGGCCCTTGTTTGACAACTTCATCCAGTCATGGTTCTTTAGGAAACTGACATCATATGATATATTAATCCAATCCAGAGGTCCTCTGTTGAAATTAAAGAGTCAAATCCCAGAATAGTATGTGTAAGGAGCTACAAAATGTAGGAGTGCTGCTTACAACCATATGGACAGAGTGGAGCAGCAGTAAGTACTCACAAAATACTGCTAAGGAATAATTGGAAAATTAAGCTGTTAAGGAAAAGTTCAGAACCAGATCATCTTGTTGCTTCTGACTGGGAGACTATTTGTGAGCTAAACGTATTTAGATATCTCCTAATAAGCATTTCAAGTGTTGCGGTAGAGATGTGTAAGAAATTGGGTTGTTGGTTGACTGGGATGTGATCCCTGGTCACGCAGCATCCACAATCCTTTTCAGGGTGAGTCACAACACAATGTTAAATTAACCTGTGCTCAACCTTTTTGTAGCTTGGCACAGAGCAGTCAGACTTATCTCAGAGGCAATGTGTAAAGTATTTCTGCAACACTTGAAACAGTAAGAAAGTGAAAAACACCACCCAAAAAAGACCCCACCCCAAGTCAGGAAAATAGAGAAAATATTAGTAAATAAAACAAGTTCAAAATGACAAACATCCAATCAGTGAGAATAGTGCCCAAAAGCACAAAGAAACAACTAGGGATATCAGTTCATGCTGGATGGCGTCAAAGTCACACTCTCAGGCCAACCACGATGCAGCATTAGCGAGCTACAGAGCCCCAATTAGGCCCACTGAACAATGTACTCTAAATTCTAGTTTACGGAACATTGTTAGGATCTGTGTCGAAGATGCGTTACACAGCCAAAGCGATACATCGGTTCTGAGATGCTGGGAGGGTGCAATATTAGAGCCTGCATTGTCATGAAGGATCCCATCGATGGGTGCAAGATTGTTTAATGCCTGTTGTGTCCCTGAGGCTTCAGATCAGGAGACCAGCAATCCTCCCCTCAGAATCTCTCTAGGTGTGGGGTCAAGAGATGCAGGCCCAATCCTCACCCAGGCAAGAGGACAGCAGGTCAGCACAGCATGGCATCAGTCCAGAAGAGTGCCAGTCCTTTCAGCAGCACAGCAGCCTTTATTCCTGACAGAGTATTCACAGGTCCAGAAGTGTACTGAAGTGATGGCATCTGAGGTACAATATTTACACCCAGTTGTGCCTTTAAAGTGTAGAGAGGCTTCTAGAGGCATGCCTTCAAAGTGCACAGGTCTCTGCTTCCTGGCCCAGGCTCCAGACTAACTACAATGAGTATGCACCCCTTTTTTGTGGAGATAGACATAGCCAATTTAAGTGTAAGTGTGGCTGGGCTCAGCTCCTCCCTCCCACCCTGTCAGTGATGGCTCATCCAGACACACCCAAGCTTCCAGCTGTGTTTGGTTGTCTGGGACGAATGCACAAAGCCTAGCTGTCACCCACAACCAGTCATGTGACCCAGAGACAGGCTGCAGACACTAAGGACTCGATTATGAGTCTGGTGGTCCACAGACCACAAGACTTGCGGGGTGCGGCTATTACACTCTTCCAATCACCCTATTACAATTAGGGTGGTCAGAACGGCATTGCCGCGCTACAGCTGCCAGGAGACTGCCATTCCATAGTGGTGGTGTGGCGATATTGAGGCAGCAATATGCTTGACAGTTCCTCCTTCATGAAAAACGGGGTGGAGAGGAAACAAAGGGGGCCCTACAGAGCCCTATGTTGCCTCTAGGCCATGAGGTGCAAGCAGGGGGCACAAGTGCTCCCCTTGTGATAATGCACCCCAGTTCCTGCACGGCATGGACTTCACAGTCCATGCCATGCAGGAGCGGTTTTTGGTGTTCCCATTGCGGTGCCAGTTTTCCGAGGCACCGCCGTGGGAATTTTATAAAAAGTCAGCCAGACACGAGAAACACTTGTAACCTGGCAGGTGGCCCAACCAAGGGTTTGGCGGTGTGGCTGTGGGTGGGACCTGGTGCCACACTGCCAAACTCTTAATTAGGCCCTACATGGCTAAGGCAAGGATATGCAGACTTTCTAAAAGTGGCATACTCAGAATTGTAATTGAAAATCTATGCTTTTTAAATTATGATTCCAGAGACACCTCTTTTGAAAATTACACTTATAGACACTTGTAAAATGTAATAAGGTAATTCCAATGGGAGAGGCAGGCCTTGGTGTAGTGAAAAACAAATGTAAGAGTTTTTCACTAACATAGAAGTACATGCCCAACTTTTAAATACACTGCACCCTGCCCTCTGGGCTGTCTAGGGCCTACCTTAGGAGTGAATATATGTATTAAAGGAAGGATTGGGCATGGAGAAAGATTTACTTTGCTAGGTTGAAATGGCAGTTTAAAACTGCACGCACATAGGTTGCAATGGCAGGTCTGAAACATGTTAACAGTGCTACATAAGTGGGTGGCATAATCAGTGTTGCAGGGTCACAGGCAGCATTTAATTTACAGGCCCTGGTCAAAGGTAGTGCCACTTGTAGGGACTTACAACTTAATTAAAAATTTCAATTGGTATAAGCCAATCAAACATGTTTTATTGAGGGAGTACAAGCACTTTAGCACTGGTTAGCAGTGGTAAAGTGCACAGAGTCCTAAGGCCAGCAAAAAACAAAGTCAGTAAAAACAGTTGGTCAGAAGGAAAAAAGTTAGTGGAAAACCACTCCAAGGATGCCAGGTCTAACAACTTGCACGTCGTGACACTACATGAGGAAATACTAGGTCAAATGTAGCAAAACATTTCCTGGCAAAGTCCTGGAATTTATCTGCAGAAATCAATGTGTTACCACCAATTCCCCAGGAAATGTTCCATTTGATAAGGGTAAACTCAGTATAGAATAGAAACTGGTTGTCCTGAAATTACCAATCCATTTTGTATCAGTAATTTCAGGTGTGAAATCAGTACATCAGTATCAGGGCTTTCTGAATTTCTGCAGCTCACACACTGGCAGTGCCCATTCTATTAAAAAAAAGGTAGAGACAAAAAACACTCTATTACCAGACCTACTTGAAATATGCAGCTCTGCACCTGCCAAATCATCTACCACCTAGTGCGCAAAAGAGCCACATGTGGTGCTGTACAGTGGCAGACATTTTGTAAATGCTAATGGTTGAACTTTTAGTTTGTGATTACTATATTCATATGATGAACATGTTCAAAAGAGTGTGCACACCAATACCCTGCATATTTTGCCCTTACTGCATATAATTAATCTCTACCTCATTATTTGGTCTTCCATTGCTGCATAATTCCAATGTCCTTGCCTTTTACCTCTATTTTAATTTTAGTTTAGGCAGGATTTACCAATGTATTAAAAAAATAGCTGAACCATGGATTATGTGTAACATACACAAAGCAGTACAGCAAACAAATGTGATGTGCTGCATTGCACAAGGGGGAGAATACAGTGCAGAGCCATATTTAGTAAGACTGGCCTGGTGCTGCGGCCATCCCTTGTATTACCACTCTAGTTAAGCTGTCTTATGAGACACACACTTTTTTTTTTAAAATATCTGTTTTATTGGCATTTATGGTATTGTCGTCGATACAATCAATGTTCATTCAAAACCACATAGATTATACACATTTTCAAATAGACAAAACTTTGTTGTGTGTCGTGCTCAATACATCTTATACTAGTATAGAACAAACAATAATGATTACAACATCACATGCCCCTGTGGTTTTCTCTGAGGTGGTACTAGTTACCCTTCAGGTTGGTATCAAGGCATATTAGTTCCTTGCTGCATCAGGGTGTACTGCTATCCAAGTCCACATTCTGTCTTGAGTATTCCGTGGTTACATGCTCTAAACAATGTTCATAAAGCCGCCATACAATAGCTCAATAAGAGATAATAAGCCAAACAAAAGGCAATAAAAAAAATTAAAAAAGACAAGTGGAAATAACCAAGCTCAATGAATCTAAAATGCCAATTGAGCCTTCCACTAAAACTACATAATTACACCAGTGGTCCTTAGTCACTCGGTATGTCTGCAACCGCTCAACTGATTTTTCTAACGGGCCGGGGGGCCCTGTCGGGGGATTAGAAGAGAGGGGGAGTCGGTGAGGGCAAGAACTAGTATCTCATAAACCCAAATGAAAGACTACATCCTCCAGGTGTTGGGGCGTCAGTGGTCTAAACCTACACTCCTCCCGGGGTCTCCCAGGTTCGTGAGGGCTCTACAGTAACTGTTATGAGGTTGAGTGGGCATGTGTCTCTTTTATTCCCCCTGATTCCGATGAACTCCGCTGCGAGCCTCGGCCAGGTGTATTACATGTGTTCCAGGCCCTCAATACGTCCGCCCACGGTTCCGCCAGGGGTTTACGTCGTTTTGTGACCCTATCCTCCCGAATAAAATCTTTTTCCTCTGCCCTGGCCCAGCAGGACACATCCTTTTCCCAGTCCACGATTAAGGGGTTCGTCTTTGCCTTCCATCTCAGGGCTATCCCCGTTTAGCCAGGAGGAAAGCCAGGTCTACAAACCTATAACCCAGTCTTTTAGATTTGGGTCTCGGGAAGAGACCAAACAGACACACCTCCGGTGTACATGCCAGTGTCCGGGTCAAAACTGCATTTACCGTCTCTACAATGTTGGTCCAGTACGTTTGGAGTCCCAGACAAACCCATATCATGTGGTCGAAATCCACGTCTAGTTGGGAGCACCTTGCACAGGACTGATCTGCTGTACCGTACACCACGTTCAGTCTATGAGGGGTAAGGTAGGCTCTGTGGAGCACATTGAATTGTATAAATTTAAAAGGCAGCATTCCTAGATGCTTTTTTGGGCTTCCCAGAACCTTCTTTCACACCCTCTCATTTAATTGCCTAGTCAGCGTGCTCTCCCATCTTTCTTGCAGTTGGAGCAAAGTTTGATGGGTCATTTCAGTTAAGGCCAGATACAGCCATTTTACCAGATGTCCCGCAGAGCCCAAAGTCACCATCGCGTGGAGGGCCGCATGGGTGGGGGGTTCATTCGTGGCAATTCCCCACAGCTCCGTCAAGGCCCCCCTTATCTTATGGTAATTCAGAAACTGTCCCGGTGGTAAGTCAAGGTATTCTAGAAACTCAGTTAAGGGGAGCAGTTCGCCATCCCGGAGCAATCCGCGATTGAGGACACGCCTGTCTCCTCCCAACCCTGTAACTGCCGCTGCATGAAAGGGGGCCCATTCCAGCCTCTGATCGTCCCGTAATTGATAAACCTAACATGTATAGCAGCACATCCCTTGTTCTCGTCCGGCATCTATCCCAACACGTTACCACCACTGCGAGTAGTGTCCCCATGTGTTTGATCTTCTGGCGAGGGTTAAGCATTCTGGGTATCAAAGCCCCTATTACTGCACTAGCTGGAAGTGACAAAGCTTCCAGTCCTCGTCCATCAAGCTATCTGGCCAGCCACTGAAGCAGTGCCACTAGGTAGTAGGCTTCAAAATCAGGGGAACCCAGCCCGCCACTGGCAAGCGGTAGTCGCAGTGTCTGTAGGGATACTCTATTCCGTCCCCCATCCCAAATGAGGTCCCTCAATAATGTGTTCAGGGTCTTAAACCAACTTCGCGGGATCACCACCAGCAGGTTAACAAAAAATTACAAAAGTCTGGGCAACTACACCATCTTAGACAACACCACTCTGGCCATCACAGCAACTTGAACGAATGCCAGAAGGAGACATTTGCCCGTAGCGCTCTCAGGACACCCCTGAGGTTCCCCTGGAACATGTCTACCTGATGGTGATAAACCCGTATACCCAGGTATCTGAAAGAGCTCGGAGCCCATTCCACATGCGGTGGGAAGTTCAGCGGCCGGTCAAGTGCAGGGCTTAACAGGAACCCACATGTTTTTTCCCCGTTTATGCGCAGTCCTGAGAGCTCTCCAAACTCTGCTAGGACGTGCATCACTATCAAAATCCCATTCGATCCACTGCGTAGGTAGACCAGCATAGCATAGACCAGCATATAACAAAACTATATGGTCAGTCCCATCAAGAGCCAGTCCCAGGTGTTCACCCTCCTGCATTACCCGCTCCGCTAGGGGTTCCATCGCCAAGGCAAAAAGCAACGGTGATAGGGGGCATCCCAGGTGTGTCCCTCTGTAAACTGGATAAGGGGCAGACGCTGTGCTACCTGTACGTACTCTCGCGCTGGGACTGTTGTATAAGAGACGGACCCACTCCAGTCAGCCGTCTCCCAGTCCCATCTTCCCCATTACTGCCATTAAAAAATCCCATCTCACTACAGCTTCGGGGTACCCCACCAAGTTTCTGTGGAACATAACATTATTTAACCTCCGCAAATTATTTAAGGTGGAACGTGAAGGAATAAAGCCACTCTGGTCAGTGTGGACCACTCTCTGCATCTGCGACAACAGTCGAGACGCCAGCTCTTTGCTCAACACTTTGAAATCAAGGTTTAGCATAGACAATGGTTGGAATTCCGTCACCGCGGCTACCTCTTTCTTCATTTTTGGTAGAAGGATCACTAGAGCCTCCCTCACCAATGGGGGTAATTGTTTCTCCCTTAATGCCACTGCATACATCTGTTCCATTCTCGGGGCCAATAAGTCCACAAAGGTGAGATAGAATTAAGCCGGTAGGCCATTCGGCTCTGGCGTTTGCCCCTGTGCCATTTCTTTAATGGCTATTCTGATTTCCCCAGCCATCACCGGGAGTGCCAAAGCATCTCGGTCGTCTTGTTCTAGTCCCTGCAGGCTCAACCCCTCAATATAGTCCATTAGTCTATCTTCTGGTATGTCTCCCGGTTTCCCGTATAAGTGCTCATAGTAGTCCCGGAAGCAGTCTTTAATACCCCTCGGGGAGCAATGCACGCATCCCCCCACTTCATGCACACTCGAAATTGGAGCTCCTCTGCTCTCTGGTCTAATCAGCCAGGCCAATAGCCTCCCTGCCCTGCTGCCCTCCACATGCTGACGCTCTCTGTATGTCCGGCAGTCTAATGTCCTTAGCCAATCCCATGTGGAGTTATAGATACTCTTCACTTCTGCGAGTCTGCCCTGCACTTTGGCCCCTCCCTCGATTTCCAGTGTCAAGATCTGAGTTTCCAGGGCTGCTAGTTCCCGGGTGATCTCCCTTCTGGCTCCCACCACCTACTCCAGACATTTTCCCCAGATCACCACTTTAAATGCATCCCATTCCACTAAGAAGAAGCTAGCAGCCCCCTGGTTGTTCTCGAAATAAGCGGTGTTAGCATCTGAGAGACGTTGTCTAAAGCTATCGTCTTCTAGAAGAGTGGGATCTAGGCTCCACAACGGGATGGGCGCACTCTCGGGAGTAGGGGCAAATCGCAGTGGCAGGGGACTGTGGTCGGATATGGACCTCCCCAGATATTCAGCATTGGACAGCGTCGGGGTTATTCTATTTGAGCAGAGGAACATGTCCAGCCGGGTGTGCAGGTCATAGAAGGGGGAGTAGTTGGAATATTCTCTTTTCTGCATATTCTACACTCTCCAAACATCCGTCAGTTCCCACCCAGCAATACAGCCTCTTAATCCCTTGGCCATGGTGACGGCTATCGTCCCCCTCATAGGCGGAGCAGATCTGTCCCATCCCAAGTCACATACACAATTAAAATCACCTCCCAGAATCAAGTCCTCTGCCACAAACCCAGAGAAGTACCCAGAGAACTGCTCTAAAAAGGAAAGATGATCACGATTTGGAGCATAGACAGTCCCCAATGTTATCTCCTTGCCCTTTAATTTACCCTGAATCACTACAAATCTCCCTTCTGTATCGATTATTTGCCGGGACACCCGGAAGGGAACCCCAGGTCTAACCCACACAAGCAACCCCCATGCAAAGGCCGAATAGACAGTCGCAAATAACTGCCCCCTCCATCTGCGTTATAGCCTGGCCATCTCCACCTCCGTGAGATGGGTCTCCTGTAGAATCACTATGTAGGCTCCCCTATGTCATATGTAGTTGAGGATGTTGCAGCGCTTGGATGGAGAGCCCATTCCTCGAACGTTCCAAGTTAGGAGTTTAGACTCCTCTATGAAGCCAGAGACACTAGCCATCCCTCAGCAGTGACACCCCTCTAACCCCACCAGCCCCCCCACCCCCACCCAAAGACCATTGCGGACCCCGTGGAACAAAGCATCAAACCCCAACAGTAAAACTTCCCAACCCAGGAGTGATCTGACAACGGTCAGCTGCCTAAACCTGTAAGAGAACATCATGTCGATCAGTACGCCGCCTTCAGTTCCGGTGGCGGTGCACTCTTGCGGGGGGTGGAAGGAAAGTCAAAAGTTCGTAATATGGTGGAATGCCCATCAGGTCCCATCAATTGCAGAGGTGGTCCCCCAACCCAGCTCCTTGATACAGTCCATTTTTAGTGTCCAAGTGCCGAATCCATCAAGAGACGTTGTCAGCACTACGTGGGGTGAGTTTTGGCAGACCAGCACCACTTCCGGAGTGGTCTTCCAAGTTAGACGACTGGTTCACTGGGTCTGAAGAGGAGTCGCCACTCCGATCTTGGGCAGCAGGTGACATCAGCTGTGCCACCGCTTTCAGAGCCTCTTCCTGTTCCCGCTGCGTCTGAGACACCACGGGCTTCTGCAGTGATTTTGGTTTCTTGGGGCGGCGTGGCCTGGTCCTAGCCTCTCGCTTCCCGCCTTTTGTGCTCTGTGTACGTCAGGGCAGGGGGGCCCCCTTCCCATATGCCTCCAGCCACGTCCATGCATCTTCCGGTGTGGCACAGAAGTACGTGGCATCGTCCATACAATTCTGAGCCTCGCCGGGAACATTAAGGAGTACTGCAGTCCTGCCTCACGTAGCGTCTTTTTCACTGCCACAAAGAAGGCCCTCTGTGAATGCACTTTAGCGGTAAAGTCCGGATACATGGAAACATTACTATTGTCCATAGGGTATGGGCCATGGGATCTGGACTGCTGTAAGATAACGTCTCTGTCTCTGTAATGAAGCAGCTTGGCGACCACTGGTCTGGGAGGTCTGCCCGGTGCTGGCGGTCTTTCTGGCACTCTATGGGCCCTCTCCAGAGCAAAAAATCGGGATAGTGCACCAGTTTGCATCACCTCAATTAGCCACTTTTTTTTTATTTTTATTTTTTTAATATTTTTATTGAGTTTTTCTATTGTCCAAAAAAAAGAGTCACAATAATTTTGCACAAAGCACAGTCCCTTGCCGAAGAGGCACATAGTTCAGAAAATATGAAAACATGAAAACAATCATTTATCCCCCAAAATCTACATAAGTTCAGGTTTTATCTTTTTTCCACACTTATTTTGAAACATTCTCCTTCCACCTCCTGATAGGTTCCCATATACGCTTTCCTAGGATTCTACTCTTTTTCCCCTTCTTATCATATATCCCTTTTTCCAGATTATATACTGACAACAGTCTAGCAAACCATTGATGGAATGTTGGGGCTACCTTATCCATCCATGCTGTTGCCACACAGATTCTCAAAACTGACATAGCCATGAACAAGAAATAAGACGAACTAGCCTGCTCATTTCCCCCACCTACCCCAAGGAGAATCCATGCTGGCGTAAGAGCGACATTGATTCCTAGATTTATATCTAAAAAAGATTCAATAGCCCTAAGCAGCAAATTAAGTTGTGGACATAGCGCAAAAATATGAACAATATCAGCCTCGTTGCTGTCACACCGGGGGCACGTAATTCCTGTCATTCCCCCCCATTGAGCAATCCTATCAGGTGTATGGTATAAAGAATATATCATCTTAGAAGGTTGGGCCTGTAGTGCTGCTGAGCAGAGTATGGTCCGCCCCAATTCTAGAGAGTCCTGAAAGCAATCCTGGTCGACCTAGAGTTTATCTGCCCATTTCCTTCCATATTTTTCCAGATCATCACTTCTTAATACAGACAGCTCAGCATAAATTTTCTTTATAGAACATTCTGCCCCACCCTCAATGACATCCAATATCCTATTTTTACAGAACCCGGCAGTTCCACCCTGTTTATTCATCAAATGACTCCGAACTTGCAAAAACTTAAAAAAATTATTCCTAGTGATACCATACTTCCCTTGAATTTCGGTAAACTGTAAGACACCTTCAGCTCCCATGAGGTCCCCCAATTTCCAAATCCCCCTCCGCACCCAAACACTCATAACAGTATCTGCAAATATTTCTCCTGGAAGAGACACATTCCCTTCAATCCGAGTATAAGCGTTGAATCTACCCAGCCCCAGTTTTTTACAAAATGATGCCCAAATTTTAAAGCCTGCTATAAGTGTCTTAAATCTGGTTCTTTTATAGTACCCAGGATCTGTATATTTGAGGAAACAATTTCCTGCATCTTCACCAATAAGTATTGCATATATATCAATTGATCCTATCTTAACCTGCGGATCTGAGGTGTCTCCTCCCATAAGCCCACTCATATACTGGAAGGCTGCTGCCCAGTAATATAACTTAAAATCTGGAACTGCCCATCCTCCCCTATCCCTAGGAAGAGTTATAAATCGAAGGGCTCTCCTGGTTTTCCCTTGTGCCCATATGAATCTGTTGATCAAACGTTCAATTGCCACAAACCATTTACCTTCAAATATCAATGGAATTGTCCTAAACAGATAGAGGAATTTGGGCAAAAAGATCATTTTAACCACATTAGAGCGCACAACCAGGGAGAGATGAAGGTTATGTATCCTATCGAGATCTTTCTTACTTTTAACCATTATAGGTTCAATATTGTTCTCTACGATCTTATCTAAATCTGCTGAAATACTAATAAAGAGATACCCAGCCGATTTAACTACCCGCACATCGTTACAAATCACCTGGTTATTCTTAATATTCCGTGTCTTGGGGCCATTTAACGCATATGCCAATATCCGACCGAATACCTCAGCCTCCATTTCTACTTCCACAATTGCCCTAGTTGGGGAAGGAGTCACTATCGCAACGTCGTCCGCATAAACTAAAGTTTTAAACAGTTGGCCCTGAATCTTAATCGGAATAATTTGGTCGTTTAATTCCAAGTTCCGAATCAGCGGATCGATGTAAACCGCAAATAGCAGGGGCGAGCATGGACACCCTTGGCGGGTACCTCGTTTAATCTGCACTGCCGATGTATGCCCTCCATTGATTCTAAGCTGGGCTGTGGGAGATCGATAAAGTGCCTGAATTGCCCTAATAAACCCTACTCCAATACCACACCACGATAGAGCAGCCCAAAGGTAGTCCCAGGAGACCCAGTTGAATGCCTTTTCTGCATCCAAGAACATAACCGCCATAGGTTCTCCTGAGACTTCCGTGCCACTTTTCAAGAAACAACAGCATGTCCGCCCCTTCCACTCCCTCCGGGATCCCCACAAATCGAACATTATTGCGGCGGTTCCTACCTTCAGCATCTCCTTCCCTCCATTCCAGCTCCGTCCCCCTAGAGGTGAATTCATCAAGTCTTGCCACTCCCTGCTTATGCTCCGGGAATATGTCTTGCAAGGAGTTTTCAGTGTTCTTGACTCTGTCCGCCAGCTTGTGGTATTCAGCCTGCAGGAGCCCCAGCCCCACCGACAATGCTCCAATATCTTGTTGCAGCATTGCAGCGCCGTTCTAGTGTCAGAGATCGCCTTCAAGATCTTGTCCAGATGTAGATGTAAGGAAAGGTCCTTATCTGTTGTGTCTCCAACTTCCTGACCACTGGTCTGGGGGAAGGATCCCACGTATTTTGCACCGTGTTCCCATGTCTCGTCTTCTGCCACTTCGGGTTGCCAGGCCCTCGCCCGGGTATCTTCACCGTTAACACAAGGCGACTGCCTCTTACGTTATGGGCGTCATTTGGTCTGTCTAGGTTCCCCAGACTCTGTGGTCCTCTTCTGCATCAGTATCCGTTCAATGACTCTAGGCTGTAGGAGAGTCACAGGGCCCCACTGAGCCGTCGCCCATTTTCTTGGTCACTGCCAACACGATCTGGGCCTCAGAAAACCCGAGCCACCAGTGTCCTAAGCCACAGGAGTAGGATGAATGCAGCCGGACTGGTATACAGGGGTGGGCTCTGGGGCACGTGTAGTTACTGCGGTTCTCTCCTTATTGGCTGACCACGCACATTATCCAAACAGCCACTCCTTGTTTCTAGTGTCTCTCAGCCCAGGGTGCTTGGGCCTGGCTTGTCTGTTGCAGACCACTGCCTCGCTGATTGCTGCCAGTTCCAGCCCCCAGACGCTGAGGCCTAGCACCAAATGGTCCCCTGTCGCTGCGCAGGCAGTGTAAGCTCTCCACACCACCTAGCTCTCTTCACCTTGTATGCACCCTGTCAAGCCAGGTCCCTGGCACTCGACATCACCCTCTGCTGCTGGTCGGTGAGCTCTCCCGTAGTCCGCAGCAGCCTTGGTTCGCCACCCCGGCCTACAAGATGGGCGCTACTCCGTCACTCCTCCTGGCACTGTTGCGCAGTATTTGGAGTCCTGAGCCTCCCCTCTGTGGGCGTGATGTTTGTTTTTAGAGGGGGGGGACTTCCATGCTTCCTGCCAAACAGTGCCGCATTCTCCCTGGGTGCTCACACCGTCCCCAGGACCGCACTGTCCTTTTGGCGTCTGCGCCCGGTTATCGCGTGCCGCAGCGTGCCTCTCTGGGCGTCGCCACATATGCGGCCCGTAGAACTGGGGCTTCTTCGGTGCTCACCACCCTCTCTGCACCTGAACCCCTGGCACTGCGTGGTCTAGCCCTCCTGCCGCCACAGCGTCTCAGCTTCAAACAAATGTGGTCCGCCGCACACCGCCGGTCGCTGCTCCGGGCTTCAGCAGAGTAGCTGGTGCTGGTCTGGTTTAGTCGTTTCAGGGCCTCAGTCGGGTGGAAATCTCTGCCGCTGTCTGCTTCATCGCAGCTCCCCTCCACGTCTCCCTTCCGACGAGGGTCACAGTGTCCACGCCCAGGGCACCTCAAGCTCAGCCAGGTCTCAAGCGCTCGATCTGGACGGGCCCTACCGCAGGTCCAGCCCCGCCTCTACCAAGCTCCCGTCCCGGCAAATTGTCCTCCGCTCTGCTGCGGCCCCAAACTCTGGCTGTGGCTCAGCTGTGTGTCGGCAAGTGTTTTCTCCACATTACCCACACTTTACTAGTAGCTGGGGTCCCCCACACACAATTTGGGTAGGATTTCTATGGGACCAGGACAGAGCTTCACTGGCAAGCGTTCACCATGATCGTGGTCCTAACCACGCCCCATGAGACACACACCCTTGCACAATGCTGAAGAGGCTTATGCCCCCTGACCAGCTTAGACTTTGTATTGGAAGCATACCCTTCTAGTTCCAATTCCTATATTTGAATACATTGGACGTATGGTGTGCACTTCAACACACATGCAATGCGTGGATTTTTTTAACAAATGAAAAGATTCCCTCTTGTTAACCACCTGCCTCATGAAAGGTTTATTATTATTATTTTTTTTTTACAAAGGATCGGTCTGGCTATCTTAGTAAGGTGGGCCTTCAAGCAAAACCTAGGCCTTATATCAAAATGTAAGAGTCTGCGCTAATCCACCTAAGTAACGCTATAGTAATGCCCCCTCGACAGAAAACGTTGCAAACAATCACAAAATGCTTTTTGTGCTAAGAATAGGGTCTCTTTCCAGTGCAAAATACTTTTGTGTCCTGGAAAGTGAATACCAATATGTCACCTTCCATCTTTGCGTTGCTGTGTATCACTTTGTGACAGTGCAATGCCTTAGTAAATCTGACTTGGAAACTGCTGCCCTGTGCTCATGAACCCGGCCCTCAAGGCTTTCACACTGGCATTAAAATGAGTTTACATTGCCAGCACTGACTGATAAGACAATGCATGCATCAGTGTCACAATGTTTATATCTGAGAATGTTGCACCTTGTTTCTTGTTGTGAAGGTCAGTGGCCATTAAAACATGACAACATCTCATCCACCTTATTTCACGGTCTGCTCCACTGGGAAGCCTCTGACTGCCAGCGGTATTGCCTTGAGATTGCTTGTGCGCCAGAAATCTCCCGCTGTTATTTTATAAGTCTTTCTAAAAGACTCCCTCCGAAAAGTATGAGTTTATGTACACGAGCACAAAACAATTTAATTATCCACTCAGTAGTCCGCTGGAATAGACACAGGAGCAACATTGTCTCTTACTGTGTCAAAATGGAACCGGCCAGGGGAAATGAGGCTACATACTTGCAATACCTGCCGCGAAAAAATGATATCTCTTCAAGCCTCGAGGTCACTAAAAAGGCTTTCTTTTCCGAGGACTTTAATGTAACAGAGGCAGCAAGATGCAGAATTTGCCTGAAACGCACAAGCCTAAAGTTTGAACGACTTGGTTTCTAATACAAAGGGCCTGAATGCGAGTGTCCAGGATAGGTAGATGGCATTTATTGAACTCCATAAAATGTAAAACTCTGTTTTTTAAAATGTATCAACTGTGATAAATATCATCTAACCTACGTGTTTTCTCTGTAATGCGCAATAACATGCAGATTTTGGGGCTTACTGAACCAAAATCTGTGTGTCCCAGTAAATACTAGGCAGTATTTGTCTTAAAATCATAGCCTTAGGTAGAGGATGGAGGTTTGTACCCCTTAGTTCTGAAATAATTGAAAAAGGTAAGATCCTTATTGTTTTGTGTCTTGGTTTTAATTTCTTTGTTACACCTTGTAACATTGAGAGAAGGAAAAAAGGAACAGAAAAAACAGCCTACACGTGTTTCGCCCGGTGGCCAATAGGCCGAGAGCTTTTTCAAGGCAAGAATGGTTGAAAATGTCCGGGAAAGCTGCAAAAAGCGATCTGTAGAGATGTGCACAAGGTCTCTGCGGTCCTAAAGAATGAAGTTTGTGAGGTACTTACCAGCATCATATTGAGTCACTATAAGGATAGCGTGTATCCCAGACACACCAACACCCTGGCCTTCCTACATTAAAATCATAACCTGTTGCATTTTTAAAGGTTGGTATGAACTTTATTGCACCGAGTAATTACTGGGTGCAAAAATCTTCATGGGACATATGTACGAAACTTTGTTTTGTGATTTCCGAATAGTGAATTTGCAGAAATTGCTATTAGGGGATCGCAAAATGAGATTTATGTAACAATGGATTCTTCTAATAGTGAATTCTACAGATTCGCAATTGCAAATAGAAAATCACTATTTTGGAAATTGCTAAATTGCAATTTCCAAATACGTTTTTGCAATTTAGGAAAAGTTGCCTTTTGGATGCAGAATGGGGATGTCAGACCAGGAAGTTTAGAAATACAAGGTGTGGCTACAACCCAGAAGCCTAGGAAGGTGCAGGAAAGAGAGAGTGCTCCTGGCTCATTAATGGAAGTGCTTTTTATTTCAAATTTCTGGCGAACACTATGTCCAAGGAAAATGGGGACAAGGATTCTGGCAGGAGGAAGAGAAAAGTCACATTTTCTGAGAAGTAGTTGGATCTTCTAACAGAAGAATTTGTGGCACATGTGGACCAGCTCGTTGTGAAGGCCTCATGTAGTGTTCCAGAATCCCACAAGAGCAAGATACAGAACAGCATCCTGAAAAAGGTCAACTCCCTTGTGACCCAGAAGACCATATCCGAGATCAGAAAATGCTGGTATGTCTTGATGTCCCACGCAAAGAAGAAGGTGGTCAGCAGGATGGCTGAGGGCTTTGGCATGAGTGGTGGACCCTCCAATCAGCCTCCTCCTCACCCATGCAATCACTGATCGAGGGGACACTGGAACCAGAGAGTGTGGTGGGAGTGTCAGACATTGACAACTCCAAACCTGTAGGCACCAGCCAGGGCAAGTGAACTCCTCTTTAATTTCCTAACATAACATAATGTTTGTAATTCCACAAGTAAAACATCGCAGCAAACAAAACTGCATTTTAATGTTTGTTGTACTTTGGCAATGCTTCATGGGAGTTGTCGTACCACCAAAGTGACATGCCGCACTGGGTATCTGATGACTACATTGCATGTATCAGTACATCAGAAACATGTAACAAGACGCATATTTACAACAATATTATGAACAAACAATAACCATTTATTAACACTAACTATATGCATGTATTTCCACAGATCACACCCAGGAAATGTCAGAAACAATTAAGGCTGATGAAGCTATTGGCACAAATGTGGAAATGGAGGATAGCACAATAGCAACTCCTATGCTCATTAGTCTAGCTCCAAATTCCAGGAGAGCAAGCACCACTATCACTCTTTTTGGTTAATGATGAGGGACAATCCAAAGATAGGGGCACAACTACATCTGTGAGCAGGACACACAGACACCGTATGATCCAACCACAAACAGTAGACAATGACAATGTGTCAGATGACATGGTTGCCAGTTCTCCTGTGCTTCCACAATGACTGTAAACCAAACAAATTGAAACTGTAAATAAGCATCTGCAAAGCATGTAAAAGTTAAAGCAGCTACTGCAGAAATGCAAGTCCATTGGATTGCTCCCATGCAGAAAGACCACTGTATGCACAGACACAGGCAGTACAAGGCATGCTTTGATGCCTTCACACGATAGATTGGCAGTAGCTACAGCCACTATTGCAAGGCGAACTGTCAACATTCAAAATGACATGGGGCCCTGTGCCAGGATGTTCCACATGGGCTAGTACAAGTGACTACAGCCCTTGAAAACATTTAGACACACAACCTGTCTGTCTCCAACATAGTGCCACTTGAGAGTGAAGACAACTCCAGCATGAGTACCACATTTATGCAATAGGGCTGCTGTACCAGGTGCACACACTGAAACACCTCTGGATCTGCCATGTTCCCTTTTATACAGCCCAGTCTTGCTGAGAAGGCACCCAACCCCAGGGACTTTAATTTCGTCTGTTGCAAATATTGGGGGATATTTGAAAAAGATAAGTATTGGCTAGTTTTGCTATCCATGATGTTCAAGAACTTCTGAAAGAACCTAGAAAAAACACTTTGTTACACCCCCCCCCCCCACCACCACCACCACTGCTATGACCCCCTGTTACTATTTTTGATTTCCTATATAGCGATTTATAAAATGGGATTTCCACTGGATAGCAAGTGCATTTTGCACCACTGAAAATGCCTTTCACACATTCTGATATTTAGCATTTCCTAATGGCCTGATATTGCAAGTTGCATGGTTAGGAACTGCAAAATACCTTCGTACATATGGCCCCACATCTCAGAAAATTTCAGCCCCCGAGCAAACAGCTGTGAGGGGCACTCAAACTCCTGCCTGAAGTATGCAATCGGTCATTATATATTATTATCACTATATACACCTCCTAATTTCATTAAATTTATACTGCAAAGAGAATTATATTTTTCAAGATATTGGATGTATCAGCATATTAAGTCAGAGTCACAATACTACTGCTTCTCCTGTGATACACAACTACTTTAATCCGATTGTTGATTTTTCTAGTTGAGTGTAATTACCATATAAACATCCTAAAAAACAAAAATAATATTTCATAAGAGCAGCAGCTGCCGATGGTTATAATAACTATTAATGGCCCTCTAGCTCAGATACAGCAAGGAAGATGACTTTTAACGACTTGTCTAGCCCAAGGCAATGGTTAATAAGCTATTGGAACATTCCACAAAAACAATCATTTAAATGTTGGAACAAGTGGTCTATGCTAGCAATTGTTGGTGTTGAGCTACTCCTTCTCTTCAATGGAGCTCCCAACTTTCCAATATTCTAATCCCCAATGACCCACTGCATTATTCCATATAATATAATGCAAATAAACTATGTGCACCAGACAAAAAGATGCGGCACGTGATGAAATTCAAAATACTACTGCAAAGGTGGCATTCATTCAATTAATTTAATTTTACAGCAAGGTTGCTTTTACTTCAACTAGAAACGGGTTTGGTCCTTATTCAGTAAGACTAGGCCTATTTAACAATCTCACAACAACACACATGGGAATACTGATAGCAGTTACTCATCACTCATCATGATCAAAACATGACACTTGATATGACCATCAATTTTTGTTTTATTTGGTTTACTCATATCATTTTGCTTAAGAGTTTGTTTAATGGATTTTTTATCTAATTAATCATAATTTTTCAATAAAATGATACAAAAGTTATAGAAAATCCACAGAAGAACACAAAAAATCTAGTACATTAAAAGAAAGGAGCACACAGCCATTGCACATGCCTAGGGTTAGGCTTTAGAAACCTGTCTGCCATGACAATCTGTCTGCGAAAGATAGGGTTTTCAGAATTACCAGTCACGCAAAAGGAGGCATCTGTTAATCAATTCCCCATTTCAGAGTATTGCCCAGATTTACTATTTTGTTCACGCAATGCTGTGCAGCAATTACATTTGGTGTACAGCGCAGAGGGTAAAATATAACACAGAACCATATTTACAAAGATTGCCTTGTAACTGCTGCCATCCCCTGCATGCTGGCAATTTAGCACAGCCTGGTATCATTGGGCACATGTGTGTGTGCAGTAGTACATAGGAAGTTTGTCTGAAGCACACCCTTCCATTACAAATATATATGCCTGAACAACTTTGGAAAGATCCCCCTCAGTGTACTTGTGCTGTGCGCAGCAATACACAAGTAATTCATCAGCTTTTTGGAGAAATTAACACATTTCTCCTTGTTGATTGCCTGCTTCAATTAGACATAAGTTATTGATGCAAAACCTTTCTGTCTATCGTAGTAGATCATGCTTTGTGTCTAAACCTATGGGTGTTTGTGCTGATTCACTCAGTACCTTTTGTACTGAGAAAAAGGCACATTTTTAGTGCACTACACCTTTTGCACTGGGTATTAAATAGCACGTGCTGCTGTGTCTCGTTTGCCAATTGCACAAAACCTTTGTAGACCTCGGCCCCTGTGTGAAAGACCAAGCGCTCAAAGCATTAATCAGTGACACATAACACTGCCTCACATCAGACATAAAAAGGCCATCAGCACAGGTGAACGTATATGATTGAAGCAAGATAGGAACTGTATATTCATTGAAGACAAGAATCACATCTTTACTCGTTATACGCTAAATAAGTACTGGCCTCTCTTCCACAGGCTACATCCTAGTACAAAGTTGTGGGAGGCTAGTTGCATAAAAACAAAAGTTGTTTCTCCACTGAAACACAATTCAGGTGACTGAAAACAAAAAACAAAAAACACTAAGGGGCATATTCACAAGAAACTATCGCCAAACTAACGTCAATTTATCGCAGCCAAAGTCGTGATAAAAATACCTCTCCATTCACAAGCCTCTGTAAACAGCCCACAGCACCAGTTTACCCACGATAGCAGCCGCAAAAAACATTGCCACAGAGGCCCACCACAACTATCGCTAATGAGATGCAAAGTGGGCGTTCCCGTGCCGAAATCCGCGACAACATCACACCTCAACATTCTCAACGACCAGACAGAACTGCGATAAAAACACAAAACAGGCGATAAGGCACGTTAGCACCAGGAAATCTACACCTGCTCTGACCTGGTGTAAAGTAAGACGGCAGCCTGCAACACAAAAGGGAGACCAGCCCAGGGCCACACCCGAAGGACAACAGAAGCCATGGAGCCACCCATCATGAGGCCCGGACACCCAAGAGGGCCACAACACCCTCCGACACCACACCCAGGCCCGTAACACCGCCACCCGGGAACACCCACAACCCCAGTCCAAGAAACTGCTCACCAACACCACGAATCCCAATACAAACATTTTGCCTGATGTCGCACAAGCAGGAAAATCAACAGACATGTGTGGCCAGGAAATGGAGACTCAGACGAACAGCAGTGCAATCACCAACACAAAACACCATACAAACAAAAGCCCAGACAACCCATAGGATGAGTCCTAGCGGCTCCTCACTGGACAATCCATAGAACACAGCCTGGAAGACCAAATTCAAGAGAAGAAGGTGTGCCATGCACCCAACAAAGGAAAGACAGGAAGAGAGAGAGGGAGAGAGATGGAGTGAGATTGCACATGCAGCGCTAGGCCCCTCGGGCATCTGCCTCCACATGCCAACATGTGTGTGTATCGCCATCCCTACACCATGAGCCCAAGGCCCTGTCCCAATCTCAGCGCCAAAGCCACATCACATTCCAAAAACACAAGTAGTAGTCAGAGAAGCATCAGGGATGAAAGCTCCTTTGTTCCAATGCAGAAGGCGGGAGGACACCTGCACCTCTGATCTTGGTCCAGAATGCGCCTGGAACACCCTGACAGAGTTGCCATGGCAGAAGGGGATGACTCCCACACCCCGCATTCCCCAAATTAACTATCCGACTCATCCACACTCCACACACAGAAGCCCCTGCCTGTGGTACCCCTGCTTGGCATGCCCTTGACACTCACGGAAACAACAACCCACTCTCCTCACCTTTGCACACACAACCGAATCATTGCTCAGAGCTGTGGCATATCCTCCACACAACTGCCCCAGTTCAGAAGAGTGCCCGTTCCACAAGACGCACCAACGCAATGGCAGGCCATACCGGGCACATGCACAATCCCCGTCATGTGGAACAGTACCATACACGTATGCTGCATTTACATGCGTCCAGCCCTGGATCCACTGCAGAACATGCACATTCGAGTGTCCCATGGATCTCTGCCTACCCAACACAACTGTTGATGAATTGGACTATGACTTGTGTCTGCGCCCCCTGTTGGATCACGAACAGGAGTGTAACCGAGACAGCTGTGCATGGGATGCCTTGACATACTGCGTATGTATTGGTAGTTGTGCATGGGAGATTGCACAATTCCTCGTGTGCACTGACCGCATCGAGGCACTCCCCTATTGGGCTTTGTTGTAGATTGGTGAAAAGGCGTGGGCTGAGCACACCTGCCCGGACCACTTAATTAATCAATCAATCAATCAATCAATCAGATCATTTATAAAGTGCACTACTCACCCGTGAGGCGCGGGGGGGAAGGATGCTGCTACTGTTCGAACAGCCAAGTCTTGAGTAGCCTCCTGTGTAGAAGGTGAGTTGTCTGTTGAGGTATGCCGGCCCGGTGTTGTGGAGTGCCTTGTGTGCATGGGTGAGGAGCTTGAAGGCGATCCTCTTGTTGACGGGGAGCCAGTGCAGGTTTCTTAGGTGGGGTGTGATTTGGCTGTGGCGACGAATGTCGAGGATCAGGCGTGCAGAGGCGTTCTGTATGCGCTGTAGTCGTTAAAGGAGTTTAGCTGAGGTTCCTGCGTAAAGGGCATTTCCGCAGTCCAGTCTGCTGCTGATGAGGGCTTGGGTAACCGTTCTTCTTGTTTTGATGGGGATCCATCTGTAGATCTTGCGGAGCATGCGGAGGGTGTTGAAACAGGAGGATGAGACGGCGTTGACTTGCTTGGTCATGGAGAGTGCGGAGTCAAGGATGAACCCCAGGTTGCGTGAGTGGTCGGTGGGTGTCGGTGCTGCTCCCAAAGAGGTCGGCCACCAGGAGTAATCCCAGGCTGAGGGGGTGGAGCCAAGGATGAGGACCTCCGTCTTGTCAGAGTTCAGCTTCAGACGGCTGTTCTTCATCCATTCGGCGACGGCCTTCATTCCTTCGTGGAGGTTGGTTTTGGCGGTGACGGGGTCCTTGGTGAGGGAGAGGATCAGCTGGGTGTCACTGTCATCGGCGTAGGAGATGATGTTGTGCAGTCGGGCTACGTGGGCGAGAGGAGCCATGTAGACGTTGAACAGTGTCGGGCTGAGGGAGGATCCTTGGGGTGCGCCGCAGATGATCTCGGAGGCTTTGGATCGGAAAGGCGGGTTCTGTCGGAGAGGATGGAGGTGGTCCATTACAGAGTGTTTGTTTCCGATCCCTACATTGTCGAAGCAGGTGCGTAGGGTGGATGGCAAACTGTGTTGAAGGCAGCTGAGAGGTCCAGGAAGATGAGGGCCGCGGTTTCACCATTCTTCAGCAGGGCCCTGATGTCGTCGGTGGCGGCGATGAGGGCGGTTTCGGTACTGTGGTTGCTGCGGAACCTGGACTGGGATGGGTCCAAGATGTTCTTCCCGAGGTGGCGGGTCAGTTGTCCGTTGACGATCTTCTCGATGACCTTCGCCGGGAGCAGGGAGATGGGCCGAAAGTTCTTGGGGTCTATCGGATCCGCCTTGGGTTTCATGAGTAGGGCGTTGATCTCGGCGTGCTTCCAACTCTCTGGGAAGGTTGTGGTCTCGAAGGAGGTGTTGATGACCTTGCGGAGATGGGGTGCGATGGTGGCACTGGCTTTGTTGAAGATGTGGTGCGGGCAAGGTTCTGACGGGGAGCCGGAGTGGATGGTGCTCATGATTTTGATGGTGTCATCGTCATTCAGGTTGATCCAGGCGAGCAGGGGGTCGATGTGGATGTTGGCCGGAGGGTCTGAGGTGTAGATGGCTGTCAGGGCAGTCTCGTTGTTGAAGCTGTTGTGGATATCTGCGATCTTATGGTGGAAGAAGGTGGCTAGGGAGTTGCACAAGTCTTGAGATGGTGGGATGTCGTTGGTGTTGGAGCTGGGGTTGGAGAGTTCTTTCACAATATTGAAGAGCTCTTTGCTGTTGTGTGCGTTGTTGTCGAGGCGGTCTTTGAAGGAGGCTCTTTTGGCGGATCGGATGAGGTGATGGTGTCTGCGGATGGCATTCTTGTGGGCTGCATAGCTGTCCGGTATTTGTTCGCGGTGCCATTCCTTCTCAAGCTTTCAGCAGTTTTGCTTGGAGGCCTGGAGGTCCACGGTGAACCAGCTGGCTTTCCTTTCGGTGCGTCTGTTGGAGGGTTTCTTGATCAGGGCGAGAGTGTTGGCGCAGTCGTCAATCCATCACCTGAGGTTGCGGGTGCCGGTGCCGGTGTCGGTGGGGTCGACAGGCGGGCTTCGGGCAAGGGTGGTGTTGAGCTGGTCTTCGGTGACATAGCTCCAGCTGTGGCAGGGGATCTGTTGAGTGCGGTGGTGCGTGGTGGGTTTCCGGAAGGTGAAGTGGATGCAGTGATGGTCAGTCCAGTAAAGTGGTGTGGCTGAAGGTGACGCGGGAGCTTGCGGAGAAGATGGGGTCGAGCGCGTGGCTGGCGGAGTGGGTGGGCGTTGTGATGAGCTGTTGGCGAGGTTGGCGATCAGGGTGGTGGAGTTGCTGTCATTGTTCTCGAGGTGGAAGTTCAGGTCTCTGAGGAGAATGGAGTCTATGGAGGCAAGGGCGTGTGTGCTGATGAAGTCGGCGATGGAGTCGCTGAACTATGGCCGGGGTCCGGAGGGTCTGTAGACGAGCGTCCCTCTGAGGGTGGTGTTGGGGTCAGTGTGGATCTGGAAGTGCAGGTGTTCGGTGTTGCTGAGGGTGTCGTTGTTGCTGGTCGAGACCCTGAGGATGTTCCTGTGGACGATGGTGATTCCTCCGCGTACTCCATTGGCGCGGTCCCTGCGGGTGACCTTTTAGCCGTCCGAGATGGCGATGGCGATGTCCGGCTCCGAGGAGGCGTTCATCCAGGTCTCTGTCAGGAAGGCGACGTCCAGGGAGTCGAGCAGGTCCCAGAGTTCGACGGCGTGTTTGCGTGCGGAGCGGGTGTTGAGTAGTAAGCATCTGAGGTGGTTGCGTCCTGTCTCAGTGGGCGGGTTGGTGGATCAGAGGCTGGTGAAGCTGCAGCTCCGGCAGGAGAAGGGTCGCTTGGGTGCGCTTCAGAGCGGCCTGGAAGCAGGTGTGGGATCGTCCGGTGTTGAGAGCGTGGATGGGGCTGGTGTCGTAGTAGTGTTGGGCATCTTCGGCGCGCCAGCGGTGCGCCCGTTGGGCGCGGCAACCATATAAGGAAGGTGGGAGGGAGCAGCTGGGAGGTGGGGTGGGGCGATGAATGGGCATGCGGGCGGGCCGCAGGGGACGCAGCAGGGGGAAAACAGGCAAAATAAGGCAAAGGGCACCAGGGGACACAGAAGGCAAAAAAAAGGGGGGCAGAGAGATAACAAAAGGGAAAAAGACAAAGTTAGGTCAGCGAGAGACAAAAATACACAAGAGGCAGCAATACAATGAATACAGCAGTACTGGGCTACCGAGGCAGAGGGGCCTCGAACCTACGGCAGCGGCGGTGTCAAGCAGCAAAGGCACACAGTCACACTGGTGGAGCTGTGTGGCGTGGGGGAGCGGCCTGCCACAAGACAGGGTCAAGGGTCGCTCTCCTCACCGCGCAGCGGCGGCCATATAAGGGGAGGTGGTAGGGAGGAGCAGCTGGGAGGCGGGAGTGGGGTGACGCATGGGCATGCAGGGGGTGGGGCCGCAGGGGACGCAGCGGCAGGAAAACAGGTGAAATAAGGCAAAGGGCACAAGGGGGCACAGAAGACAAATACAAGGGGGGCACAGAGATAACAAAAGGAAAAAAGGCAAATTTAGGTCAGTGGGAGACAAGAATACACAAGAGGCAGCAATACAATGAATACAGCAGTACTGGGCTACCGAGGCAGAGGGGCCTCGAACCTGCAGCAGCGGCGGTGTCAATCAGCAGAGGCACACAGTCACACTGGTGGAGCTGTGTGGCGTGGGGGAGCGGCCTGCCACAAGACAGGGTCAAGGGTCGCTCTCCTCACCGCGCATCGGCCGCCATATAAGGGGAGGTGGGAGGGAGGAGCAGCTGGGAGGCAGGAGTGGGGCGACAAATGGGCGTGCAGGGGGCGGGGCCATAGGGGACGCAGCAGCAGGAAAATGGGCAAAATAAGGCAAAGGGTACCAGGGGGCACAGAAGGCAAAAACAAGGGGGGCACAGAGATAACAAAAGGGAAAAAGGCAAAGTTAAGTCAGTGGGAGACAAAAATACACAAGAGGCAGCAATACAATGAATACAGCAGTACCGGGTTACCGAGGCAGAGGGGCCTCGAACCTGCGGCAGCGGCGGTGTCAAACAGCAGAGGCACACAGTCACACTGGTGGAGCTGTGTGGCGTGGGGGAGCGGCCTGCCACAAGACAGGGCCAAGGGTCGCTCTCCTCACCGCGCAGCGGCTGCCATATAAGGGGAGGTGGGAGGGAGGAGCAGCTGGGAGGCAGGAGTGGGGCACGAATGGGCGTGCAGGGGGCGGGGCCATAGGGGACGCAGCAGCAGGAAAATGGGCAAAATAAGGCAAAGGGTACCAGGGGGCACAGAAGGCAAAAACAAGGGGGGCAGAGAGATAACAAAAGGGAAAAAGGCAAAGTTAAGTCAGTGGGAGACAAAAATACACAAGAGGCAGCAATACAATGAATACAGCAGTGCCGGGTTACCGAGGCAGAGGGGCCTCGAACCTGCGGCTGCGGCGGTGTCAAACAGGAGAGGCACACAGTCACACTGCTGGAGCTGTGCGGCATGGGGGAGCGACCTGCCTGAAGACAGAGTCAAGGGTCACTCTCCTCACTGCACAGCGGCTGCCATATAAGGGGAGGTGGGAGGGAGAAGCATGCAGGGGGCAGGCCACAGGGCACGTAGCAACGGAAAAATCGACGAAATAAGGCAAAGGGCACCAGGGGGCACAGAAGGCAAAAACAAGGGGGGCACAGAGATAAGAAAAGGAAAAAAGGCAAAGTTAGGTCAGTGAGAGATGAAAATACACAAGAGGCAGCAATACAATGAATACAGCAGTTTCAGGCTACCGAGGCAGAGGTGCCTCGAACCTGCGGCAGCAGCGGTGTCAAGCAGCAGAGGCAAACAGTCACACTGGTGGAGCTGTGTGGCGTGGGAGAGCGACCTGCCTGAAGACAGGGCTCACCCTGGGATTCCTTGAACACGACAACAGCGTACTATTGGAACACATTGCACATGAAGCTGCACGGGCATTCATGGACGAGTAACTACGTTCCTGCAGCCACATCCGATTGGCACCCAAAGCACATGTCCCAACAACTTGTTGCATTGTGGGGATAGCTCACACATCCCACCACAACAGAGGATACGTCTGTCTTCGTCCGGGCTCTGGATGCATGTGCGTGGAACACCGCATGTGTGCACACACCTTTTCAAGGTGATGCAGGTCCATGCCCGGTGCAACACAGCGTCGTTTGGCAACTTTGGCAATTCAAACACACTGCTGGGGGAGAGCACACACATGTCAATGTAGCACGACATGTGAACCTGTCGGACCCTCACACCTGATCACTGTCAGCCGAGCAGACAATCTGCGCACTCCAGAGTAAGAGCACTATGCAGATCCCATGGGCAGTGAGTTGTGCCCCCTCACACGGGGAAATGGGCAGATGCCAAACAACACATGACTCATCCAGCAAGACAAGGTGGTCTGAGAGCATTGCCATCCGTGATGAATGTTGCCCATTTTAGCCCCAACATTTTCTGAACTTCGACATGTACCCATGCTGCGTGTAATTGTCCTAAGCATGTACCTGCCTGTTGTGGCCCTTGCTTCATCTGTACTGACACGCATATGGCAATAAAGTCTATGCAACTCCACTGGTGTCTAACTGTGAGGTGTGTTGTTTGGATTGTCCACTCTTGCGCCACAATGAGCATCTTCCCTACACAGGGAGGAACTGACTGACGCATGTGCAATGGGGGGGTGTCCCTTTGACAAGCTCCACCTCTGTGAGCTAGACCTTGTTTTTGGATGGGTGCTGGACGCCATGTGCACTTATGTGACTTCAGCAATGTGAGTATGGTTTCCAAGCCCTGACTATGTGAAGCAATGTCATATATCACAACAGAATGTCTCCACACACATGTGTGTGAGTAGATATGCGATGTGAACTTCTGGTGTCACATGTGCTGTAGGACACCACTCCTGGCCTGCTTTCGTGTGGGTCAGTCCTACACACAGCCCTATTCAATACATGGACGTGTGCCTACGTTTGGGGTTGTGAGATTGTTGTTGATGTGCAATGGGGACACAGCTAGTACTCACCTTCACAGTCATCCAATTCGCCATGTGTCTCCGGGATACACATGCACATAGATGTCAGTTACCAGGGTGTACCTTCATGTGCAATCATTGTACCTACATCCAGCCATACCTCCATACGTAGTGATGACACATCTGTGTGATTTAGAATGTTTTATTCACATTCAGGTGATTGCGGGAGCTGGGGCTGTACATGGCAATCCAAGCCCACATCGCATGGAAGCCCTGTGGCGTGCCAACCAGAGTCCTTTGGGGATTGCACAGTGATTGGGAAGAGGGAGAATGCAGTCCGCAGCAGGATAGCTGTGTAATTGGCCAGCGGTGAAGAAATGGCAGTCCGTGTAGTGGTCCGGTGAAAGTTGCAGAGTGTTCCAGGGGTCACTATTAGGTGTTTCCCAGGCCATGATGCATAGGTCATGACCAGGCAGGGACAGGCCATACGGTGGTGATGGCTGCTACTGCCTCCTTCCCCACACAGTAGTTCACATCCCCTTCTTACTCCCCTGATACGGGTTCTGTGTCCAGTGTGTCCGGTGTGTGTGGCGGGGTGATGGCTGCATCACTGTGTGCCACTGACACATCAGACTGCAAAGGTGATGGGGCAGCATCACTGTGTGCCACGGACACATCAGGGGTCAGAGCTGTGTGTGTCAATGTTCCCGCTGCAGTCATCTGGGAACGGCTCAGTGGCAGCAATGGCAAGATGAAGTACTGCAGGGCATTGAAGTCCCCATCTACTACTTGCTGGTGTCCATCCGTGTCAGACATCCTTCCAGCCTGCATCCGCTCCATGGTCTCCATTGACCTCCACATCTGTCCCAACTCTGTGCTGTCATGGCTGGTGCCTGTCTACCCACACAGTTCTTGTTTCCGATTCATGGCACCAGCGAGGTCAGCCAAGGTCTGTGGTGGAGCATGGTGCGGACAGGGGGTGTCCGATATGGACTGTACATAGCCCATGATGGGACTTAGACACCCACGTATGGCATCGAGTTTGGCTGTTCAGCCAACTCCAGCTGGGAAGACCACACATGTTGTATGTGCTCCATGTATTGGTCGAGGGGTCCTGGGAGACAGCCGTGGTGGTGTGTGTTTCCTGCTGTGTGGTCTGTGCAGGTGGTGGGGTCACCTCGAGGCAGCTGGCCTGCCCTGCTCCTGGGGCTGGGGTGCTGAGGCTGTTCAGTATCTGTTGGAGGGTATCTTGACATATGTGCAGGTTGTCCTCTACATCATCAATGATGAGGTTTGTGTTCTGCTCTGCAGTAAGTGTTGATTGTCCCTCTGCAATGTTAAGGGGAGATGCAGGTTAACAGGGTTTCACATGCATGTTGTTAATTTGCATATGTTTACATTCAGATTGCATGCCAATGTACATTTCAAATGTTTTGGGGGAGCTGGCAATTTAATGGCAGTCAGTGCGTTTTCCCAATACATGACGGATGTGTGGTGGTACCCGTTCATTATCATCACACTGTGTCAGGCAAAGCCAGATGTGAGTGGACTGTTACTAAGCACGAGTGCAACCTGTTGTGGGCTCTGTCCTGTGGTGTTGCACATTGTACCACATTGCCGTCGTTGCTGATGTCCTATGATTGCTATGTGTGTGTGCTGCATTGTGGGGGAGTTGCCCCTGTAGCTCTGATTTCGTGTGGCCTTCTCCCTTTGAGGCGAAGTGCCTTTGAAGTGTGTGCTTTTGGGGGCCTGATTTGCTTTTGATTTGGGTCATATGTGCTCTCAGACATATTTTGTGGCCTGGTGCATTGTTCGTCTGCTGCGTGTATTGTGGGTGCACGTGGACATGTCAGGGTGTGACCTGCTCCTTTACGGATGTGATCCACACTGGGCTACCACCATCTCGATTTGTGAGCCGTCATTTTCTTTGGTTGCTGCCATGCAATCGGACATGCAGTGTTACTTGCATAGTCTGTGTGGGACACAGAGCCGCTGCTTTGCTGGATTCGGCACATGTGCATGGATCGGTGGTGATATTGGTGACAGGGGGAGGGCCATCTGTGCACATTGTGGATGGGTGCCTACTTGGCGTTTCTCTGTGTGCTGCAGTGTGCCAAGGCAATCAGGGACATGTTCCACGGTCATTGTGGGTGAGCAGTGTGCTACGCATACTTGCACATGTGTGCCATTGTGCCCATCCCACCCCGTCACCCCTGTCCCTGGTCGTTACTCACCCTGTTGCTGTTGTGTCAGGTCGTATCATGCTGTGTCCAGGCAAACTAATCCTGCCACCGTCTCCTCACTGCTGACTGTGGCCACCATTTGCTCCAGCTCATCCAGCTCCTCCTGTGTCGCAGGAGGCCCACCGCCAGTCGCAGTTGCTGCCTCCCTGGTGGCGGCAAGCTTATGTTTGATGTTTGGTCTGCCTTTTCAGATCATGCCAGCACCTCTTGACTTCCTCCGGTGACCTCCTGGACACTCCGACTGCATTGACGTTGGTTACGATGGCCTGCCATATTTTGGTTTGGGTTACCAGTGCCGCAGTGGAGGTGGTGAACAGTTGTTAATGGTGTTCGGTCACCTCCATGATGAGGATCCGGTCTTCCTGCGGACTGAACCCCGTCTTCCTCTTGTCCTTGCCCTTCCACGAACGCGGGGTTCCTGACTGGTCCTCCGTGGGGCTTGTGGTGTTCGGCTTCTCCTCTGCACTCGGTCCCGGTGCATCCATGTTGCTACGCAGTTTGAAATGTCTTTTTGACTTTTTTTTTCTTGCTTTTATATTGCTTTTTCCTGCCAGGCGTGTGGGATTTGCAGTCTTGTGGCTGGTCTTTGCTGATTTTGCAGTGTGGCATTGATTTTGATGCTGACATTTGAAGCGTTATCTGATGTCTATCGCATGGTACCGCCTTGTTGTGAATTTCACATTGGCACGGGGTTATTTTCCCGCGATAGGCTGCGATATTGAAAGTTGCGTTACGCTACTCTTGCAGTAGTTATCACACATTCTTGTGAATATACCCCTGAATGCTATGCAAAGGAGAGAAAGTCCTCAACTCAGAAAATACCAGAGGGAAAAGTTGGCAAGGGGAGGCTATGTTCTGGGGTTCACACAGCATACTTCTGAAAACATATATTTGGAAATGTATTATTATTTGAATCGATGGCTTGTGGCCTGACAGTGAGAGAGCAGGGCCGGTCCGTACCAACTGAGGAATGGGCCCACTCTCCAAGTGCTGGAGCCGTTCTCGGCTTCCTCACGCAAAACATACCTTTGAACCAGAGTGAATTTTTATGGTTTTCTTTACATTTGCCAAAGGTTGTGCAAGGTGGAGGGTGAGGGGTGGGAGGTGGGAGGGAGGGTTGGGTGCATACGTATCATAAGCGGATGTCACTTCACACACAAAAAAGAGAAATTCCCTGGGAAAAAAAACATTAAAATGAAATTATACATAAGTAAGTTAGTAAGATTTAAGCTTACTTTAAAAAAAAAAACTTTTCAATTGACTGAAAAAAGGTTAAAGTGGAGTTATATGTAAACCTTCTAATGAAAAAAAAAATCAAAACCACAAGAAACACTGAAAATCACCTGCTATATTTAAATGACCAGAGAATAACTTTCACTGCTATGATTTACTGCTTTTTGCATTATATATTACATCACTGATGACATCGGAAATATATGGCAGCTTAGGTCATTTACGTATATTTGGTGAATTTCAGTGCGGTGTTTTCTGTTTATTAAAATTTTTTATTCTGTTTTATTATTAGAAGACATATGTATAACTCCACCTTAACTTTTGATTTTTTCATTGAATTTCAGATTTAGAAAACAAAAAAATTGTTTACATAATTTAAAATCTTAATACCCTATTTACACATAACTCCACTTTAACCTTTGGTTTAATCGGTGAATGTAATGAATATCATAATAAGGCAGTGATTCCCATATACAAAAGTCCCTTATGGACCTTCTGTGTCTCCCTCCTACAGGCTTGAGCTCCTGGACTATGGTCAGAAAGGAGGAGCATCTGCCCATCCCCTACAAGCAGGGCATGTTTCCAAGATTCTACTTTTGCCAAAATTGGGTCTTGCAGGTCCGCGTCCCCCAAGAACACAACGGTGGGACCACTGCCTTTATCTGCTGGGTGTCAGTGAACCTGAACGAGAGAATGAATTCCCTCCCCTCTAAGTAGCCTTTACAATTTCAAGGGAGGAAAAGTGCTCCATAGACAGTTTAATTCTTAGCGTGGACGAGATAGCGAGAAATGCCAACATCCTTACCGAGGCCATACTCCCAGGTCTTGGCTATTCAATCTAGCATCAGTAGTGCTTGATACCTTGTCTCTAAAAGCAGCTGGAACACTCCATTCATAATGAATCATTTATCAGTTTTTACTGAGCACATTTTGTATCCTTTCTTTCTTGCACTATCCCTGGGTGTGCAGGGATGCATTAACGCAACTGGTTACTATTTGGTGTTTGCAGCCTGCCACCATCGCTGAATTGCCAGGGTACACTAATGCAGGCTGTTTTCTGCAGCATTACGGTATTACAAAGATTCATTAGCCCCGTCCCTTCCTAGGTTGTGTTCTGGCTGGCAAAATCACCAGATTTCAAGGTTACAGTGATACATGCCATCAATAGGTGATATTCTGAAACCTGGAGTCATTGCTGCACTACAATGATGGTGGTACCCCAAGATAATTACTTGTCGGCTTTCTGCAACTGGTGCGATCTCAGGAGCCCTATAATATCATTAATGAATTACTAGTATGTTTAAACATTTAAATATTGCCGAAGCTATGTTGTTTATAGAAATTCTTCTGTATGCTTTCAAGATTTTATTCATACATTAAAAACTATAAAGGAACATAACTAATTATTCAGTATAAACAGGCTAAATAATATTATATAATATATATGGCCGATGTAAAATAAATAACTGAAGCACTTACTTTGTGGTCCGCGCCTGCTTTGATCGATGAGGAGCTGCTAAAGAAGGCAGTTGAATTGGATATATATGTATATATATATATGTATATATATATGTATATATATATATATATATATATATATATATATATATATATATATATATATATATATATATATATATATATATATATATATATATATATATATATTAATCCTCCTTTCGGCTCCTTTCACTGATATGGCGCTCTGGGAGTTGTGCGTTGTCCCGCGACCGAGCCTGGCCGGTAAATAAATTTCACAAATAATGTTTGTAGTATTACTCCATAACAACAAACAAAACCAACGCGTTTCGGTCTCACCCGAGACCTTGCTCACGGTTACGCCCCCATTCTAGGTCACATGTTATAAACCTATCTTTTTCATTGCATCACTTCCTATTGTTTGTGAAGGGGCATTCTGGGAATTGTAGTGAAAATAAAGTTATTCTTAACAAATTAATTCTAATGGACCCTGCATTGTAAGGAAATGGTCATATGTTCCCAATGTTGAATTAAATTAAAAGATTTTAACATCTGCTCATTCGCTTATAAATTATCTGTACATGTTTTGTAAATTCATTTTCAAGACACATAATGATATAATGCGACTCCTCCAGTGGAGAGTGACTTCTCATAATTTATGTCTTAAATAACCCAGATCTGAACTCTACTTTAAATCATGATTGGAATTTTCCCATTTGTAATTCACACATTTGATATGCAAGGAACATTGTCATTAAAAAACCTTATGTGTACATACATGTTTGAGGTGCAAAAAGAATTATCATTATACCGCTCCATCATAAGTTTCTATCAGTTCATTTACAGATGTGTATAGAGTTCCTCATTTTGATTGAGTCCATGTGGGGTGAGAGATCGTAAGTTCAGAATATGGCATGATTCCTTTTGTCTTAGTTTTTTCTCTCTATCCCCTCCTCTCTCCTGTTTTTTCACAGTTTCAATCCCAAAAAAGGTTAACAGTTTCCAATTACTATTGTGGTTTGCCTCCATATGTTTTGCCACTGCATTACTTCTGTCTTTATGTATGGTTGCTCGAACGTGTTCCAGTATTCTTTTTTTCAGTTCACATATCGTACTCCCAACATATCTTAGTTGACACGGACATTCTAATACGTAGACCACATATTGGCTCTTACATGTAATGAGTTCCTGGATGTTCCAATTTTTTGCATCGGCCATTTTTATGTCTTGAATATTTTTTGCAATTGAACATACTTTGCAATTGTAACATTTCTTAAAACCTTTACTTTGAAGCCATGTTTTGCTCTTTTCTTTTCTGTAGTGGCTGTGTGTTAGGCGATCTTTCAGATTTGTAGCTCTTCGATAGGTTATACTTGGTGTTTTCCCCATGATTTTCCCAACCGTGGTATCTAACTGTAGAATCTTCCAATTTTTCTTGATGATATCTTTTATCTGTTTAGATTCTTTTGAAAAGGTTGTTATGAATCTTATCGGTTCTTCATCCGTGTTGGTATTTGTTTCACTCTTTTTTGATTGTAATAGATTTTTTCTTTCAAGAACATTTGCTCTTTCCCAACCACTTTGGATCTGTTTTTTGGGGTAACCTCTTTTTTCAAATCTTTTAGATATTAAATTACTCTGCTTTATCCATTCTTTATTTTCAGAGCAGATTCTTCGAAGTCGTAGGAATTCGCCGTATGGAATGTTTTGGAAAAGACATTGTTGATGGAAACTGCTTGCGTGTAATGTCGCATTTGTTGCAGTAGATTTTCTGTGTAGAGTTGTTTGAAGCTGATTTTCCGAAATATAGATTTCAATGTCCAAAAAAGTTACTCTTGTTGGGCTTAAATCATATGTAAATTTGAAATTTGCTGGTGTTGTGTTTAAAATTTCAAAATATTCTTTGAACTCCTGATCCGTTCCATCCCAGATAATCAGGAGGTCATCGATGAAGCGTAACCAAAGAATAATTTTATTCAGAAACTTGTCGTTATTGGGTTGCCAAGCCCATTTCTGTTCCCACCAGCCCATTGTGAGGCAGGCAAAACTGGGGCTGAAAGAAAAACCCATCGCAGTACCTTTTCTTTGGTTGAAGATGTCCTCCCCAAAATAAAATACGTTCTGTGTTAGGCACATTCTGATCATTTCTTCCAACATGATGTTATGTTTGTTGTAATGGATATTTCTTTCTCCTAAAAAGAATTTACAGGCTGAGATCCCAATTTCATGGTCAATGTTTGTGTATAAGGACACAACGTCCATCGTTATCATCTTATAAGATGTTTGCCATGGGGTACCATTCAGATGTTTCAACACGTCGCTGGTATCTTTAATGTATGAACTTAAATTAGGAACAAGTGGTAACAAAAAAATGATCAGTGTAGTTAGCCATGGGTTCGAATAAAGATCCATTTGCTGACACTATCGGACGCGCTGGTGGTCTAGTCCGATTTTTGTGGATTTTAGGCAAAAAATACATTGTGGCTGTCACTGGATGTTCTACCGTTAGGTACTTACATTCATCTTGGTCTATCAACCCCGCATCCAACCATTCTTTCAATTTATTATCCAAATTGATTTTCATTTTTGCTGTGGGGTTTGCTTTGAGTTTTTCATAATACATTATGTCATTGAGTTGTTCAAATGCCATCTTGACATAGTCTTGTTTGTCCCAGACGATGATGTTTGCACCTTTGTCGGCCATTTTTATTTCAATTTTATCATCCGATGTTAATGCTTCCAAGGCTTTCCTTTCTTCCACTTTAAGATTATCTACATATCTTTCTTTTTTTATTTTGTAAATATCTTGAATGATGGCTTCATGGAAGGTGTCTATCTTGTTTCCTGCCAGTAATTGAGGATAGAAGTAAGATTTTGGTCTCATTTTGCTTTCACCCGCTCCCAATTGTGTACACACCTCCTCCAGATTTACATGTTGTGACTCTTATTGAACATCTAAATTCATTAAAGTTAGAAAACCTTCTGAGTCTTTTGCTGCTAAGGTTAAATTAGATGTAATTGTGGGTACATTTAGATGTTTGAACTCACTCTCATTTTTTTCTTTAAATAATTTTGCTAGTTTTATTTTTCTTATATATCTATATAAGTCAATTCTAGTTTGCGCCATGTTCATATGTGCACTTAGACAGAAATTTAAACCTCGTTTTAACAAGGAGTTTTCTGCATCTGTGATTGGTGTACTCGATAGGTTCACTACTGTTAGTTCCTGTGTGTCTTCTAGAAGGTCTTTTTCACCCTCATGCTCCGAGTCACTGTTCCCACTTTTTCCCCACCTACAGCCCCTCCTTCCTCTTCTGGTCTGTTTAGGTTTGGGCGTTGCTTCCCTCTTCCTCTTTCCCGTCCTCTTTGGTTTTGCGACTGGTATCCCATTGTTTGCTCCCATTGGTGCTGTTGTAAAACCAGTCGCATATCGCCTAAAAAAGATTGTTTGTTAGAGCCTAATCTTTGTTCCGGTTCTCCTTCACTTAGATCAGTTGACGTCAATGAGGAAATGCTTCCTGAGGTACTGGCTGTTAGGGGGTCTTGTTGTTTTAGAAAATCAAATTTCTGAGCATATGTAAATATTCTACCTTCGACATAATCTTCTTTGTCTCGCTGAAATTTGATACGTTTCCGCTTTTGTACCGTTTCTTCATGCATTTCACTTTGTTTTTCCAATTCTAATTTAAATTTTTTCATTTCCGGTGATAAGTCTGATGTTGCTAGTTCTCTTTCAGTTTCTGATAGTTGATCCTTGATTTTCTGTAGTGCAATTTCTATATGTTTAACCAGTATTACCATCAGCCCTAGAGCCATGTAAGAGCCAATATGTGGTCTACGTAATAGAATGTCCGTGTCAACTAAGATATGTTGGGAGTACGATATGTGAACTGAAAAAAAAGAATACTGGAACACGTTCGAGCAACCATACATAAAGACAGAAGTAATGCAGTGGCAAAACATATGGAGGCAAACCACAATAGTAATTGGAAACTGTTAACCTTTTTTGGGACTGAAACTGTGAAAAAACAGGAGAGAGGAGGGGATAGAGAGAAAAAACTAAGACAAAAGGAATCATGCCATATTCTGAACTTACGATCTCTCACCCCACATGGACTCAATCAAAATGAGGAACTCTATACACATCTGTAAATGAACTGATAGAAACTTATGATGGAGCGGTATAATGATAATTCTTTTTGCACCTCAAACATGTATGTACACATAAGGTTTTTTAATGACAATGTTCCTTGCATATCAAATGTGTGAATTACAAATGGGAAAATTCCAATCATGATTTAAAGTAGAGTTCAGATCTGGGTTATTTAAGACATAAATTATGAGAAGTCACTCTCCACTGGAGGAGTCGCATTATATCATTATGTGTCTTGAAAATGAATTTACAAAACATGTACAGATAATTTATAAGCGAATGACCAGATGTTAAAATCTTTTAATTTAATTCAACATTGGGAACATATGACCATTTCCTCACAACGCAGGGTCCATTAGAATTAATTTGTTAAGAATAACTTTATTTTCACTACAATTCCCAGAATGCCCCTTCACAAACAATAGGAAGTGATGCAATGAAAAAGATAGGTTTATAACATGTGACCTAGAATGGGGGCGTAACCGTGAGCAAGGTCTCGGGTGAGACCGAAACGCGTTGGTTTTGTTTGTTGTTATGGAGTAATACTACAAACATTAAAAATCACCAAAGTGAAAAAGCCAGACCGGAGTGCGACCCGTTTCTTTCTATGCGAGAAAGAGTGTGATATATATATATATATATATATATATATATATAGATATTACCTACTGGCGGTCGCCAGTAGGTAGTTATAGTTATGACCCTGTTTCCATAGGAAATCCGCAACATTCTATTTGGAATAACTTTGGCGCCGGTCGACGAATCCTCGCGAAATTTTCAAAATAGGTGGGGCGCTACGCTCCGCTCCTACCCTGAAAGTCTCGGGGGGATTCGTCAAGCAGGGGCCGAGAAAAAAGGGGGGTCCCAAAACGCGTTTTCCCCATGCATTTTTCCATAGGACCTTTAGACACAGCTACAGCCCGAACGGCTGAACAGAATTACTTGAAATTTGGCAGAGAGGTAGCCATAAGGTCAAGGAAGTGCCTTTTGCAGGTCTGGTGTAAATCTGTTCAGTATTTCCTGAGAAAATAGCATTTAAAAGCATATATATATGTGGGCGGAGCCTAACCACACATCTCATCCTGAGATCTGATTGGCTGTCAGTTCTTCATCCAAGAAGTGTTGGCAGCCATCTTGGGACCAATATACATGATAGCACCTCATTAAAAAGCATTGCAGTTAATAGAAGGTTTTAAGACTTTAGTTACATTATAAATCATTTGTTGATGGTACCATACTCATTTTAGGAATTGTGGTATGTTCTAAGGTGATTTCACCATGTGAAAAAGCCTTCTGCTGGGATATCATGATTGAGAGAAAAATATTTTCTCATGCTTTTACCACAGAGGTTTGGAAGGTGATCTATAGGCTAAACTGAGAGCTTATTTTCTGTAAATTCACATTATCTTTCTCAGTCATGTGAGAATGAAGTCTGACATTCTCAGTAAAACATGTACATCCAACAAGGGCAGAGACTGTCAGTTGATTCCTTTGTGTTCTACTGCAGCTTCCCAGAGTGTTCCAAAGAACAACTAGAGCGCTAACAGTCCTACTTATGATGAACATATGGCACACATGAAGCCATCTTGCTTGGCTTAAAGTGGTAAATCTTAAAACATTTAATTTAAAAAGGAACAAAATGAGGGGGTTCATTTTTCCATAAAAAGTATGATTAGTGCTGCAGAAAGAAAAATTAGGGCACATTTTGAGTGACTTCTCAAATCCTCTTCTATTTCATTAAAAAATTCTGACATGCAGACTGAAACATGCACTTTCAATACCAGCAGCAGTTTTCCCTGGTGAGCAGTAGCTTTACTACAGTGATCTAATGAGCAAAAAGAGTGCTAACATTCTGAATTTATGGCAAATGTGTGACACATCTGAATGCCTTCTTGATGGAATCAAAGTAAAAAACTGAAAGTATTTCCTACTGAGGAGACTGCAGTAAATGAGGAAATTAGGAAACTTCATAACAAATAAGTCTCCCAAGATGGCCACCAGAGACAAAAGAGCCCAAATGTAGCCCAAAATCACCCAGATGTAGCCCAAATATAGCCCAATGACAGAAGTGTGCAAAACACTTATTATTTTGTGTTTTTGCAGTGTTATATAGTGCAGACTTGTCAGGTATTGGAGTGCTTTACATGAGCATTGGTTACATCACACAAGAACAAATTCATTTTGGTTGTAGACATGGGGAGACTAAGTGATTTGACCAGAATCACAGAATGTCGAGCTGAAGCAGAAACTTCAACCTGGTTCCCCAGTTGCAAAGTCTGCAGTTCTGGAAGTAACACCACATCCTCTCCCCTAAGTGCAACATTTAATCAAGTGGTCAACTGGATAAAAAAACATAAAGATAACAAATAATTTAAAAGTGCTTTGTCGCTATTTGAAAACTCAGAAAATATGTCCTTATTTTAGTCTTTTAGAGCACTAACCATAATTTTGATGCCAATAAGACCCTCTCATATATGTAATTTCTAAAGGAAATGCTCTAGGTATTACAGTTTTGATTACATCAAGATGATGTCAGGCGTTCCACACTTTTGTAATAAATATAGAATGTTAGCAATCTAGTTGTTCATTAGGATACTGTTGAGAGGCAGAGGCCAGGGGCACGGACTCTGAAAATTGAAGGCAGGTAGGAGGGTGCAAAGGCAACAATTTAACCACACTGAGCAGGCAGGAAGGGCCGTGGAAGCACAACAGACTATGGAGGGCAGTGGAAAGGGGGGCAGGGGCAACAAACCAACAATACAGGACTTGCAAGAGAGGCTGTTGGAGGGAAGATCTATTACGGGTCAAGGAAGCTAGGGGCGGTCCCCAGATCCCCGGGAGCCACCACAGAACTGAGCAGGAGAGTGAGTCAGGGACAAAAGGGGCACCTTAATTTGAGCCGGGGTGCCTAGGAACGCTTGCTCCAAATATGAAGAAAACAGACATATGAGACATGGAATTGGAGGCAGAATACAATGGCAGTTTAATGAGAAGATGCAACTTCAAAGAAACCGCAGAATAGAGACATAAAGTACAAAATACAGAATCCAGATAATCATACAGCTGTCATAATATTCTCTGTATCTCAATTAATGTACTGACAGAGAGAGAGAGAAAACACATCTATAAATGCATCATGAGAAACAAGTTACACCAAGGAAAATGTTACCTAGGAACACTCACGTTTACTCTTAGAGCAATTACAATACAAAATCTTTTAAATGCAAAAGTAAAGAGAACAATGGTTAAACATAACATGACATTTCATATAGGTAAAATAGAATAAGATACTTCAAGCAAAGCAGAGCAAGACATTTTAAGCAAAGGAAGACAAGAGCTCCCAGCTCTTGGGGAAAACCTGCACTGCCTGTTAACCTACATACAGACGGCGAGGTAGTCCGTCGATATCTGTGGGTGCTCCCTTTTTATATCATTTTGTGGGCTCCTTTGCACGCTACATCTACCTACGTATGCTACCCAAAAGCTTCGTCTGCAGATTTTACCAGACATTTCGTCATTTACCCACTTAATGCTGACAATGGACTGGGTGAAAAGGTCAGTCTCTCAGGCCAATCGCTTATCGTAAGTTCCATAGAGCAAACAGAAAATAATGGGTATTGCACGGGAATTCAATATATTCATGTATAAAATCTCCTCAGTTCTCCTAACTTGACGCTCTGCGGTTGCCACTTCCTTAAAAGCGGGAAACCTGCCCAGGAAGCAAGTACCAGTCCAGGATGCAGCCTACTGTATGTCGACAGCTTCAGGGGGATGTTGAACTTTGATACCGAGCACGGAGCACTCGGGTAGGGTGGGGGCTACTAGTTTGGATCAGAAGGCCTCGCAGACCTGCCTTCAGACTGCTATACACTAAAATTGTAGAGCTATGGTCAATTTAACAAAGAGGCCTACATATTGAACAGAAGGGCCTACACAGGGGTTTTATGCTGGCTGAGTGGTAAGGATGTCTCAGGATAATTATATAGCACACAGGACCCGCTGGTCAATTTAATACGGCCTACAAATGCAGCTGGCAGGGCAAGGACAAGGGTCTCATACTTCAGGTGTGGACAGAACGGGCCAGGGGCCCCCTGTGATACAAAATCTACCCTCCTTCAAGGCTGTGGCAATGTAATAGACCATTGTGGGCAGAAGGAAGAGGCAATGGTAGTACAACCATACATGCCAACAGACCCGATTCAGCCAGGAAACGTCCAATGTTTTTAAGCTCAAATGGGCTTTATTTGATCTGTCTCCTGTCTACAATATCCTCTTTTTCAATGTAACTCAAAGGGGAAAATCAATACCCCAGTTTTTTTTTCAAAATCTCCCTCTTACCAAGTTCAAAATGTTCGCAAGTATGGTACATTGGATCATGGAAGGAAATGGGATAGGGACATGGACTTGGATAACAGAGGACAGGAGGGACATGGAGAGGTGCACCAAACTGACCCTGCAGGGCAGGCATCAGGGTTTGCAGCAGCACAATACACCACACAGGGCATGCAGGACGGGAGTGCAGCACAACAATCCATAGAAAGCAAGAGGGAGGGGACAGGACCATGCACATGGACAACAGAGAACAGAGGGGCAAGAGGCAATGGTAGCTAGCTGACCATAATGGACAAACAGGAGAGAAAGCTGCAGCATAACAGACCATAAAGGGCAGGAGGGACGGATCAGGGGCATTACAATGGAACAGACAAGCCAGGAGGGAGGGAGTAGGGCTGGGGGCAAGGGGGCAGGGCAGGAGCAGCAAGATAACCATGGAGGTCAGGCAGGATGGGCACTAGAAGCAAGACACACCATGAAGAGCAACAGTGAGACTGTGATGGCATACACACAGACCATGGAGGGAAGGTGGGAGGGGGTCAGGGGCAGCTAACTGACCACACAGGGAAGGTGGGAGGGGCCATGGCAGCACAGAAGACCATGCATGGCAAGTGGGAGGGTTAGTGGCAGCACAGTGGCTATGATGGGCAAGAAGGAGGGTGGAGGGGCATGCACAAAGGACGATGGAGGATAGAAGGGAGGGTCAGGACCTGTGCACAGACAAGAAAGTTCAGGGGAAGGGACCTCACAACAGACCACACGGGGCAGGCAGGAGGAGCAGTTGCAGCACAACAGACCAGGGAGGGCAGAAGGGTGTGGCAGTACAATGGACCATGTAGGACAGGAGGAAGAGGATAGGGGCATGGCATGTGGACAGGCAGGGTGGAGGTCGCAGGGACAGGTTACAGTCATCTGACAATGCTAGGCAGGTGGGAGGGGAGTGGCAGCTCAACAGAACACTCAGAGTAGATAGGAGTGGCAGGTCCATGGGACATGGTGGGCAAAAAGGATGGAGCAGGGGCATGCACAAAGACATCGGAGGGCAGGGGGAAGGAGAATAGGGGCAGCAAGCTAAGCACAGAGTTTAAGCAGGAGGTCAATGATGGGGCATAGAATTTGGCAATGGAGGGCAGGAGGAGTGGACTGGTACATCATACTAAATTGAGGGCAGTGGCAGCACATCAGACCATGCATGGCAGGAGGGAGGAGGCTAGTCCATGGATTCACACAACAGAGGATAGGGAGGAAGGGGATGGGGCAGCAAGCTAACTGTTCAGAGAAGGCGGGTATTAGGAACTTTATTGTTTTTAAAACATTGTGTCTGTGCGAACTACTTAAAATATGAACAAGTATGCAGCATAATCTCACTTTTATTCAGGAAGAAGAGGACGTTTGTGACTGTGACTCCGGGCTCACTTGGCAGAAACACCCCCTGACCCTCCACCCCTATCGCAAAATGTAATGCCCGTGAAAAGGGTAGGTGAACACAGTGTTATATAGAACATAGTCCTGAGAGCACGATTGAAAATGAAAACTAGATATAGTGTATGGTATAAACTATGCACCAAAAAGTGTGATATAAGATGAACCGGGCGTGAAATATAATATGCAATACATTGTGCGCAATGACAGATTCATTGGAGAGCGCGAGATAGCACAGGCACTAGCGCGTGCTATGCGATATGCGCCTTGGAGTGTAATATGCACAGGGCAGTGTTGTGTAACCTAACTAGTCTCTAAAGTTGTAATATAAAATATGTGCTGGGGAGTGTAACGTTGCATATGCACTGTGACAAAGATATGGATCCCAGATTGTAATATGTATGGCATAGCACTGTGCGTTATAACATAGGCATCGAGAAAGGCACGTTAGATGGGGCAATATAACCCGTGCGAAGACAAGTGTGGCATGACATATTCACGGGGTGGTGTTACAGTGCACATGGGCTAGAGAGTGTCATAGCATATGCACTAGCTAGTGGAATACAACACAGAGGTGTGTGGCACTCGGCAGGCAATGGTGGGTGTAACACAGCATTGGGCTCTGTCAGGAGCACGCTGTGACTCTCAAGTGATGTTCGTCCCCTTTCCAGAGAGTAAAATAAAAAGTATTACACATCCGGCAGTGGATGTGTGTTTTATTAACCGTGAGGGGGGTTTCTTGCATAGTTTGTCGAATTTTTGTCGAATCCCCTTTGAATGGCTTGGTGTGCATGTGTATTAAATGTGCCCGTCAATAGCTACCCATGTTTGTATAAATAATCGACAAGGGTGTCTACCAGGATTAGGCACGGTAGGGCATCAGACATGTCAGAGCTTCACTAGTGGTGTAAATACATTCCACGTGGATTCATTGCATGCATAGTCGCCTTTTAATGAATATCACGCAAATCGTCATGGTGATAGGTACGTACGGTTTGTCCAGCATGTCCTAGGTGTGTCTATAAATATATATTTTTTAAAAATAATGAAAAACAGTGGCCGGCCCTGGGGATTGGGGTCAAAAAAATATAATTAGGAGACTGGCCCTGGGGGATGGGGTCATCAGGGCCAATAAATTAGAATAAGAAGGGGAACCAAACAGCCCCTCTTCTTAAAAAACTAAAATAAATAAAAGACTGGCATCGTGCCGGAGGCCATGCCCCCTCCGTGCAGCACTCTGCAAACGCGCCCCCAACAGGCATCTCCAGTATGCGCCAGGGAGCTGCGCTGCAGCCAGGTGTTCTGAGGCCAAGCCCCTTTTTACACCTCTCTGCAACGCAGCTCTGTGGCACTTACTGGAGGTACCTAGTGGTCTAGTTTGACCCTAGGGACCCTTAGGATTCAAGGGGACTTAATCTCTCAACTTAGAACAGCCACAGGGCGCGTTTACACAGTGGTGAAGGGAGGGGACGGGGCCTGAGGTGACGTGTGCAAACACGCACTATGGCACGTTTTAAATTGGGGATATAATTTCCCTTCAATACTGAGGGCCCCTGGGGGCTAACTAGCCCACCAAGTGCTTCCAGTAAGCGCCACTGAGCTGCATTGCAGAGAGGTGGTCCAGGCCGTGCCACTTTTTACACCTCTCTGCAACGCAGCTCTGTGGCACTTACTGGAGGTACCTAGTGGGCTAGTTGGACCCTAGGGACCCTCAGGATTCAAATGAACTTAATCTCCCAACTAAAAATGGACACAGGGCGTGTTTACACAGTGGTGAATGGAGGGGACGGGGCCTGAGTTAACGTGTGCAAAAACGCCCTGTGGCCTGAATTAAGAGGTAGTTTTAATCCCCATGCCCTATTATATACTAGGGGCTTACAGAGGAGGTCATGCTAATCACAGGGGGACCCCAACGCATAATGTTCCCTAGTGTATGTAGGTGTTTTCACTGTATTCTAAGTGTCTTTTAACATAGCACTGGCTCTAGGACTGGTTAGTCAGACTCAGTTACCACCAGTATCCGTCTGAAAAAGTTGAGGGTACAGGATGATTTTGCAACAAGGCTTCTTTCTGCTCTTCTTTTTGTTCTTTCTGCACGTTATCCTTCTTCCTGCACTTATCTTCGTATTTGAGGACTTCTGTTGCTTCTTTCTGCACTTCTTTTGTTTCTTTCTGTGCATTTTTTCTTCTTTCTTCACATGTCCTATCTCTGTAGGCATAGTTAGAAATTAGCATTTAAAAAACCTTTGAAATTCACAGAAAAAACCATAGGTTTCAGGCACGTTATAGTTAGGAATTAGCATTTAAAAAACCTCAGAAATTCACTGAAAAAACCATAGGTTTCAGGGGTGTTATAGTTAGCTGGACTTTTCACTTGTACAAAACCATTGAAATTCCCCCGTTATAGTTAGTTCAGCTAACTATAACTCGCGCGCCCGCAATGCACTGCTGATGACGTCACATATTACATCACTCATGACATGGTCAGTGACATCACTCATGACATCACTGATGACATCTCAAATGACATCACTGATGACATCACTGAAGACATCATCCTTGTGATAGAGTGGCAGACCTCCTCTCACCCTAATATAACCTTTGATACACACACTCAAAAATAGAGACTAAAATTTTCAAAACAATGGACATACCAATACCAGTTACAACAACCTCTTCAGTAATTCTAAGATCCACATACACATCCACTCATTCACCAACAGTCCTATACAGTCACTCATACATGTACTCACTCATCATATGTACTCATACACCTATACATCCTGTTACACAATGCCACTCATCCATAGAGTTACTCACACACATAGTCACTCATGCTAATAAAGAATCAAACATACATTTACTTGCATATACAGTTATACACACACCACCATACTTACTTCTACGGAAACTTACACATACTTAGTCTTTTAAACAATCACTTATAGAAACACATACTTATTCATACAGGAACTCTTTCAATCTCTCACTCTCACATATACTCACATATATACACCAATAGTCACATATACTAGTTTAAAACCTATGTAGTTACTCATAAAGACACTATTGAGACAGTCATTCACTCACTAACACACCCATACACACACTCATCCACCCATGCAGTCCTGCACACATGCTGCGTTCAACCCATACAAACAGTGAGTCACTCATTCATGCACCTATGCACTACGTAATACCCCCCACCGAACCATGCAGACACTCAGACTGATACTCAAAAAACCAACTAATAACCTATATAGACACCCATGTAGCTACTCACCAACCCATGCAGCCACTTATACACAAAGTGAGAGACTGATACAGATATTTACATATTTAAACATTACTCACTAAGCCATGTATTCACTATGATACACTTAATCAGTCAGTTACACAATCAATTTTTCAAAAACAAATCATCCATTTAGACACTTATATACCCATTTATTCTTCCATCGACCTTGAGATATACATATATAAAACATATTTAATTTTCAGAAAAACAGACATTCACTGGATGATGTAATCAGTGATGTCATCAGTGATGTCATTTGAGATGTCATCAGTGATGTCATGAGTGATGTCACTGACCATGTCATGTGTGATGTAATATGTGACGTCATCAGCAGTGCATTGCGGGCACGCGAGTTATAGTTAGCTGAACTAACTATAACGGGGGAATTTCAATGGTTTTGTACAAGTGAAAAGTCCAGCTAACTATAACACCCCTGAAACCTATGGTTTTTTCAGTGAATATATATATATATATATATATATATATTCACTGAAAAAAACCATAGGTTTCAGGCCTGATATAGTTAGGAATTAGCATTTAAAAAACCTTAGAAATTCACTGAAAAAACAATAGGTTTTAGGGGTGTGTTATAGCTAGGTGGACATTTCACTCGAACAAAACCATTGAAATCCCTTCGATATCGTTAGTTGTACTAACTACATCTCGCACGCCCGCAATCGACTGCTGATGATGTCACATTTTACATCATTCATGACATGGTCAGTGACATCACTGATGACATCTCAAATGACATCACTGATGACATCATCCAGATAATGTGGTTTGGTTCGTTATTTAAATATGTATTATATATCTAGCAATTTGCATTGAAGAATGAGTGGATATATAAATATAAATATCTGGATGGAGGATTTAGTAGCAGTGTGATTGTTTACTTGACTAATTTATAGTGTCTCACTAAATGTATTAGATAGTGACTAAACTGTGTGAATATCTGTATCACTTTGTCAGTTGTTGTGTAAACTGCTGCACTAGTTGGTTACTAGCTACGTGAAAGTCTATATTATTTATTGATTCGTTAACTGAGTATTTGTATGGGAGAGTGAATGTGTGTGTGGTTTGGTGGGGGGGTGTGACTGCCCAAAGATGTGTGTATAGTTGATTCAGTAGGTATATGAAGTTAAAACAACATGTTATAACATTTGTTTGGGTGAGTGAATATCTTTATGGGTGTGGCGATGAGCAAATATATGTCTCAATGGTACATGTCCAACAAACTAGAAAAATAAAAAGCCAGTGTATGTGTCAGTTGTTGTATATAAATAAGTATACATAAGACTCAGTGGCTGTATGAGTGACTGTATGTATAACTGTATACTTGTAATAGTGTTGTTATAACACACTAAGTATGAGTTATTATCTATATGAATAGATGAAATGGTGTTTTTATAAGTGTATAGCTAAGTAAAAGTAAGTATGATCCATTGTTTGCATAAGTGAGTAGGATGACTTCATAAGTGATTATGATGTGTGCTATTGTGTAATGTCGATGTAGATGTATAAGTATATTTGATAGTGTTCTATTGATCATTGACAGCATGTATGAGGGAATCTATAGGTAAGTGATTACATGTGTGTATAGATCTAGGAATCACTGAGTGGGTGTTTAGAAACTTGTATTGGTGTGTCAATGGTTTTAAATCTGGCACTCTGTGTTTTACAGTGAGTGATGAAAGGTTATACTACTGTATGATGAGGTGTATCTGATTGTCACATGGATGATGTCATCAGTGATGTCATCAGTGATGTCAGTTGAGATGTCATAAGTGATGTCACTGACCATGTCATGAATGATGTAATATGTGATATCATCAGCAGTGGATTGCGGGCGCACGAGATGTAGTTAGTACAACTAACTATATCGGAGGAATTTAAATGGTTTTGTTCAAGTGAAATGTCCAGCTAGCTATAACACCACTAAAACCTATTGTTTTTTCAGTGAATTTCTAAGGTTTTTTAAATGCTAATTCCTAACTATCTCAGGTCTGAAACCTATGTTTTTTTCAGTGAATTTCAAAGGTTTTTTAAATGCTTATTCCTAACTATATCAGGCCTGAAACCTATGGTTTTTTCAGTGAATTTCAAAGGTTTTGTAAATGACAATTTTTAATGAATTAATTGTCCTACTTATTATTTTGATACTGATTTACTACATTTTGTAAACTGTTTATTTTTAGATATTTTATTTTTTTAATTACATTATACATTACAATACACAATATACTTTCTCAGAATAAATTACTTTAGTTTAAATACTTTGCAAATAGGCAATAGACTTTTAAGTACAGTAGTTACAGTTGTTGCAATGGGCAACATAATTTCAAACACAATGCAACATTGAACTCAATGTGAATTTCTAGTTAAATGCAAATAGTTACTTTATGGATTACTTTTCTAACCAGAGGACTGGATCTAGATTCAGTCCTTGGACATCTACTGTAAACAGTTGAGTAAAAGCCTTTTGGTTACAATAGTGATTTTTAAGGAATATTATTGTATTTTAAAAGTTGAAACTTCGAAAAAATTTCACGTAGAATCACCAATGTTATCCTATGGCAGAAAATTCACTTAGCAGGTAAGTAGTGTTATTGTTACTTTTTCTTACTCAGTGGTGGATCCTGGATCCAGCACTGGCCAATCTCCTGTAAACAGTTGAAAGAATGTGTTTAAGTCAAACAGACGATTTTTAGGAATATTTTTAGTTTGTGAAAATAGACCCTTAGAAACTTTTCTGGTGAAACCCACACAATGGATTCCTATGGAAGGAAATACAAGTTAATGGTAAGTACGCGTAGAATGAATTACTTTTCAGAGTCAGTGCTGGTCTAAAAGATGCAGCACTGGGTTCTCTCCTGATAACAGGTGAGTAAATCGGAATTCGTAGTTCGGCTGGTTTTAGAGGAATATTTGTACGTTTCAAAAATGGACACTTAGAAACTTTTCTGGTGAAAACCACACAATGGATTCCTATGGAAGGAAATACAAGTTACTAGTAAGTACACTTAAAATTACTTTTCAGGGTCAGTGCTGGGCTAAAAGATGCAGCCCTGGGTTCTCTCTAGGCCTGGGCCAAAATTCCGTTCCGCTCGCAGAAATTGCAATAATTTGGCATTATTGCGTTCCGCTGAAAGCGCGAAAATGTCAAAATTTCCGCAATCCGCATCTTAGCGGTAATTTTTTTCTTGCTCACGCTGTAAAAAGATACACCTTACCTGAATCCCCGCGTTCACCGACAAGTTTTCCCGATCCGGTCGCGTTCTCCACGAGATGTTGGATTGTTGGTTGCCATTTTGCGCTGTCTCGCGACTGTCCGCGCCCGCATTAACGTCATTTGTCGTGCGATCACGTCATTTGTCACGCGATCACGTCTTTCTTCTCGCGATCATGCACCGCGAGAGTATGAGAAGATTGAGATCTCGAACACGTCATTCTCCACCGCGAGCGAGAGTGTGAGGACGCGTGCTTGTCATATTGAACGCGAAAAGGAGAAAGAGACCCCAAACACGTCATATCCAACGCGACAGGGAGCAAGAGAACGTGATGAAGTCATTTTGGACAAGCCATCGACATCCGGCGGAAGTAATGTGAAGCTCGAGAACTCGAACATGTAAAATTTTCAATTTGGAGAAGAATATCAGCTCTAGCAGCATGAAACCTTCTGCAAATGATGATTTGGATGAAAACAACTCCTCAGATTGACATTTGGCTGTCCTTTTTTGTGCAAGGAGTCCTTTTTTGAAAAGGCGGGGAGAGGGAGGAAGTGCCACAGAATCTCCAACTTCCTGTTCCTGTCCAGCAGGCTCCTCCCAGTGCTTTGTCCATCTCCTGCTCATTCTGCCTTTGGATTTTGAGCTGGAAAGATCACTCTTTTTGTCTGCTGCATCATTGCAATTTGATTTGAGGATTTTTTAATTGGATATTTTACAAGTAAGTGGTTGTTGTGTCTGTTTGATTGGGGGCATTGCAGTTGTTGTAACTACAATTTATTTTTGGTAACTATCATCATTACTTTTTTTTAAATGTTGTGGGTAGTAGTAGTCAGTAGTAGGCCCAAGCTAGTCATGGCCTCATGGGTGTGTGCATGATGAAGCAACTGTTCCTTTGGTGTTTTTTTAATGTATTTCATTTTCAAGCATCATTTAGGGCCTGGATGGCATTGGATTTAGTTGGGAAATGTGTTGTTTTGGGTTAGGCTTTCTGTTGTTGGGCCTGGCCTTGTGGCTGGTGGCCATTTAGAACCTAGGCCTGAAAGCTTGTCTGGCCTTGTCTGCCAACAGGCCTGCTTTCATCCAGTAGGATCAGAGCAGGTAGCCACAGCTTTATTAATCAAGTGTTTCTGTGTGGTCTGTTGAATTTAGACATCATTTAGGGCATGGATGGCATTGGATTGAGTTGGGAAGTGTGTTTTTTGGGGTGGGCTTTCTGATGTTGTTGGGCCTGGCCATGTGGCTGGTGGCCATTTTGAAGCCTAGGCCTGCAAGCTTGTCTGGCCTTGTCTGCCAACAACAGGCCTGCTTTCATCCAGTAGGCTCAGAGGCTGAGCAGGTAGCCACAGCTGTATTAATCAAGTGCTTCTGTGTGCCCAGTTGAATTTAGACATCATTTAGGGCATGGATGGCATTGGATTGAGTTGGGGAAGTGTCTTTTTTTGGGGTGGGCTTTCTGATGTTGTTGGGCCTGGCAATGTTGCTGGTGGCCATTTTGAAGCCTAGGCCTGCAAGCTTGTCTGGCCTTGTCTGACAACAACAGGCCTGATTTCATCCAGTAGGCACAGAGGCTGAGCAGGTAGCCACAACTGCATTACTCAAGTGTTTCTGTGTGGTCTGTTGAATTTAGACATCATTTAGGGCATGGATGGCATTGGATTGAGTTGGGGAAGTGTGTTTTTTTGGGGTGGGCTTTCTGATGTTGTTGGGCCTGGCCATGTGGCTGGTGGCCATTTTGAAGCCTAGGCCTGCAAGCTTGTCTGGCCTTGTCTGCCAACAACAGGCCTGCTTTCATCCAGTAGGCTCAGAGGCTGAGCAGGTAGCCACAGCTGTATTAATCAAGTGCTTCTGTGTGGTCTGTTGAATGAATTTAGACATCATTTAGGGCATGGATGCCATTGGATTCAGTTGGGGAAGTGTGTTTTTTTTGGGGTGGGCTTTCTGATGTTGTTGGGCCTGGCCATGTGGCTGGTAGCCATTTTGAAGCCTAGGCCTGCAAGCTTACCTGGCATTGTCTGCCAACAACAGGCCTGCTGTCATCCAGTAGGTTCAGAGGCTGAGCAGGTAGCCACAGCTGTATTAATCAAGTGTTTCTGTGTGGTCTGTTGAATTTAGACATCAGTTAGGGTATGGATGGCATTGGATTGAGTTTGGAAGTGTGTTTTTTTGGGGTGGGCTTTCTGATGTTGTTGGGCCTGGCCATGTGGCTGGTGGCCATTTTGAAGCCTAGGCCTGCAAGCCTGCCTGGCCTTGTCTGCCAACAACAGGCCTGCTTTCATCCAGTAGGCTCAGAGGCTGAGCAGGTAGCCACAGCTGTATTAATCAAGTGTTTCTGTGTGGTCTGTTGAATTTTAGACATCATTTAGGGCATGGATGGCATTGGATTGTGTTGGGGAAGTGTGTTTTTTTGGGATGGGCTTTCTGATGTTGTTGGGCCTGGCTATATGGCTGGTGGCCATTTTGAAGCCTAGGCCTGCAAGCTTGCCTGGCCTTGTCTGCCAACAACAGGCCTGCTTTCATCCAGTAGGCTCAGAGGCGGAGCAGGTAGCCACAGCTGTATTAATCAAGTGTTTCTGTGTGGTCTGTTGAATTTAGACATCATTTAGGGCATGGATGCCATTGGATTGAGTTGGGAAGTGTGTTTTTTTGGGGTGGGATTTCTGATGTTGTTGGGCCTGGCCATGTGGCTGGTGGCCATTTTGAAGCCTAGGCCTGCAAGCTTGCCTGGCCTTGTCTGCAAACAACAGGCCTGCTTCCATCCAGTAGGCTCAGAGGCTGAGAAGGTAGCCACAGCTGTATTAATCAAGTGTTTCTGTGTGGTCTGTTGAATTTACACATCATTTAGGGCATGGAAGGCATTGGATTGAGTTGGCAGGTGTGTTTTTTGGGGTGGGCTTTCTGATGTTGGTTGTCTTAAAGACATGCTTTTGTTGTGTGTGTCTGGTGTGTGTAGGTGTGCAATGCATGTACCCTGCAGACCTTTTTGGGGCCTGTGAATGTTCGTATTTGTATTTTGTTACATTAAAAAGGCAGAGCAGTGTGCTTTAGCATGCATCATTTTCCTGGCTTTTATAGGCCTTTTGTCAGCTCCTGGTGTTTCCCAGGCCCCCTGCTTGTTTGTGATTTGTGAGTGTCCATGTGGCTGGTGGCCTTTTTTTGTGTTGGGAGTTATTAGTTTCCTGCTTTTGCCATATAGGCCTGCATGGTTTTCCTATTGACTTACTGCTTTCATCCATCCACCCCCTTTGCCAGCAGCAGCTCCATGGATGATGAGATGCTCAAATAATTTAATGGCAAATAGGGTCCACCCCACTTCCATTACATTTTTATTTTGGTGGTTCTTATTAACTTTCCTATACTTCCTGAGAGTGTAGTGTGTGACTGTACACAGTAGTATAACATAGCCCTTGTTGAAAAAAAGTCAGAAATGGCTAGACTATATCTTTTGTTTGCACTAGTACAGTAGTAAGTAACTGAACCACAACAACAAATGCAACATTTCACTGATGTTCTTCTCCTGGCTTATTTGCTTTTAGGTGCACAAAAAGCCAGAGGAGGATGTGTCATCATCATCAACCGGCTACCCTTTGTATTGCCAGCCAGACAGAAGTCCTGGTGAGCATCACGTCCACGTGTGACCAGAACTTGTTGTGCATCTGCATCCTGCCTGTCATCTGAAGAAGATGACCCCAAAGAAAGGTACCAGGTCCAGTACCAAGAAAGTTGCCATTGAGAAGAAGGAACAGAAAAAGGAAGTGCCATTAACCACGACTGGTGTGCCGGCCAATGTTTTTTTTTGGCACCAAAAAAGTTACGCCTGCAGCAGCGTTGTCCGGGAACCAAGCTGAGAGCAGCACCTCAGCACCAGCAGTCCAACCCCACCATCCTAGACCCAAGGCCTTTAGTGTCGCAGAGGTAGCCAGTCTACTAACGAGCAGTGATGTTGAAATGTCATTATCGCAAAGTAGTACACAATCAACGCAGGCGGAAACTCAGCAGATAAGTGTGCAGCCGCAACAAGAACAGCAGCATCCGCAACAAGAACAGCAGTAGCCGAGATCAAGAACAGCAGCAGCATTTCAGGAAATCGAGCTTCCTGCAGACAAAGTGGAGCAAACCACTGTTTCGGAAGATCTATTGTCTTCCAGACCACCAGCAAGGAAAAGGAGGCTTAGTCCATCTTCTTCTTCAAGCCCCGCTTCTGATGATCGTGATGCCACTTTGCATCCACCAGCTCAGTCTGAGAGTGATGCACGCCACAAGAAAATGCTTCTGAAAAAGAAGGCCCCAGAAAAACTTAGAGTTATGGAGGTATGGAGAGTGAGTCTGTGTGCATTTGGGAACCACTGTGAGAGGCCTTCAAGATGGCGTCTGTGTGAGAGGTCGCTGCAGAGCCTGCTCCTGAGACCTGGGACCTTGTAAGATGCCTAATATAGTACTACGCTGGTTGTCAACCTCAAATTTTAGTCTTTAATCTTCTATCGTCAACTCTAACTTCAACTGCCGGACCCTAAGACTCTTCAGATGGTGATTACGCTCAGTGTTTGCCAGGAGGACTGTGGCGCGGCAAGAAAAGTGAAAAGTGAAATGTAAGCGGACACCATTGCTTTTGCGGCACTCTTCTATCGTGTTTTGATTGCGGCAGTAACTGTTGCAACATGAGCTTTGTGCAATAGACTTTTTGCTCTGGGAGAGAAGTTGAGGCCTGCCACGTAGGGGGGGGAAAAAAAAAAAAAAGACGCGATCACGCGGCTTGTGCGGTAAAATTTTTCTAACTTTCTTACTATCGGTTATAACTTACCGGCTACCCCCGGATCCCTGGACTTACTGCCTCGGTGCCGTAGCGCTAGCAGAGTTTGCTTGCTACGCATGGCTACGCATGGCTCCATAACGGAAAAGCGAGGAGCGAGGAGCGAAGATGCGATGCGAAGCCGGGATGTGATGTAAGCTGGGGGGGGAGAAATAGTTAGAAAAGAAAATCAAATGATATAAGGGATCTCTACCTGCTCTTCCGCTCTTCCGCTCAGCGTTGATTTGCTCTCCCTTCCATTTTGATCTGTAGTGAAGCTTCTTCTTCGTGATTTGTGTTAATTGCTTTTGCCTCTCTGCCTCTCTGCCTCTCTGCCAACTCCCGTGCTCCACTCCGCTTACCGCTTGCTGCTGCTGCTGCTGACTGACATCATCTGTCATCTGCAGACACGACTGCGGGGGATATGTAGGTGGGAGATCGCGTTGTTGTCAAGGAGACGACGCCTTTAACCCTGAATGCCCGGGGGGGCCAAGAATAACAGAGAAAAAAAAAAAAAAAGGGGAGCACAGAACACTGCACAGTATAGTATAATACTAAAAGGGCAGAAAAATTGGAAATTGAAAAAAAAAAATTTTGGACAAATAATAATGGAACAGAAAATGGGAAAAAACAAGGGAAAGTAAGGAAAATTCAAAAAAAAAAGAGAGAGCCAAAAATAAATATATACAATACAACAGCAATAATATACCTGGAGTGAAAAGAGCAAAAGGAGTTGAACCACGTATGGGCTCTCTGGTGGTTGGCCAAAACTCTCAGTTGATCTATTCAGACCTACAATTGGGGAAAAACACAGGTCTAGACATTAAGATTCTCTGGGGGAAAAGAGCGTATGCTGGATTCCCAAGTTTACTTAAATCAACTACAAGATTTAAGGCGGAGGACCTGGGGCCAGAGGTAACGCAGTACTGTTAGTAAATATAACGTAAATTACCATACAAACTTTGAACACAATCATGGAGAAAGATATGGAAAAAGATAAAGAGAAAAACAATGATAGAACCAGTGACTTTGTTCCGCAAGATGAAACTCAAACTCAAAAACAGAATCAGACTGGGATAAAGAATGATACAACAACCGATACAAAAGCTAAAGCAAAGGCCCAGGCCCAGGTTCAAGGAGGTGAGGCTGATCAAGAAAAACTGGAAATACAAGAAAATTATGAAAGAGAAGAGAACTTAGAGGACCGGGACAGAGGAAATACCAAAGAGATCCTTAATTTACAAGGATCTCAGAAGATAAAAGAAATACAAAGACGACCCGAAACCAGGGGCTACAAAGCAATGGAAAATAACGACGAAAATAATGACGATGGCAAAATAAGAGATATCAAGTCTGATGGAAGAGATAGAAACATCGAGAATGGACAGATTGAACAGAAACGGAATAAGGAAGCTGAGAAATTAAAAAAGAAAGCCAAGGAAAAACAGAGAGTAAAAGAAATAGAAAAGGAAAAGGAATTGGCAAGTAGAGAGAATCTTGACCTATTGGAGAAAAAGGCCAAAAGACTACAGACGATCAAAAATTTAAAAGCTGTGGCTAATATAACTGGGCATTCAACAGGCTCCCAACCCAGAATTTCAAATATATTCAGCCCCGCAATTAAAGAAAGACAGCAGAACGGCCCTTATAATGAAACTGCATCAATCACAATGGATCAACAAGGATTACAAAAAAGGACCATAACTGCTGTAGATGAGGTTTTAGTCCCGGTAGAACATCTAGAACAAGAAAATATGTGGAAAGTGAAAGGCAGCACTTCAGTAGAACTATCGAATATAAACCGAGCTACGAAGGGGTACGCTTCAGCAGAAGTTTCCGATGGCTCTGAATCGGAGATCTATGAGACAGGAATATCAATCTCCAGTGAATTCAGCAAATCCAGTGAAGAGACTGATCTTGGTGAGAATCCCAGACAGGAGGAACTGGACAAAAAAGTACTTTTACCGACAGAAATTGGATCTAAAAATGCTCTACTATATGATTATATATCAACAAAGAAAATGGGGAGAAAAAGAAACAAACATAAAAGGCACCCAAATATAATTCAGGATGAAACGACAGATCCTGGGAGCAATCCAGAACAAACAACAGTGAGAACCAAACTCTCACGCAAAAGTCCTCATCGTAAAACAAACGCAGAATCTGAAAGAAATAAGAATATTTTTGACAACCCGGATGACGATGAGCAGCTGAAGCATAGAGAACCTACACTGAGTGAAGTCTTCGAATTAATTAAAAATTTTCATCAAGATGTAAAGAAAGATAGCCAAAGAAACCATGTCGCTATTCAAAAATTGGAAGGAGCTATCAATAAAGTTGGAAATACATGTCAGGAAATCTCTGATAGAATGTGTTCGGTAGAAGTTCGTGCAGAAAACCTGGAATCAGACGTTGGCAGATTACAACTCCAAGCAAAGGAGCACGAGGGTATAATCAAAGACCTAATGACAAAGGTTGAAGACCAAGAAAATAGAACAAGAAGGAATAATCTTCGATTTCTTGGGATTCCCGAGGGCTCGGAAGGGAGTGATCCAAGAAACTTCATGATCAATTTACTAAAATCTTCTTTCCCGGAACTCAACTCCTGGGAAATGGATAAAGAAGTATGCCGAGCACATCGCTTTCCACTAACATTACCAAAACGGTCAGAGAAATCTCTAAAGTATCCGAGAGCTTTCCTAGTCAACTTTGGAAACTTTTTGGTACGTGACACTATATATGACTTGGCTAGGCCAACGGCTCAAAGAGAATATAGGGGCTTTCAGTTTTTTGTAAGACCAGATTTTGCACACGCAACAGTTGAAAGACGATGGCGAATGCGACAGCTGTTTGCCGCTTTCGAAAAGCTTGGAGCAACGGTCTACCTGCAAAATCCGGCACGATTAAAAATAACATATAAAGGCACAACGAGGAGCTTCACAAGTGAGATTCAGGCGGAGGTCTATCTTAAGGAGGTTGAAGCAAGAATGAAACAAAACAATGGTAACTGAACAGAAGAAGACATTTAGTGCCGACAAACTATTAACTACTATTATTTGATATAAGGTTGACACTCAGTATGATCATATAGTATCAGGCCAGGTAGTAGGTCCAGGCGTGTGGAACACACGGCCATCAACAGCTGGGTGAGTCTAAACCCAGGATGCCTCAAAGGGTGGCAGGAGGGGGGCGGTAAGAGGGGGGGGAGGGAGGGGGGAAAGGGGGTTGGGTGGTGGATCTGGGGGGAGAAAATAAAAAACCGAAGAGAGTTCGTACTGTTAAAGGGATTTTGAATGAAGGAGGAAATTTGAAACAAAGGATGGGTTCTTATTATGAATTCAGGTATCCGGACAGGTTGATGTTATGGAAGTATTTAAAAATTGGCTATGCCGAAGCTAAGGATTGGATCTCTTAACATAGGAGGATTAAATGATTGGAAAAAGAGGAGGAAGCTTGAACAATATTTAAATATGATAAACTTAGATTTAATATGTCTACAAGAGACCCACTTACCTTGGAGCAAAAAACACTGGTTGAATTTTAAAGGCTATGAATTGTTGTCATGTACATCCCAGACTTCTATGATAAGAGGTGTGGCCATAATTGGCAAAGTGGGGTTAGGGGGGGCCAAAAGGTGTAAGGCGGACTCACTAGGAAGATGGGCAATATGCGAAATGAATTTAGGTTTCACTATTTGTACAGTATATGGATCCAACACAGACGAGCCACAAGTTTTTAGCCACATTGAAAATGAATTAATTGATTGGCATACCAACATAGTACTTTACGGATGGTAGTGCATACATAAGGCAGGAAGCCAAGGGTGTTTAGAGCAATCATGTCAATGATGCAGTCACATGGCTTATACGATGTCTGGGGAAATTTACTGACCAGAGATCCAGGGTTTACTTATTATTCACATCCATTTAATAAATATTCGAAATTGGATTATTTTATGATCTCGACTACCTTACTTAAGAGTGTTCAAATAAACAAGCTTCCCAAAATCATGTCAGATCACAACCCCCTAGTCTTAAATATGGTCATCAATAGATCATACAAGGTTCCTAGACCTTGGACATTTGATAAAAAATTATTAGCGGATGTCGACTACATCACTCATATGAAAATATGGTCCCAGTCCTTTTTTGACGCTAATAGGTATAGTGCATCAAGGGGAGTGGTGTGGGATAGCTTCAAGGCAGGAATAAGAGGAGAGACCATAAGCTATACCACCAACGTATGGAAAAAGGTTAATAGGGAAAGGGAAGCATTGATGGGAAAATTGAGTGAGGCAGAGACACAACATAGACAAGATTTAATTACAGGTGATCAATCTGTTGAGAGCCTACATAAAGTAAACTCCTTAAAAGCTGAGATCCAGAAACAATTAGCAAGAAAGGTGGCAGCATACTACCAGGCACAGAGATCATGCCTTTATGAAACTGGTGAGCAAGCAGGTAGAGCTCTTGCCTTGCGAATCAGGCAGGTTGCAAGTAAAAACATTGTGACACAAATTGAATATCAGGGCCAAATATACGACAAGCCTGGTGAAATTTTGGAGGGGTTTAGGAAATTTTACCACGAACTATATCAGGAGGAAGCGGTTGGAGGGCACCCAAATATAAGATGGTTAGACATGGGTAGTAAGCTAAAATTAGGCCAGATCGAATTACTGGAACAAGATATTACATTGACGGAGGTATTGGAAGCTCTGCAAGATCTTGCAAGCGGAAAGGCGGCGGGCCCAGATGCCATACCGTTAGAGCTATATAAAAGTCTAAGGGAGGAAACAACACCACTGCTCTTAGATCTATTCAATGGTGTTATGAATACCGGAATAATACCTGAGTCTTGGCAAGAAACCAATATAGTAATCTTTCACAAAAAAGGGAAACCAAAGACCAACCCGGGCTCCTACAGACCAATATCATTGATTAACAGTGATAACAAGCTATATGCCAAAATCATGGCCACTCGTATGGGAAGGATTATTGCGTCCTTGGTCTCCCCCTGGCAGCATGGATTTATCCCAGGAAGAGGAACCACAAACCATATTAGGAGAGCTATTACCTTATTTGACATCGGTGCTGCTAGGGGGGAGAGGGTCGCAATGATCCTCCTCGATGCAGAGAAGGCATTTGATCGCGTTAGATGGAGTTTTCTATGGAAGGTTATGGAGGCAAGGGGATTTGGCCCTAGATTTTGTCAAGCTATTCAGGCTATGTATTCATCACCTACGGCTAGAATTCAATCAATGGGGGAAAGATCAGATAGGATCAATATAACAAGGGGTACGAGACAGGGCTGCCCATGCTCTCCAATCTTGTTCGCGCTCTACATAGATCCTTTAATTACACAATTAATGAATAGTGTGATTATTAAACCAGTAATATCAAATGGGTTTCATTCTAAAATTCTCGCTTATGCGGATGATTTAGCAGTCATTACAAAAGATCCAGAGCTAGCTATGAGGGAGGTAGTTAACATAACCGGTCAGTTTGGAGATGTGTCTGGCTACCGACTAAATGTTGATAAAACTCAGGTATTATGTTAAAAAAAAATAGCCAAGGTGGATGGAAGATATGTAGGATCTGTAGCTTACCTGGGTATAACAATAAATGCAGAACCAGCTAAAATAATTGACGATAATTACACCCCTCTTTTGAAATCTATGGAAACAGATCTAAAAAGAATGGACTCATTACAGCTGTCACTGATAGGGAGGGCTAACGTTATAAAAATGACAATGTTTCCTAAGGTGCTTTACAAATTAAGGTCAATCCCATTTAAAATTGATGAGAAAATTATTAGGAAGATTGAGGCCATTTTTATGAAATTTTTATGGCAATACGGCAAAATAAGGCCTTCAAATAGATATATGTCATTACCACAAGATAGAGGTGGGTTGGGACTCCCAGATATTAAGAGCTACCATCTTGCATGTCTCCTCACAGACATGGCTATTCTACTCCATCCGGGGGGTTCAACCCTCAGACAGGCGGCGATACCATCAATTTTTCAGCTATTGGTAGGAGGTGAAGCCGTAGGGCTTTTATTAAGGAGAACTCAGAGGAGTTATTACAAGGAAATTGGATACAAGACGCTTGAGGGTGTATGGTATATTTGGAAAACTGTTAAAAAAGCTCTAGATATACCTACCATCCATCATCGCACATCACTTTGGAACTCAACACTTTTTCCAAATTTTAGTAGGGATGGAACGTGGCGTCATTGGGAGAGTCATGGTATAGTGGAGTTGGGGCAAATAATGATTGGTGATCAGTGCAGAACACTCGAAGAACTTACACAACACTATTCACTACGAGGCTATCAAGAGTTCAAATACATGCAGATTGTAAATAGAATTAAATCAATTAGGCCACGTATCACTCTGCAAGGGAAATACGAATTAATTGAGTATTTGAAGTCAGGGGGCCATAGAATTAGAGATATATATAAAATATTTAACGATGCATCAATAGATGATATTGGGAAAATTGAAGCTGCATGGTCCAAAAAATTGGGAGATCCCGAAATAGACGTTGATAAGGCGTTAGCTATGGATAAGAGGTTCTTGCGCTCCTCGAATCTCAGAGCCCAACATTACAAAACCTTATTTCATTTATACTATACGCCCGAAAAATTATTTTCGTGGGGGAAAGCGACAGATAGCAATTGCCCCAGATGTGGAAATGGTACAGCAGATCTTATACACATGTTCTATGGCTGTGAAAAATTAAAATCTATCAAAACTGAAATAATGCGGTTTTTAGAGGGGCTACTTGATGTCAAAATTAACCTATCCCCGACCCTGATAATAATTGGCTGCGACGTGAAACTAAATATAAGTATTGAGGCTGAAGCTTTAGTTTTCATCTCTGTAGCAGTCCTTCGGATTCTAATTAGCGCAGCCTGGAAGGATACAGAAGCCCCAACTTTTCAAATGTGGTTGTGCAGAATGTTGGGCATACATAATATTGAGGAAGCATTATATGATTTAAAGGGAGCAAAGCTAAGGGATGTGGGCAAGCGACTTTGGGCCCCAGTGGCTATATGGAGGACAGCAAAATTAACTACAAATGAATGACTTACTGGCTGTGTAGATATTTAACATGTCAATTGATCTCGTATTGTTTATCACTGTTTATCACTCTTTCTGTTTCTGTTTCGCATGACGGTATAATGCTATGCTTCTATTTTATGTATTTATGTATCCATTTAGGAATATGTATTTACAGGTACGAACTCTCAATAAATAATTAAAAAAAAAAAAAAAAAAAAAGTTATGGAGGTAGATGTAGAAGAGGGGGTTGATGTTGATGAAGACGAGCCAGTCATCACGCACATCACTCCCACCCCAAAGTGATTGGAGACCAACATTCGCACCCTATCCAGAAAGGCTGCTACTGAGCGGGATGTAGCATGAATATCACCAACACAGGTTACACTACCACTACCTCCAGCTGCCATATTTTCCAAGGCCCGGCAGGGACCTACATCCAGCTCAACCATCTCAGTAAGTAGTGGTAGTAAAAGTCACAGTGTAGCTGCACATTCCAAGCACATCCTCCAGTTCATCTGGTATTGAAAGTGGCACATCCAGCAGTGCCAGAAAGCTCTCCTCCCCAGTTTGGGACTTCTTTTCTGTTAGCACCAAGGAGGAGAACGTTGCTATATGCTCAATTTGTCGACAAGGTGTTCGGCGGGGTAAGCTTGGTACAAATTATGGTACCGGACGCCAAGCAAGTCATCTCAGAATACACCACACTATCATGTGGGAGAATCACCTACGTCAGTTAAAAGAAAGTAGAAAAACTCAACCCATTGAAGTTGGTCAGGAAGAATCAGGGGGCGATATTATTGCGGTGGAAGGTGAAGAAGAGGGAGGCATTTCTAGCCCTGTCCCAGTAGTGTAGTGGTACCGCCCACATCCTCCTCAGTAACATCTGAGTGGCACCGCAGTAAGAGCCATACACAGAGTCAGGCTGAGACACCTAGGCAACCGAGTACCGCAATGAGACAAACTGTGTCGTTGAACCTAAGTGGGTTAATGAAAACAACAGCACCACAAAGGAAAGTAATCCAACCTACCATTGAGAGCATGCTTAGGTCGGAGGGGCAGTTACAACGCAACCACCCAATGGCACGGTTGTACAATGCGAAGCTGGCTAAAATGTTAGCGCTGGACCTTCTCCCTTTTTCATTTGTGGAAGGGGTGGGTTTCCTTGAATTTCTGTCAGCCATCTGTCCTAAATGGAAGGTTCCCAGCCGGTCCTATTTCGCAAGAATTGCTGTTCCGGCACTACATCATGATGTGCTGGAATTGGTTGGACAAGCTTTGCAGCAGAGTGCTGTTCACAATATCCACCTGACAACAGACATGTGGACCAGTTGCCAAGCCACAGATTACATGTGCATCACTGCACACTGGGTCTCTTTTGTGGGGGTTAGAGATAAGCTATCTGAACGAGGTGCTGTTGACACAGCTGCGATTTTTAAAGGTATTCGGAAACATGCAACTGTAGCCATGTTCGCCATGGAGAAATCTCATACGGCTGTAAAAATTTTGCAAGAGTTTCGCAGCAAGGTTTTTGAATGGCTAAGCCCAAGAGCGCTTAGTATTGGTTTTGTTGCCACAGACAATGGCAATAATGTACTTAAGGGTATGGATCTTGGCTACTATTTCAGGGTTCCGTGTTTTGCACACTGCATAAACATTATAGTTCAAGACTTTCTGGAAAAAGAACCCATAGTCAGCAACTTACTGCCCATCTGTCGAAGAATATGCACTCATTTCAGCCATTCTGTTAAAGTTCGGAAGCAGCTGAGGATCATTCAACGTGAATATAGGATGCCAGTCAAAGCACTCATCCAGGAGGTGGCAACACGTTGGAACTCAACGTATTACATGCTTGATCATCTGTTTGAGCAGTACAGGCCACTCAATGAATATGTCTGGAAAAGAGGGGAAGCTACTGTTAAAGGCATGAACCTTCTAATGGAGCAATGGAGCCTAATTAAATGCCTGACTGAGATGCTTCTTCCTTTTGAGGTCTTCACACGTGAAGTCAGCAAGGAGGACTGTACAATGGGCCAAGCTATCCCATTATTGTAAATGCTAGAGCATCAGCTGAAGAAGGTGTATGAATCATACAAAGGTGTAGAGGACAAAAGGGAAGCCTATGACTTGGTGGAGAGCTTAGCCCGTCGCTTAGCTGAAAATACCAGGATAGAAAATAAAATTTCGTCACAAGAACATTACATTTGCGCCACAATTCTGGATCCACGTGCAAAATTTGGACTGAAGACATTCTTTGCTTTTTCAGAGATTGATGTTGCCCGCTACAAAACTTGTATAGCTGAGGCAGCCAGTAAGTTGGGAAACGAACGGCTGCTAATTAAAAGCCCGCAAGATCAACCCACAAGAAGTACTGCATCAGGGCATGCAGCATCAAGTGCAACTTCATCGGCTGAGGGCAGTGCGTTTGGATCACAACACTCACCATCACTATCGACAACAGCAACAATAACTGGATCATTAGGCCCAGTAGAATCGTTAGACGATTGGTATGTACAGTTAGGCATTAATAAGCACAGTGCTGATGCACAGAGAAAAGAGCCCGAAAGCTTACCAGCAGCACCCCTGAACATTGAGCGGATGGTCCAGGCCTATCTGGACGACCCAACAGAGGTGTACATTGATCAAAACCCATTGCAGTATTGGTATAGGAAAAGGTCTGAATGGCCACTGCTCAGCAGGCTGGCGATAAGCTATCTGGCTTGCCCTGTCGCAAGTGTCTCTTCCGAACGTGTGTTCAGTGCTGCTGGTTCCATTGTAACAGTGAGAAGGACCAGTCTCTCGCCCAAAAACGTGGAGAGGTTAACAATGATCAAAATGAATCAGCACTTCATATCACCGAATTACACAATACATGAAGCAATGGAGGAAGATGAGGACAGCGGCTCAGGTGACGGAAGTAGTGTGTCAACATGATTACCTACTACTGGCTGAACCCCCAGAGTTTGAGGACGAGCTATACTTCCCTGACAATTAGGCTTGCACTTACTGTCTTCCTCCCTTTTTTCCCCTTTATTGGTGTGTCTGTCGTTCCGGTTACAAACTGGTAAATCACAACAAATCCATTACCACCGTCTTCTACTCTTCTTATTTAATATACAAGTTTCAGGTGTCTGCAATTTGACAGTACAGTCTACCGAATCCAGCTCCTCCACTCCATCATACTGAATCTCCCGCCTAAATCCATTGCCCTCATGAATGATGATTGGATGATGGAAAATAGAAGAAAAGATTAAAACTTTCCTAGTCCCGCCAAAAGAAGTGGAGCATGAATCAGATGACTACTATAGCTATCCTCATTTCAGAGCCGAAAGAGAGACTGCCCATTAACTGAAAATGAGATGGAACAGGTAATGATTGATGCCATGCATTGGATGCAGAGTTGCAGACTGAGTGATTTTGTTGTTGTTTGTAGTGCATGAAGTTATGTCATTGTGCACTAATCATCTTTCTACAGTACACACTAAATGTAACTCAAGGTGAATTTTCCCCTTCTTGCAAATAAGAAATTTGTACTTCTCCTGCAGCTTGAGACATTGCTTTTAATTGAATACAGGAAGGGGACTCAATCTGCGCACTGAGTATGATTGACAACAGCACCGTCCATGATGATGATGGCGAAAAAGACGGCCCGTTAACTTAAGATGAGAAGGAACAGGTAATGACAATTAATGGCATGCATTGGACACCTGACTCTGAGCGATTGGTGTTTGTGTTTTCGTTGTTTGTTTGTTGTGCATGAAGTGAAGTCAAAGTGTACTAGTAGTCTTACTGTCAACACTAAAGAGTGACTCAAGTCAATAATATTTCTACTCTTGTTGTGTAATAACAAAATTTTACTTCCCCTGCAGGCCGATCTTCACAGTCAGTCAGTACAAGTATCGGAGATTATTGATGGAATAATAACAAGTCAGGAGGACGTTTTATGAGTGGCATAAAAGCCTAAAGGTAAACACTTCAACAACAACCACAGCAGACCCAAATGTCTGTGTAGAAGTGGAGTTGAGTGTAGCAGTGGGATGACTGTGGTGCATTTATTTACTAACTTAAATTGTAAAATGCTATGTTTGGAATGGATTTGTGCTTTGCCTTTGTCCAACTCTTTAAAAAAAAAAAAAAGTACTCTAAACGTAGGATGTGCTAAGCAACGTGCCGTCAGGCCTGTCACTGTGGGCCTGCTCTCTCCTGTTGTTGTTCAAGGTCAATGCTGGAAACAGACTAGAGTAGAGATGATGCATACATGCCGCCTCGGAAAGTGTTCTTGTTGCACTTCACCATAACTTGTGCATTTGTTTCAACTTTGTTTCTCAGTATCCCCTTTGTTTTTCCATCTACAATTACAGGCCGGGCCTTGCCCTATACTTGGGAAAACATTACTATGCACACTTACCTTACCAATAAATCGACATTTTTTTCCAGCTGGGCAGTGGCGAGTGGCGACACCCAAGATTGATGGACGAGAGGACCAAGAGGAATGTCGAGATGCAAATCCAGTCCACATTTTTGACCAGGATAACACAGTAGCAGTATTAACTTTCATCTTCTTTTAAATAATTTGATTCATTTTTTTGTCTACAATATTTACAACAGTGTGTTCTTGTTGTTGTTATTATCTTCATTAGGTTTGCTCTCTGTTTAAGATTCATCCCTACCAATATTTAAAATTTCTATTTGCTATCTGTAAAAGTATTAAGGCCGGAACAACAGAACAAGAAGTGTATGTAATCCGGGTCTCCCTATCAATCATCATCATGCATGCATTTCCTTTTTCTCCCTTAACATATGGATACGGTAGTCTTCAAAGATCGTCGTTTGTTTGTCCATGCGTACTGTTTTTCACTGTCAAACCTTTCCCCAAACCCCCTTCCCATCCATTCAACAAACCCTAACCCTCTTCCCCCGGGCTGTGTGACTTATTGTCGAGGTGTGACTAAATTAAATGTACACCAATATTTAATCACATGCTTGCTGGGGCGGATGTGGCGAAAGCAACAGTACTTCAATTTCAAGGCAGAGCTATGATCTTCTTCTGCTTGCCCACCCATGAGTAGTATATTTTAGAGGTGATTTCATTTAACAAAGGAACATATACCTCAGCATTAATTTCCGGCATTGATTGGATTTGTTGTCATTCCTCATACACAGCACTAACTGTTACGCTGTAGCCCTAGTCAAGTGACTCGACACAACTATAGTTTTTAACTCTGTCTAGTAGGCTATCCCAACCACCCTTATGTTTTGCTGTAAAATATTTTAACATATTATTGTTGCTCGGTAAGTTCTGTACTGTACTTGAATGAATGAATGAATGAAATGAAATTTATAAACGCGCAACTAAGCCCGAAGGCATCAAGGCGCCTAACCAAAGAAAATCATAAAAGGCAAATCGGGAACTAAGGGTAGGCTTTAGCAAATAGCCACGTCTTGAGAGCCCTCCTAAAGGCTTGCTTTGAGGGAAGGGATTTGATCACAGCCGGCAGAATATTCCACAGCTTTGGAGCCAAAGTTGAAAAAGCTCTGCCACCCCACTTGGCTCTACGAACACGGGGGACTGATAACAAGGATTTATTGGCGGAGCGCAGAGTTCTGGAAGGTGTATAAGGGGCCAACAGGTCCGTTAGGCCTCCAGATCTGTTAGTAGCCAAAGCCCCATAGATCAAACATAGGGACTTAAAAGAAATCCTGGCCTCAATTGGAAGCCAGTGCAGTGTCTTTCTGGCAGCCGAAGCAGAAGCCCGCTTAGGTAGATCCAGTACAAACTTGGCGGTGGCATTCTGCACCATTTGAAGTCACATTAACAGACCCTTGTTAATGCCTAAATATAAGGCATTACAGTAGTCAAGTCTTGAGCCTATTAATGCAATTACAATTTGCTTTCTGGCTTGAAGGGACAGATAATGTTTGATCTTCCGCAAGATGTTTAGTAAGCCCCAACATGTGGAGATAGTCCTCTTTACTTGCTGACCCATCCCCAGGGTAGGGTCAATCATGACTCCTAAGTTCCTGGCCAAGGTAGTGGGTGTCGGACACACGCCCAACGATGTGGGCCACCATTCCGCCGACCAAATGTCCTCCTTTCCTCCGAACACCAGAATTTCTGTCTTTTCGCCATTAAGCTTCAATGAATTGCAAATCATCCATTGAGCAACTGCCTCCATACAGTGTCTAAAATTGGAGGCAGCGGAGATGACAGGTTGGGCGAGAGACATCAATATCTGCGTGTCGTCGGCATAGGAGACTACCTCCATCCCATAAGATCTAATAAGCCTGGCAAGTGGGGTCACATAGATGTTGAAAAGGGTCGGACTTAATGCCGACCCCTGAGGGACCCCACAATGCACAGGAAGGGATGGAGATAGGAACTTCCCCAGCTTAACTCTCTGTTCCCTCTGGCCGAGAAAAGAGGCCAGCAAACTAAGTGCGGGCCCCTCCACCCCTATCTCCCTCAGCCTAGATGTTAACACTGAGGGAGACAGGGTATCAAACGCAGCCGTGAGATCTAGCAGGATAAGGAGAGTGGTCTGGCCCTTATCTACTCTAGTGTGGATGTGGTCAAGCACAATGGTAAGGGCCGACTCCGTGCTATGCTCTCTCCGAAATCCATGCTGCGAGTGATCCAGAAGGCCAGAAGTTTCCAGAAAGGCTGCAAGATGCTGATTGAGATGGGTTTCCAGCATCTTTGCAGGGGCTGGGAGCAGCGAAATGGGGCGGAAGTTTTTGAGAACCCCGGGTCTAATGTGGGCTTTTTTAACATTGTGAGGGGAAAGTCCCATCCCTCATTGCCCTGTTCATGATATCTAATAACGGAGGCAGAAGAATCTCCTTACATTGTTTAAGGAGTTTTAAGGGGCAAGGGTCTAGAGGAGACCCCGACCTAGTCTTGATCAGGAGGACTTCAAGGGAGAGGGGTGGAAAGCTGGACAAACACCCTGAAAGCACCTCCTCTGGTGATGTTAGCGATGAGACAGGTAAGCATGTAGAGGTAGATAGTGCCGACCTCTGAAGCTCTAGTGCCGAATATATGTCCACAATTTTAGATTGAAAAAATTGGGCAACATCATTGCAGAGCTGCTGTGAGCTGACAACGGGATCAGGCACCTTCAATGATGTAAGCGTGTCTACGATTTTGAACAGCTCTTTCGGCGAAGAGAGTGAGGAGGTAAGAGAAGTAAAATACTCTTGCTTAGTTCTTATCACCTCCGTCTAATAGTTCCTTAGGAGGATTTTATGACTATCCCTCTCACGCAAATCCCAACTAGTCCTCCAGAGACGTTCCTGTCTCCGTACTCCCTGCCTAAGAAGTCTTAACGATACCGAGTACTACGGGGCCGATGGACTTTTCCTCGCGGAGTAGCGCAATGAGGCTAGAGCCAGTTCATCAGTAGCTGTTTTGATGGCACTATCCATCCTCCCTACTGCAGAGCTTACGTCCTCCTCTGGGGAGATCGCCAAACTGGGCAATCTGGGGGCGAGCACGTCATTGGTTATGTTTTTGAGGTTACGTCTCAATTCCATTTTACTTGGCTCGTTCCCCTTGCTACTAACAGTAGCGATCATTAATTCTATAGGGATCACATAATGGTCCGACCAAGAGAGAGGGATGGGAGTCTCAATGGTCAGCCGAGTGTCATTAGAAAAGACCCCATCCAGCGTATGGCCCGCCTGATGGGTGGGACCCTTGACTAGCTGTTTCATCCCACAGGCAGAGAAAATATCCAATAGGGATAGAGTTTCAATTGACTTAAAATTCTCCAAATGGAAATTCAGGTCCCCCAGAACAGTAAAGTGCTCACAGCCAAAATGTGGCTCTAAAATATTAAGCATGTGATAACCAAAATCTGTTCTGGTCCCCGGAGGTCTATAAATGAGAAAGCCAGTAAACGGAACTACATATGATCCGTTAATGGAAAACTGAAGGGCCTGAAGGGTGTCTTGAGGTTCAGATAGTGGGATAATATGGCAGGAAAGGCAGTCTCTATGAAGGATACCCAGCCCTCCCCCATACGTCCCACTCTGTCCTCCCTCACCAGCATGTAGCCTTCTGGTACCGCCTCAACCAAATCAGGTCCCGAGGAGTCCTTGGCCCAAGTTTCCGTAATGAAGACCCAGGCGGGTTTTCTGGCCAGTACGAAATCCTTAAATGCGAGATTGTTCTTAATTAATGACCTCGCATTTACGAGAAACCCCTTATCACTCCTCAGGCTAGTTCCTGATTTAAAACTCAGACCTACAGGTGTAGCGACAGCAACAGGAGCCGACACCATAGAGGAGGACCGAAAACAGTGGCAGCCGGGGGAGGTCTGAAGCGCCTCCGGGGCATTCCTATAGTGGCAAGGCAGCTTAGAAGGCTTAAGAGTGAGCAAGTCCTGCAAAGAATAACTGATCCCTATGTACTCACCATCGGTATGTCCAGTCTCCCAGCCATCCAGCCCGTCCTTAGCGCGGACGGGCGCAGACGGGCTGGACTCTGGCGTGACTCCGGCGTTACTGCGGCACACACGCCGCGCTCACACGCTGCGCGCCTGCATGTTAAGCCTAAATAGGGCTTTAGCAAGTCAGCCTGACTGCTAGAGCGCTACCTGGCGTCCTGTCAGCGTCCCCTACCTACCCCCAAGATGGCGCCGATATTCCCAGAAAGCGCGAAACGCCCTAGGAAGGACCCGCTGAAGCCGCGGTGAAGGGCACAATTATGGTGCAAGTAAGTGACAGTGATTTTTAAAAACAGGGGAAGTGTTTAAAATAAATTTAACTAAGAAGGCAAAAACGGGGTATTTTTTAAATAAAGCACAGCGCCTAAATGCCACAGCGCAGCGCACAGCAATGGAAAGCCTTAACAGGCAGACCTACCTTCCACTGCCCCTTAAGTACTTTTCGATTGTGAATGCCTCTAGCCAGTCAGCCTGACTGCTAGAGCGCTACCTGGACTGGCGTCCTGTCAGCGTCCCCTACCTACCCCCAAGATGGCGCAGATATTCCCAGAAAGCGCGAAACGCGCTAGGAAGGACCTGCTGAAGCCGCGGTGAAGGGCACAATTATGGTGCAACTTCATTCTACTACTCCTCGAACAGTCTCTCAAAGGCGACTGACTGTCTCATTTTCTTTTTTTGCAAATGCTGCTGCCCTGCCAGTGTCGATTACTACTACTATACTACCACCACCATGGCATGGCATGCTAGAAAAAGGAAACCATCTTCACCATGCAACCATTGCTGTGCCTAAGTTAAACATCAAGCAAAGGTAAGAGAAGTTTGGGGGAGTCAGAATTAATAATGGACATGTTTTCAATGAATTCAATTTCACACACCCCTTTGAGTCCAGATAAAGAATGCATAGACTAGAGGAGAGACTGAAAGTACTAGTAGGACAAGTCAATCAGTGAGGGGTGTCGCATCTATCTGTTTGTGTCTTACACAGTCAGCCAATTATTTAAAATAAACACTGGCTATGGGCGGGCCTGCACCAGCAAGGAAACAGTGTGATGTAAAACAGTAATCCCACCTACAAAACATTAACAAGATTGCATGTAACGTAGAAAAATAGATTTAATTGACCCTAACAAAAATAAACTAAAAACCCACAAAAGCTGACCCACCACCCTCCCTAACCCCAACCAATGTCTGTAAGAAAGTCCAGAAAATAGTCCAAAAACCCACGTCCAATTCCCACCCACCCAAACAAGAATTAAAAAAGGGGCAGAAGACAGGGACTAAGGTGTGGGGCGGGATTGCAGGACACGCATCTGCTCCTCTAGACGGGCGACGCGGCGGCTGAGGTCGCGGCAGTTGCAGCCACAGTGGGGGGGCACCAGAGATGGTATTGCGGTGGCGGCGGGCAGCCGCCAGATGGTGGCACGTACCGCTGGAGATCGGTGGCTGGGGCCCGGGGCACTGGAGGAGGCTTGAAGTGTTGCTGCAGTCTCCTCCTCCTCCTCTGCCAAGACCACCAGCCGCCGATATTTCTGCTGTATTGCCTCCAGCTTCCGGCGCCGTGCCTTGGCGGCCAACCCCTTCCGATTGACTTTGGAAGGAGTAGCTGTGTATCAAAAAGAAAAAAAAAGACAATTGTAAAATATACTCTTAGAAAAACAGTAAGACAAGTTAATTATACACATAGTGGCATGGTAGCACTATAAAGCACAGTACATAACATTTTAAATATCGCCCGTCCTTCTTCCTTCCACCCGTCTTTCACTTTTTAGTTGAACACCAGGTGATCCGATCTGACTTTTAGTCTTCTCCATAAAACTTTCAAAGCGGAGTTGAAATCAGATAGATGAGGCCATTGGTTACTCAATACTCCCGCCCCTATGCCAATTAAAGGGTGTCTAGTCTAGTTCACTCTTCAAACGTTCACAACAACTCTTACTTACTTAGGACATCGGATGGCGGGCGGACTTTTTCCGCCTGCCATCCTCACGCTAAAAAGAGTGGGGGCCCCGTGGGGACAATGTAAAAAAAACAGGATGCGCCCGCCACTGTGCCGGGCGCATCCTGTTTTTTTTACATTCTAGTGGGCGGTGCCGAAAGCAATGCTAAAAATACATGTTGTGCTTTTTCAAGCACAACGTGACAGGCCCCGCGCGGAGCCTGCCACGTTTTGCTTTGAAAGGCAGGGGGGTACCATAGCATAGGTACCCTCCATGGGGGCCCCCAAGCATACTCTGCATGCCTTTCCGTGGCGGCCAGCAATGCCGCCACGTAAAGGCATTCCAAACTGCAGATTATATGGCTGGTGTTGTGTTCAGACACCGCCACCATATTGAACCCTTTTCCGCCCGGTCGACATGTGGGGGGTCTGACTCTTTTCTACAGGGATGGCAGGAGGTTTGCCCCTGCGGGGTCTACCGCCGGCATGGCGGGGGCAATCCGCCCGCCATCCTAATGGGGCCCCAAGTCTCAACAGCACAGTATACATAAAGTACACCCTTGCAGTGAGTGTAGTGTCAACAATAGTTAAGGATTATGAATCTAACTTACCACCGCCCGCCACTGGTGCTGGCACTCCCCCTACCGCTCCATCGTCGGTATCGGCAACCGCCGCATCCTCTCCCTCCGCGTCCCCTTCGCTGGCCCCGGCAATGGTGGTCGGTAGTGCGCCTGGAAAACATTACACATTTATTAGGCATCATATGCACCTCCCCCTATTGGTCAGTAGCAAGATAAAAAAATGAGTTAATAGTATATAACATACATCACTAGTACAAATCAGGTAGTAGTAGAGTAGACACTAATAGTTATATATGGTCCCCCCTAGGGTCATTCTAGCCTTTGCTTAGTTAGCCCGAGCCATGCAACCATTTTACCTTTGTGTCTTTTATTTTTTCACATGTGATGTTACCTTGCAGCTTGCTGTGTGAGACACCTTTGAGCCCACATGACCTGCCTCACACTGCTACTGTCTACGCGCTGCGTACAAGCGGTCAACCAAAACATTAATAAGCCACTTTCTTATGAAGTACTGGTGTACTGTTAGTCCATATGGCTTATCCATAAATGCAAAACTTTTTGGCACGCCTGAGAAATGCTTGCAAGTTGCAATATACTAATGCGCACCATTTCATTTTTCGCATTACAGACGAAAGATTCCCTTCTACGAACCAGAGCTTTGCACAGCTTATGATGCAACAACTACCAGTACTAGGTTCTTCTAAGGTGAGGGGTCCATTCACTTGGAGATCTTCATTTATAAATGTATATAAACTAAATTCCTAGGGGATGGTGGTGCTGCCTTCCACCACCAAGTAAGTGTAACAATGTTTATTGTTTTAATGTTATTGATTTTCCAGTTGGTGCTGCATTATATAATAGAACAATGGACAGAGCTTCTCAATTCAAAATAAACATTTTGAACTTACATAGACTTGGTGGTATTTGGTGTGGACTTACACGAGTGAGCAAATTAAAGGAAGGGTGTGCATGTGCATTGCTTCCACGACTGAGAGGTTGGGTGTGTTATGTTCTGGGTTATCCACTTGTTGGGTATCTTGGGGGGAGGTTTCGGAGACCTAATAGTTATGACAAGACACTACTTTAGTCGGCACGGGATTTTGGTGGGTTCTGAATTTCTGATTGAGGTGTGTGAGGAAGGTCCAACCTACCATCACCAACATCCTATTTTCTTGTGCAAAGGTCTGTATGTGCAAAATCCCCTCAACAGTAGTAGTATGTACTATAGGCTATCGTATCAAAATAGTAATAAATCTGGTTGGGCATTTGTTGGTGTGAATTGTCAAAGCCTCAAGATTAACAAAGACTCAAGATCAATAAGACTAGAAGTAGTACAAGACGACGACCCAAAGGACTGGACTCAATGGCTAGAGCTACTGGTGAATCTGAGTTTTATTTACAACCTTTCAAATAAAGAGTGGCCAACTGGGCAAGCTTAGCTACTACAGTACAGACAGACTGATAGTAGTAGTAGTACAAAGAGTCATCATAGCAGACGCAGGGATGACAACATTTTTGAAACCGTACACATCGAAGGATAATTGTTGGTAAAAAATAGCATTGGGAAACTGAAACAATAGTTTGTGAAAAATATGGTGCAGTAAAAGTTATGGAATAAGAAATATTATTAAAAACAAGAAGACTTACTAGGGCCAGCAGAGGAGCCCTCGTTGGTGTCCTCCTGGTGGTGGTGTTCTCCCGCCGACTGCCCACTCACTGTCTGCCTGCCCCTGGGTGCTGATGAACAGGAAAGATATAAGAAAGAGACAAACATTGATGGATGGTGTCAAACAAATACAATATTTTTAACCCCTTCGCTGCTGCGGACATTCCGCTGCAGCGCTGGGGGGGGCAGGGGGGCAGCGCGGTGGGCCTGTGCTCATGACGGAGCCGCTCCGTCATGAGCCACAGTTGAGCTGTGCTCATGACGGAACGGTTCCGTCATGACTCCGCCCATTTGCGTTGTCGCCCCGCACAGGCGGGGAAACAGCGCCGCGCAGGCGGAGCGGCCGCCGACAGGATTGTCATGACGGAACCGTTCCGTCATGAGCACACGCCAACCGTGGCTCATGACGGAACCGTTCCGTCATGAGCAGGGAAGGGGTCAAAGAACGGTCAAAAAACACTTATGTAAACAACAATTGCAATAACTAAATTGACTGATCTCATCTGGTCAACAAGTAGTATCGGGGGATTCGCAGATCGACTACTTAAGTTACTATTTATCAACAGTAATCCAGTCTTCCATTCTGATTCCAGAATACTAAGTTACAACTAAGCCTAAGTTCAACGTACCACCCAACCTAGCCCACCTATTCCAGACGTGCCAATTGTACATTAAGTATGCATTTCCACTTCTTTTAGTCCTCAACAATGCATATGGTCAAATGGAGGACACGTGACTACATTTTTTGTATACACCAAATTTTGGGTTGATTGATTGATGCTGGTGTTCTGCTAGTGCTAAGCCAATTACCACCACTCATTGAACAAACTAGAAAAGGTTCTAATAAAGACTGGCGTACTAGCAGCACGTGACGTAACTGAGGGGGTATCACGCATACCACTAAAAAATTACAAACTCATACAAAGTACCTAAACCTAAGTATCAATCCGCCCCTATCTCTTAGTGACAGGACAAATTAAGGACTAGAGTCACTGTAGCATTACGCAACTTAATTTCTCTAAAATAAACTCTTACAGAATCACGCTAAGCGAGCGCAAACGCAAAGTTGCAAACGAGTAAGATTAGTAGTAGCGCAGAGGAGCACCTGTGTCATAACAATCACAGAAGACTTTTAAACGTAATTAACCTGGAATGTAAGCAGCAACATTCTAGCTGGTTGGAAGAAAAAAAAGATATAACACAGAGCAGAAGAACAGACACAAAGTAGTAATAATTAAATAGTTACTCACCAAGACCCGGGACCTCCACTCCTAGCAGGTCCAGCAGGTCCTGCTCACAGTCCAGGATGTCGGACCACTGGTGCATCAACTGTGCCTGGGTGCGCCGGACCCCAGAGCAGCGCAACACTGCCCGGCGCACCTTCCCCCACTGCTGTTGACGCTCCCGGAGGCCGTACCCGGACCCAGGCCTGCCACCTGCTGCCAGGGTTGAGGGGAGGTGGCGCTGCACAAAGAAAATGAGTGCAGCCAACTCCACCTCCCCAAATAAGGCCCGTGCCTGCACCCCTTGTGGGCGCCACCTTCCACAAGGAAGGCGGTCGCGGCTCTGGCTGCGATGAGCCCTACCCTTTGACATGGTTCTGGGCATGAGAGATGGGGCGGGAAAGAAAAGGTAATAAAATTTAAAAAGTAGGTAAAGGAAATATATAGCAGGCAATAGAAAGAGTGAAAAGTAGCTAAAAAACAAAAAAAAAAGTAGACAAAAACTAAAAATATAGAAGCAGGAAAATAGTTAGAGAAATAATAAATAAAAAAGATCAAAAAGAAAGTGGCTTCAAACAAAGGATTGCAAAGATGCAGGGAGGATTGAAAATCAGGCCGCAGAACCATGCAATAGAGTGAAAAACAAGATGGCCGCGCCAATTGCGACCACGTGCGCAAGTTCACGCAATATTTTCTCCCCGAGCACGCAAAAAGCAACGCGAACAAGTAAAAGTGTTCGCGAACAGGAAATACGTACTGCGAACGGGCGCGAGCATGCATTGCGCGACCCGGAACAGGAAGTAAGCATCGCGGGAGGGCGGGATAAGTGAAAACAAGATGGCCGCGCCCGTGAGCAACCGCATGGGTAAGTTGGCGAGCCGCGATCACGCAACAAATACCGCAAACAGGTGGGAAAAAAACTTCCGCATCTGCATGATATTTCCGGCGTGTTTGCGGAGATTTTCAACATTTTCGCGATAGTTTGCGAAAGTGAATTTCGCAGATTCCGCCCACCCCTAGTTCTCTCCTGATAACAGGTGAGTAAATCGAAATTCATACTTCGGCTGATTTTAGAGGAATATTTGTACGTTTCATAAATGGACACTCAGAAACTTTGACCGAGTGGCCTGGGACTTCTTGTGGTGTACGATGGCCTCTTTTGTCCTCGGTCGGAGGTTTGTCTCGGCTGTTCAGAAACTTTACTGTAAACCCACTGCCATGATTAAGTATAATGGTCTTGCCTCGTTAGTTTTTAGCATCTCTCGTGGTACGCGGCAAGGATGTCCGCTTTCTCCTTTATTATTTGCGTTGTATATTGAGCCTTTCATTAAACACTTACTCAAAAATACGTTTATTTCACCATTTTTTTTTAATGGTATCTCCCTGAAAATCACTGCGTATGCAGATGATATTGCCGTTTTTTCTACAAAGCCAGTGGAAGCATTTGCAGTGATAACTCAAGAGGCGCAGCGGTTTGGGTCTTTTTCCGGATACAAACTTAATTTGAATAAGACTCAGTCTATTCTTAATTTTACACCGACTACAGCTCCATCTTCATTAGGTATTACGGCTTCAGCTATGTATCTGGGGGTGTGTCTTAGCGCTCATATTGATGATATATTTGATTTAATCTATACACCGCTGTTGAAAAAGGTTACTAATGATTTTCGTAGGTGGCATAAGCTTCCACTGACTATTATCGGGAGAAGCAATATAGTTAAGATGAGTATACTACCCAAATTTTTATATTTTTTTCGTGCTATCCCTTTAAGAATTCCAGCGACCTTTTTTAAACGTTTGGATAGTGTTTTTGGAAGCTTTATTTGGAATGTTTGGAGGGCGAGAAGGGCGCTTAGATACATTAAGTTGTCCTTTAGGCAAGGTGGTTTTAAACTTCCGGATTTCAGAACCTATTTTTGGGCCGCCTTTATTAGTCGGGTTCAGTCTTTAATTAAAGGACCCGTTGTGAGGAAACCCTGGCTTTCATATCAGTTGGCATATGGTTTAAATACCGGATTCTTACTACATCACATGTCAGACCCAAATGATTACAAAAGAGTGCGATTTAAGACTATTCGGCATATTTTTAATATTTGGCAAGATATATGTAAAAAGTTTAAACTTTCAGATTGGCTCGAATTTACTTATCTTTGGGGTAACCCGAGGCTTCCCGATATATTTTCAGATTCAGTTGTGTGAGCTTGGCAACAACAGGGAATTACATTGTTGCCGCATCTTTATGATAAACACGGCTTTAAGTCTTTTCAATCATTGTCAACAGAGTATGGGGTTACACATAATTCATTCTTTAAATATTTACAAATTAGGAATTTTTTTATGCAGGGGGAAGGTTTGTTGGCTCTTTCCCCTACAACAGAGGTTCTTCGGGTAATCTTTAAGAATGGTAATCGAGGTCTCATAGGGAGAGCTTATCGTTGCTTTATTGAGGCATTTGATGACGATGTTATACAGGCTACAGCCAAACTGAATATTATGTTTGATACAGGGGTGACTCCCGATGAGGTTTCAGAAGCATTGACCAGAATCAACTCCTCTGTTACGTCAATTAATTTAAAACTGCAACAGCACCGTATTTTATTTATGTTGTATTATACCCCCAAAGCCATCTCTAAATGGGCCATGTCATATAACTCTATTAAGTCCTACTGCCCCAAGTGTAATGAATTTGCCGCAGATTTGAGACATATGTTTGTTATATGCCCCAAGCTTGCTGATTTCTGGCATAAGGTTGCTCAGGAGCTGAGTAAGGTAATTGGTAAAACTACGGTACTATCAGAGAAAGAAATTTTATTAGGGTTAGTATATGACACAGGTAACGTTTCAAACTCTTTAGTGTCAAATTTTATGGCTTGTGCCCGTTTGACTATAGCCAGGGTATGGATAGAAAAATCTAGTCCTACTATTATTGAATTTTGGTTGTTATTAAGGGGGGTTTATGAAATGGAACTGGCACTGGCAAAAGCAAGGAGATTGAGATCTTTGGTTAAATTTGGAAGGCTTTGGTCTAGCCTCCAGTGGCGCTAATATTTTTCTGTTGAAACTCTGTATTATTATTTGTTATGATACTTGTTTCTGTGTTTTAGTGCTTATATCCATCTGTATTTACTGCAATTGTCTTTAGTGCAATTGAAAACACAATGACATGTACTATTTCTATTTGTGTCTGTGACCAATAAAGTAAAATATGAATTAAAAAACAAAAAAAAAAAAAAAACTTTTTGGGTGAAAACCACAAAATGGATTCCTATGGAAGTAAATACAAGTTACTAGTAAGTACGCTTAGAATGACTTTTCAGGGTCAGTGCTGGGCTAAAAGATGCAGCCCTGGGTTCTCTCCTGATAACAGGTGAGTAAATCGGAATTCGTAGTTCGGCTGATTTTAGAGGAATATTTGTACAATGGGGAAGGAAGGGGGCGGGGCCTGAGGTGACGTGTGCAAACACGCCCTGTGGCACGTTTCAAGTTGCGGAATTAATTCCTTTTCAATCCAGAGGTCCCCTGGGGGCCCACTAGCCCACCAGGTTCCTCCAGTATGCGCCAGGGAGCTGCGTTGCAGAGAGGTGTTCAGAGGCCATGCTCCTTTTTACAACACTCTGCAACGCAGCTCCGTGGCGCTTACTGGAGGTACCTGGTGGGCTAGTTGGCCCCTAGGGGACCTGTGGATTGAAGAGGAATTAATTCCCCAACTTAAAACGCGCCACAGGGCGTGTTTGCACACATATCACCTCAGGCCCCGCCCCCTCCCTTCACCACTGTGCAAACGTGCCCCGTAGCGTGTTTTAAGTTGGGGGATTAAGTCCCCTTGAATCCTGAGGTCCCCTGGTGGCCAACTAGACCACCAGGTACCTCCAGTAAGCGCCACGGAGCTGCGTTGCAGAGAGGTGTAAAAAGAGGCGTGGCCTCATTACACCTCTCTGCAACACAGCCCCCTGGCGCATACTGGAGGTTCCTGGTGGGCTAGTTGGCCCCCAGGGACCCCCAGTATTCAAGAGGAATTAGTTCCCCCTCTGCAAACGCGCCAGGAGTCGTGTTTGCAGAGTGGTGTAAGGAGGGGGTGTGGCCTCCAGCACGATCCCGGTCTTTTTTTTTTCTTCTTTTTTTTTAGAAGGGGGGCTATGTAGCCCCCCCTTATTTTTCCTTTTTTTTGGCCCTGTGGACCCCATCCCCCAGGGCCTGCCCCCAATTTTTGTTTATAAAAAAAAATCGGGAAGGGGGCGGCGTGGCCCCCTTCCCGGGACATGGCCCTTTTTTAAAAAAAAATGTATGGAGGGGGGCTGCGTAGCAAAGCAGGTTGCAATGACAGGGCGCCCCAGGATATTGCAGGAGCCGGCCCTGGGGGGTGGCGGTCCCCAGGGCCTATTCAAGGCTCCAGGAGGGGGGCCGCACGGCCCCCCTTCCACATTGACAAGTTGCCCCGGGGGTGGCGGTCCCCAGGGCTGCGGGGGCCTGAGAGCCCCCATCCCAAATTACTTCAAGCGCCGGGGGGGTGGCGGTCCCCGGGGCTGGGGGGCTGCGAGCGCCTCCACCCATTTTCAAGAAGCCGCGGGGGGTGGCAGTCCCCGGGGCTGCGGGGGGGCCGTGAGCCCCCGCATATACTATCTTTGAGCCCCGGGGGGTGGCGGTCCCCGGGGCAGTGTTGGGGGGATTGGGACCATAATTTTTTTAATTCAAACTTTTACCACTTTGTACCTGTGCTTTATGCATGCAAAGTTAGAACAATGTGGAGATTAATTTATAACTCTTCTACAGTTATGCCTGCCTCAATGCGGTGTACTCTTTTGGAACAAATCCCTGTCTACCAAAGTTAGAACCTAGGCTTTTAAGTCAAAATCCATGGGGTGTTTAGGGAGAGGGAGAGCTGTGGCATGGATGTATACGGCACACACTTGATGGAGGTTCTCCAACAACTTCCTTTTTTTGTTTTCTTTCTCAGGTCTTTGGGGGTCATTGCCTGTAAATAGATCTGCCCATAAGTTCTTTGATAAGGAGTGGAATGATATTGAAGAAATGCTTTCACTTAGTTCTTGCCAAACAAGTGCCTAATGAAGGCCATCGCCAGTAGAGGATCACAACATCCATTGCAGATGAGTAATTGTTGCGGTGCTATAGGCCACTTGAGACCCATTGAAAACTGTATCCTGTTCCAGTGGTCCCCATCTTAACAGCCTTGCAAAGTAGGCTAGGGATGTTGGCAGACTTGAGCATCTTTTTTTTGGTGATAATTAGTGGAAGGGTATTTGTGGATAGCAGTGTGTTGGACAGCCTCCGCTTGTCTGATCCTGATCATGAATGTCAGGTAGTTGAACTGGTGGCCATCTTGGACTGTCTTCACACAGAGGGTTTTTCATCACCCCACGTGACAGGCCATTTGCCTAACTGGCAGTAGCTGAGAGCTCTCCTCGGGGCCTTGTGTTTTATCTCCAGTAGATGCTAGATCATTGTCTCCTATTATGGACAGACATCTAGACACCCCAGGCTTATATCAGCTGCCAAAACGATATGTAATCTCTCTTTTTGGACCTGGAAGTACAAGACTTTTTTTCCAGTGTAGATCCTGTCCTCCTATCTCTATTTGGTCTAGCATCTCACAGAGAAAGAGGATGAGATTGCCAATTGTCTCAGTCCCCTGCTCCCTTCATCACATTTGTGACAGACTGCAACTCCTGAATAAGACTTATTTGCCACACCATGTCCACCCTTGGTTGCAGTACTCCCTCTTGGTGAGGTTGATATTCTCTTGGTCCAGTGGCCTATGGGTCTCCTGTAAATCTTACATATGATTAATTTGTAAACTAAATGAAGCAGAGGACTGGGTTTTTCCTTAGGTGCCTGCTGCCGCCCTGATGAATACAGAGGTTTTCAAACACCAAACTTGCCTAATCTTGATTCCACCTCTTGCCTCTTTCATTCACCTACCTTATATCTGGTCTCTTAATCTAACTCTTGCGGGTTCTTTTTCACCCTAGCGTTCTTCCTTTGACGCTGTTTCCCTTTTCTTATTTATTCACCTCCTCCTTCTTTTTCCATTTTCTGACTTTCACAGAGTCAAAATCTGATGTAGAAAATATATCCAGGCCCAAAAAATTTATGGTTAATGTCAGCCAACTGCATACACTGAAACAAATTAAGTGAGGAAGGCTAACACACTCATCATAAAATAAATTATATGGAATACTACATCCTACACTGCAGGTTCTGTATGACACACCAGATGGGGGAGATGGGGCGGATGTGTTTGAGTCAGGCATTTTAGCATCTATTGGCATTTCGAACATTTGTTCAGCTAAAACTTTTCTGCTGTTCATTTTATAATGTTGATTCAAATTATTATTCCTACTTTTTTTCTGAATTATATTTTGTAACCTTCACATTCTGAATGTCCTTCTGTGTGCTCCTCGAATTAACATGTAATTTGCTGACTTTTGTAGTTCTTTTCCTGTCTACCACGCGGTTGCCTCATCAAATCACCCTGTGTTGATAGAAGACTCATCTAGCCTGCAGCAGTTGAGCTATGGAACACATTACACAAACAAACCAATTTATGAGGGGAGGAAAATACTTTCCCACTTAAAACTACACAAAAACATTGACACAGAACTTTCTAAAGAGAATACTGTCAGAGGAAACAACTAAAAATCCCTTAATTTCTCCATTCTTCATTCTTTTTGCAAATTGCTGCTATTATCCAACCTTTTTTGTTTATTGAAGACAGTTGGTTTTGCTTTTGTTGAGCAGTTTAAGTCTTCTGCTTTCTTCAATGCGGGGTATTGAAAACATCAAGTTTTAAAAGTGGAAACATAAATTGTGCAATAAATAGTTCTTAAAAAAGACATTTTACAGGTAAATAACTTTCTAATAGGGTCCCCATTTCACCACATAGGAAGCTAGAATGTGGACAGGAAGACTGGTGCCATGAAGATGGACCCATGGTCTGCGTAGTAACAAAAACGAGGACAGTGAAGCACGTTGGGGAGTTAGTCAGCCATTTCAAAGTGGTAGACATTCACTCATTATTTCCACATGATGCAATTTCATATTTGCTCGAAACGGAAGGTTAGGCTATATTTCTTCGAGTTGGAAGGTCCTTACAATATAATAATGACAGACATGTAGTAAAATGTGCATTTCTTGGGGCTCTTACATTTTTTACCTTTACAAGCCCAGGTCCAGATTTAAAAATTGTTCATATAGCGTATCATTTAAATTTGCTGAGCATAGCAGGACTTGCAAGCAGTCCTCTGGTACCGCATTGTTCGACTTGGCTTTTACAGCGGGTTTATCACCAGATTTTTTGCTTTGTAGCCTTCTCTTTCTGACCTGTTTTTGTTGGTTTTATGACTCGGGGCACTTTACCACTGCTGATCAGAGCTAAAGTGCATATGCTCTCTCTGTAAATTGTATGTATGGATTAGTGTTTCCATAATTGGCTGATTTGATTTACTAGTCAGTCCCTAGTACAGTACACTGTGTGTGCCCATGGCATGTAAATCAAATGCTGCTAGTGGGCTTGCTGCACTGATTGGCCCACCCACATAAACAGCCTTTAAATGTATATCAGGTCTACCATTGCAGTGCCTGTGTGCAGTCTAGTACTGCCATGTCGACTTGGCAAGTGCACCCACTTGCCAGGCCCTTACCTTCCCTTTTCTAACTTGTTAGTCACCCCTAAGGTAAGCCCAAGGTATTCCTGCGGGCAGGGTGCAGTGTATGTGAAAGGTAAGACATGCCCTGTAGTGTGTGGCCTGTCGTGATAGTGAAATTCTGCCAATTTCATTTTTCACTATTGCAAGGCTATCTGTACCTATAGGATAAACTGGGGAGTTTGCTTATAACATCTTATAAACATAACTACCCCAGGGAACAAGTCTGGAAAATAAAGTTTAGTATTCCTGAACTCAGAATGTTGAAATGCATCTTTTAGTGAAGGTGATTTTTGCATTCTGTGTTTGAAAATACCACTTTTAAAAAGTAGGTATTTTCCTGCTTAGCCATCCAGTGTGCCTCTGCTAGAATGTGTATTGACTGTCTGGGTTTGGAGTGGCAGGGTCTGGAGATGAGCATTGGCTCCAGAGAGTCTGAATGAGTCAGGGCTGGGCTGAATAGACCTGGGCTGCATTTAGAGTAGGGGGGAGATTTCCTTTCCCCGAAATGGGCCTGGTCTGCCTTCCACAATGCTGTCTCCACCTCTTGCCAGGAAGCTGCACCAGTGAGAACAGAACTGATTTTGGCTGGGCACAGACACTCTCTGCCTTCAGAGAACAAAGGATTTTGCTGTATAAATATTGGGGCCCGGACCCCAGATCTTAAGATGACTTCTGGGAAATCAAGAGGAACCTTTGCCAAGGAGAAGAGCTGGAGAAACTGGAGGCGGAGTACAGCCCCTTTGCTGTGTGCTGTCTGGGGTTGTACTGCAGTGGCTGTTTCTGCCAAGGAAATGAGAAGGACTTTGCTGTGTGCTGTGTCCCCAACTTAAGGAAGATCTCCAAGGTTTTGAAGTGGAGCTTTCCCCCTGTCTCAGAAACATCAAAGACTTCTGGGCGCCATCTCGGGAACAGCTGGTTTCAGTTGCCACAGAAGAAAAGGGCAACCGACTCTGTCACGAGTCTGTCACAGGATTCTGTGGCCTGAAGGCACTGTAGAGTGCACTGCCTCGTTTTGTAATGCAACCCTGGTCTCACCGACTCCATCACGGAGCCGCTGCTTACACTGTGTCCTGTGGGCATCCCACACCGCTCCGCTTCACTACATGCTGCACTGACGGCATCAACTCCATCGTAGCCCAACTCGAACATCAACCGGCTGTATCGACGCATCTTGACCTGCCAGTACCGCATTGAGCACCATCTCACCCTGCAACCCAAGCCTTGGTCTCACTGACTCTGTTGACGAGCCGCTGCCTGCACCGAGTCATGTGGACACCACATGCTGCAATGCTTCCGTTTCGGAAGCCCCAGACCGGCTCATACCATCATGTCAGCCGCAACAACAAAAGCTACTGTCTATGAGTCTGTCGACGCTTTAGCTAACCCATATTGACGGGGTTGGCTGGAATTGTTACACCCTGTTGTATTCAGTATCACGGTAGCCCCATTCAAAGAGCTACCGAGTAGAAGGAACTGTATTTTCACATTTGTCCTGCAATTTAAAGGTTATTTGGCACAGTAACTATTTTTTGAAGAGTATTGTATGTTGGGCTATATAGTCTTTGGTGTTGTTGGTTTAGATAAAGTTTGCTTATTATTCCAAACTGGTGTGGTGTCCATTTGTAGTGTTTTCACTGTGTTTCTGTATGCATGCACAAATGCTTTACACACTGCCTCTGAGATAAGCCTGTCTGCTCGTGCCAAGCTACCAAGGGGGTCAGCAGGGGTTATTTTAGAAGTGTATACCCCTTACCCTGACTAGGAATAAGGGTCCCTACTTGGACAAAGATGCAAACCTCTCCCAACTAGAGACACCCATTTCTAACATGCACCAATCCACAGTGTTTCCATCTCAAACTAAAAAGGCAGAGGCTGATAACATCATAGGTCCTTTCTGAAGTATATGTCCTTTCTGTGTTGCTCTATGTTGTGCTCATGTGGTAGTAGACCAGTGCTGGAAAGCCCCTTTTGGGGCAGCAAAGCACTTTAAAGTCTCTATAACATAACAAACCAACCTTTCAATGAGTGTGTGCTACCAGTGAAACCTGGTGATTATTTGGCAAACATTAAATGGAATATTTAGCGTTAAGATGAGTCTACATTTCACCTGTACCCAGTGTCCAAAACTGCTATAAATAGCAAATGTGGGACACATTGAGGCCCTCTAAATCACCACCCATATATGGGGTATTAAAACAAGGAAGTAAGGTTTAGAAAAGTCCAAGACACTGAAGCAAAACGACTTTGTTACCATGTCGGGCCAAAACAGCTCAAGTTTGCCTTTGACATTAATCAGCCAACCGTAATTGTTCCTTGGAGTCACAAGGCACAGTTGCATACCGTTCAGTAGTGAAACAGAGAGTTATGCTGACTTCCATGTTTCTTCAGTAACATAAACACCAAAGTATGATTACTGTACAGTCAAATTAACCTTTTCATGAACAAAGACTTCTCTCTGTTGCAAGATAATATTTTTGTGTCACAAACAGCGGATTGCATAGCAATTAAATCTTTGCAACTTTTACTAGTCACTGAAAATCTAATTCAGTTTTGAGGTTAGACCTTTAGTGCAAATGTCAGAACAATGTTTCCTAGAACTCTTGTTATATTCTGCTTCACTGGACTAGGATGACAGACGAATTATGAACCGCCTGAAATTACAATATAGTTTTCCTCAGCCCTGAAAGGTGTGCAGTGGTGTTATTAAAAATTCACCTGGGACACAAAATGTCTTTTGCCTCAGCAGCTCCTACTGTGGGCCTTCTATCATCCAAAAATAAAATATGATTACAGGAGTTATCAGGGGGTACTTGGATAGCATTCCCACACAGACATCATTTCTCACGGAAGATTACATTCCCTCTGCTCTATCCACTGTTGGGACTGGAGCAGCACACAGTTTCCTCATCAAAAAGGAACTGCTGCAGTGTAGGACAATGTTGCAGCAATGGTTCAGGGTAACACTCAGTAATATTATCAAATGATACTCACTGAGAAACGATCATGGACATCAGATTAAGCACAACATTTTGTTTCTGGTGTATAAATATGCTGATTTGTTATTAATTTTCTGGGTTTTTCATTATTGCATGTTGTTCTATTTAGATCAGTGGTTCTTATCCTTTTGACTTCCGTGGACCCCACTTGATCATTGCTGAAACACTGGGAACCCCACTAAATCTTATTGGTTTCCAGGGACCCCCATTGAGTCATTAGTGGAAGCCAGGGACTAGGATCTAAGCCTTTTTGGATGATTTAAACTGCAAAACAATATATAAAAGAAATATCGAAATGGGCATTCATCTAACAATGCACAAATGATGAAATAAGTGTTGCATGAATATGAATTTACTGTGAAAAAACAAAAGACAAGAGGCATTTGGCAAAACAGAACTGTATTAATGAAACACTCCGGTCGACAGCACAGTTACAGATCAGGTCTGAGGACTGTCTAAAAGTACAATCAAACTGAACAGGGTTTTATAAAGTACTTCAAGTGAACCTTGTTCGGTGAAAGAATGTGGAGCTTGTCTGTAGAGTCATAAATAAGGCCCCTGATAACAAATGTAGGTGGGCCTTGCCCTTGGATGGACACAATGTGGGGCAGTGAGTAGCGTGTCCAGATGTTCGGCATGATTGGCATGTCATCACTGCGTGTACTGTGTGGGCTGTGTCCTGATTGGCTGTGTGTTCCTAACTTCATGTGGCATCTGACTTTATAATGTTTTAGGAATGGGCGCACCCCTCTGGCGATGTGTGTTTTGTTGGGGTCAATCTCCCTGGACCATTGTGGTGTCTCTGTGCTTATCTGGGGGATGGACCTGAGTTTCCTGTTCGCACGTTTGTCTGCCAGCTAGGTACCACCCCACCAGATGATCTGTACTCAGTGCTTAATTTGAGTCACAGGTTTCCGGTGCTCAGCACCGGCACTTAATTAAAAGCATGGGTACTTATAACAGCTGCCACATGGTGGCACTATTTGTGTAAATTAGAAATGAACAAAATAGCAATTGCTTATTAATTCAGTATCCACCCAAAACAACTAAGACCTGCAGCCCAAGCCTATTTTATTAGCTTTGGGGGACTGGAATAGTCTGGATTGTAGGTAGTTGTGTAGGTACTGTCATTGGCAAGGCTGGCAGTGGTAATGGATGGTGCAAGCTGAGGAAGCCTCCTGACTAAGGCCCTGGCACTTATGTTTTTTACAAATTAAGCACTGTCTGCACTGGAAACATTGGCCCTTATTATGATGTTGGGTGGAAAGCAATCCGCCAGCTTGTCGGAGGCTCTCGTTCCGACATCCTGGGTTTCCATTAGACCGCCGTGTTATGATACTGGCGGTCGGAGGGAAACCAGGGGGGGGGGAATTCTGCTCCATTTCTGACAGGCTCACAGAGCCCGTCAGGGTGGAGGGTGGATATGCAATCCCAAAACGACAGCGGAGCCAGCCTTGGCTCTGCCGTTGGGATTACATTGTCGCTTTCCGCCTGCCCTTTCATGGCAGTCTGCCCACCATGAAAAAGCAGATGGAAAGTGACTTTGGGGGGCCCTAGCATGGCCCCCAACCCCCCTGGCCCTCATCAATGGGGCCTGGGGGGCACCTGTGGTGTCCCCTCAACATCCCTGAACCATGTGTGCCTGCAACATGGTGCAGGGATGTTTGAAAACATCAATTTTTCTATTGCAGCTTGTGCTGCTGCCCTTTTCCAGCAGCCGCACAAGCTACAATCAAAAAATGTATATTTCTGACTGCCCATAGGGTGGTCGCATACTAATACTGCAGGTGGAACTGCCAACTAATAGTCTCATAAAGTTCAACTGAGTTGACAATTGATGGATCCATTTCATATGCCTCTCTATTAATTACATTTTTTGTTTTAAACAAGATATTCAAATATCAAACTGTACTTCGTTTACTTTGAGAATTATGACTGCTAGAAACAATAGTTGCCAAAAGAAGAATACAAGAAAGAAAAGCAGCGATGGAAAGAAAAAGAAGTCAATAGAGCAAACCCAAAGGCTGAGGCCACTTGAAAGTAAATTGTCAGTAGGACTGCAATGTTTTTGTTATGCTAGCAGGGCCTCATATGGACCTTGATTTTTGGCCTACAGAAGTTACAGAGGTTCCTGTTTTTCCTGAATCTATGTGCACAGTCACAGATATAGAGGGGAATAGTGAAGAACCAGAACCTTTTTGGACCTGGCGGCGCAGGGTACGCCTTAATCTCCTGGGTTCTCCTGCTTCAGCTAACAGAGACACGGGGACACTCTGTCGGCGTAAAAGATCAGATTTTATTAGCTGCAGCTAGTACAGTTGTCCTAGAAGTACACACGGTATGTTCTCAGGAGACTGCCACTTCACTCCGTGGGGCACAATCTTTTATAGTACGTAGATAACATATCCATTAACAAAGTACACACCTAAAACATACATAGAGGACCAATAAGGTAAGGTTAAAGACAGAACATGTCCAATAGAGAAGGTTGAAAAACAAAGATATCGAGTAACTCGAAGAAGCCTCTCCTCCAACGGTGTTTGCTATCCCTCCCACAGGTTAAGGTATTAACATGTTTGTAACTGGTTTGCAGGTGGCGAGATACGTTTGTGTGTTTTGGAGGACAGTTGTGAAACAAGAGAATACGAACGGAGGATAGCGAAGACCAGAAGATAAGATAAAGTCAGAAGAGAATAGTGTGAACCAACAGATAGTTAAGACAGGGATTAGAAGAACCAGACAGGGATTAGTGTACTCGGCCAGTCTCTTACACCAGCTTCGTAAACAGAGGTACACGGCTATTTTGACACAATATTGCAGGAAAAGCAGAAAAGACTTCGTTCGTCGTGCTGCCTGAGTGAGGGCAACACAAAATGGCGGCAGAGCACAAAATGGCGGCTCAATGCGATCGAGATCGAAAATCGAATTTCCTCAGACCCTCCTTTTGCCAGAACTCAGGCAAGATACATAGACTCACGTCAATCTGAGTCGATGTCGATGGCCATGAGGTCATCAAGCTGTTTCTGTAACATCATTCTAATATTCTCTGTTCTTTGTGCCTTGGGTTTTGGGATGCACATAGTAGCACAAAGGTCGCAGATGGCGGGACCACAGTGCATACAAAGACAACAAGTGAATACGATGGCTAAAACCATACCAAGGAATGTTAGCACTTTCCAACCCCATTTGGACAGTAGTCCCCAAAACCATCCCAATAACAACCAATCTCCTTCGTCCTGATGAATCGACTCAGAGATTATATGTAATTTAGAGATGGCCTGGTATACTGTCGGAGCGTCATCAGGTATATAAATACAGCAACTCGATTTGATCAATTTGCAGACTCCACCACGATCTGCAAGAATAACATCTAGGGCAACTCGGTTCTGTAAAGTCATAAGACGATCCGCCTGTAGTTCCGCTGTAATATTACTTAAAGCTCCTACAGTGATGTCTATGGTAGTCTCTACGACACGAACCAGTTACCTCATATTTCTGCTGTTTGCCATGGGACCCCAAAAAGGAAGAAATCCTTTTAGGAAATCTCCTCCCTCTTGACCTGCTGTGTCTTTGGAATGAATAATTCCTCTGCCATATCTGTTTTTATGAAAATTTGAAGAAGCAGTGTATGTAGGAGGAAGAAGAAAAGCTATATAGCAAGTTCCAGAAAAACCAGTCGGCAACCACGTATAGGCTCTATCATGACAGATGAAATATGTGCCCTGAGATGGTACTAACGGCGGCGAATTCTGAGAGGAGTGGATGTAAGTATGAGAACAAAAGCTTTTTCTTTGTTCGGGGTCGGTAGTTTGACCATTGATTTGCAAACAGAAGTTGCCTTGATGAGGTACAGTCCAAATCGGTGGAGATTTTCCTTGTTTAACCTTATCACTGAGGCTTGTGATATAATGAGTGACATTCCAATTAGTATATGCTTTTCTTTCATCAATAGAACCCCACTAAATCTTATTTGTTTTCAGGGACCCCATTGAGTCATTAGTGGAAGCCAGGGACTAGGATCTAAGCCTTTTTGGATGATTTAAACTGCAAAACAATATAAAAAAGAAATATCGAAAAGGGCATTCATCTAACAATGCACAAATGATGAAATAAGTGTTGCATGAATATGAATTTACTGTGAAAAAACAAAAGACAAGAGGCATTTGGCAAAACAGAACTGTATTAATGAAACACTCCGGTCGGCAGCACAGTTACAGATCAGGTCTGAGGACTGTCTAAAAGTACAATCAAACTGAACAGGGTTTTATACATTTCTTTGTATACTATAAAGTACTTCAAGTGAACCTTGTTCGGTGAAAGAATGTGGACCTTGTCTGTAGAGTCATAAATAAGGCCCCTGATAACAAATGTAGGTGGGCCTTGCCCTTGGATGGACACAATGTGGGGCAGTGAGTAGCGTGTCCAGATGTTCGGCATGATTGGCATGTCATCACTGCGTGTACTGTGTGGGCTGTGTCCTGATTGGCTGTGTGTTCCTAACTTCATGTGGCATCTGACTTTATAATGTTTTAGGAATGGGCGCACCCCTCTGGAGATGTGTGTTTTGTTGGGGTCAATCTCCCTGGACCATTGTGGTGTCTCTGTGCTTATCTGGGGGATGGACCTGAGTTTCCTGTTCGCACGTTTGTCTGCCAGCTAGGTACCACCCCACCAGATGATCTGTACTCAGTACTTAATTTGAGTCACAGGTTTCCGGTGCTCAGCACCGGCACTTAATTAAAAGCATGGGTACTTATAACAGCTGCCACATGGTAGCACTATTTGTGTAAATTAGAAATGAACAAAATAGCAATTGCTTATTAATTCAGTATCCACCCAAAACAACTAAGACCTGCAGCCCAAGCCTATTTTATTAGCTTTGGGGGACCTGAATAGTCTGGATTGTAGGTAGTTGTGTAGGTACTGTCATTGGCAAGGCTGGCAGTGGTAATGGATGGTGCAAGCTGCGGAAGCCTCCTGACTAAGGCCCTGGCACTTATGTTTTTTACAAATTAAGCACTGTCTGCACTGGAAACATTGGCCCTTATTATGATGTTTGGTGGAAAGCAATCCGCCAGCTTGTCGGAGGCTCTCGTTCCGACATCCTGGGTTTCCATTAGACCGCCGTGTTATGATACTGGCGGTCGGAGGGAAACCAGGGGGGGAATTCTTCTCCATTTCTGACAGGCTCACAGAGCCCGTCAGGGTGGAGGGTGGATATGCAATCCCAAAACGACAGCGGAGCCAGCCTTGGCTCTGCCGTTGGGATTACATTGTCGCTTTCCGCCTGCCCTTTCATGGCAGTCTGCCCACCATGAAAAAGCAGATGGAAAGTGACTTTGGGGGGCCCTAGCATGGCCCCCAACCCCCCTGGCCCTCATCAATGGGGCCTGGGGGGCACCTGTGGTGTCCCCTCAACATCCCTGAACCATGTGTGCCTGCCACATGGTGCAGGGATGTTTGAAAACATCAATTTTTCTATTGCAGCTTGTGCTGCTGCCCTTTTCCAGCAGCCGCACAAGCTACAATCGAAAAATGTATATTTCTGACTGCCCATAGGGTGGTCGCATACTAATACTGCAGGTGGAACTGCCAACTAAGAGTCTCATAAAGTTCAACTGAGTTGACAATTGATGGATCCATTTCATATGCCTCTCTATTAATTACATTTTTTGTTTTAAACAAGATATTCAAATATCAAACTGTACTTCGTTTACTTTGAGAATTATGACTGCTAGAAACAATAGTTGCCAAAAGAAGAATACAAGAAAGAAAAGCAGCGATGGAAAGAAAAAGAAGTCAATAGAGCAAACCCAAAGGCTGAGGCCACTTGAAAGTAAATTGTCAGTAGGACTGCAATGTTTTTGTTATGCTAGCAGGGCCTCATATGGACCTTGATTTTTGGCCTACAGAAGTTACAGAGGTTACTGTTTTTCCTGAATCTATGTGCACAGTCACAGATATAGAGGGGAATAGTGAAGAACCAGAACCTTTTTGGACCTGGCGGCGCAGGGTACGCCTTAATCTCCTGGGTTCTCCTGCTTCAGCTAACAGAGACACGGGGACACTCTGTCGGCGTAAAAGATCAGCTTTTATTAGCTGCAGCTAGTACAGTTGTCCTAGAAGTACACACGGTATGTTCTCAGGAGACTGCCACTTCACTCCGTGGGGCACAATCTTTCATAGTACGTAGATAACATATACATTAACAAAGTACACACCTAAAACATACATAGAGGACCAATAAGGTAAGGTTAAAGACAGAACATGTCCAATAGAGAAGGTTGAAAAACAAAGATATCGAGTAACTCGAAGAAGCCTCTCCTCCAACGGTGATTGCTATCCCTCCCACAGGTTAAGGTATTAACATGTTTGTAACTGGTTTGCAGGTGGCGAGATACGTTCGTGTGTTTTGGAGGACAGTTGTGAAACAAGAGAATACGAGCGGAGGACAGCGAAGACCAGAAGATAAGATAAAGTCAGGAGAGAATAGTGTGAACCAACAGATAGTTAAGACAGGGATTGGAAGAACCAGACAGGGATTAGTGTACTCGGCCAGTCTCTAACACCAGCTTCGTAAACAGAGGTACACGGCTATTTTGACACAATATTGCAGGAAAAGTAGAAAAGACTTCGTTCGTCGTGCTGCCTGAGTGAGGGCAACACAAAATGGCGGCAGAGCACAAAATGGCGGCTCAATGCGATCGAGATCGAAAATCGAATTTCCTCAGACCCTCCTTTTGCCAGAACTCAGGCAAGATACATAGACTCACGTCAATCTGAGTCGATGTCGATGGCCATGAGGTCATCAAGCTGTTTCTGTAACATCATTCTAATATTCTCTGTTCTTTGTGCCTTGGGTTTTGGGATGCACATAGTAGCACAAAGGTCGCAGATGGCGGGACCACAGTGCATACAAAGACAACAAGTGAATACGATGGCTAAAACCATACCAAGGAATGTTAGCACTTTCCAACCCCATTTGGACAGTAGTCCCCAAAACCATCCCAATAACAACCAATCTCCTTCGTCCTGATGAATCGACTCAGAGATTATATGTAATTTAGAGATGGCCTGGTATACTGTCGAAGCGTCATCAGGTATATAAATACAGCAACTCGGTTTGATCAATTTGCAGACTCCACCACGATCGGCAAGAATAACATCTAGGGCAACTCGGTTCTGTAAAGTCATAAGACGATCCGCCTGTAGTTCCGCTGTAATATTACTTAAAGCTCCTACAGTGATGTCTATGGTAGTCTCTACGACACGAACCAGTTACCTCATATTTCTGCTGTTTGCCATGGGACCCCAAAAAGGAAGAAATCCTTTTAGGAAATCTCCTCCCTCTTGACCTGCTGTGTCTTTGGAATCAATAATTCCTCTGCCATATCTGTTTTTATGAAAATTTGAAGAAGCAGTGTATGTAGGGGGAAGAAGAAAAGCTATATAGCAAGTTCCAGAAAAACCAGTCGGCAACCACGTATAGGCTCTATCATGACAGATGAAATATGTGCCCTGAGATGGTACTAACGGCGGCGAATTTCTGAGAGGAGTGGATGTAAGTATGAGAACAAAAGCTTTTTCTTTGTTCGGGGTCGGTAGTTTGACCATTGATTTGCAAACAGAAGTTGCCTTGATGAGGTACAGTCCAAATCGGTGGAGATTTTCCTTGTTTAACCTTATCACTGAGGCTTGTGATATAATGAGTGACATTCCAATTAGTATATGCTTTTCTTTCATCAATAGAAATTTTACTATTTTCCATGATTTTAGCCATGGCTACCATTCCCTTTATCAATGAACTATGACTGAAATCTGGTCCACCAATATAAGAACTGACAGGTCGTTTAAATCGGCTTTGATAGGCGTTAGAGAAAATTACAAAATAAGCCCAAGCAGAACCTTCATAAGAGAATGGAAGGACTAAATATGGCATCCCTTTTTCTGTGGTATGAGGCATTAGTCCACACACCCAACAATCGGTTGAATTAATTACTAATTGGTGTTGGTGTAATAATTGAATAAACGAATTGTTATAGTATTCGATTCTTCTTACGAGTTCATGTTGAGGAAGTGTATGAAAGAGATGCGGAGAGATAGTGGAATAAGAAGGCACAGTAACAGAAGAAGGGACAACTTTTTGCTGCATAGCATAAACAATCCAACCTATACACGCCAATAGAATACACAATAATATGAAAACACATAAAGTTATACTACAACGACTGTATATTATTTTACAATGATTGTTTTTCATTTTGTTCTTTCTCTCTCTTTCGCCTAATGTAGTTTCCATCTTCTAAATGGATGCTCACGGCAATCTTCCTTAATCACTTGGTCACGATTGTCTGCCGTCCTATGACACTGCAAGTCCTGCAGGCCTATTGCCACTACTCAGGTCACAACCAAGACTCTTACCGTGATCCTGCAACCGGGATAGAAACTACATAGAAGAGAGATTCTCAAATTTTCTTCTTCAGTCTGGGTCTCAAATCGTAATGGGTCTTATCAGGTACAGTCTGATCCTGAAACAATGTACGTGGGTTTGTGGTGTTCAGATGAAAATGTGATGGTACAGCTTCTTGGAGAATGTCGTCGTTTTCTTTTTCCGACAATGTTCCATTCAAGCGTGCATCCCTAAAAGGTATAAATCGGGGAACCTTCTCACTTTCAGAGTCACTTATACCCTTACGGACCCACTGATCAAAGGTCAAAGGCAAGGGAACCTTCTTGCAGTGTACACCGTGAATCCAGTTCTTCTTTCCTTCAACCTTCACTGCGGTACGGGTTGTTAGGAGGACCCGACGGGGTTCCCTCCAGCGAGGCTCCAAATTCTTCGTCCAGTCACCTGGTCGGATGGAATGACCTGAGTCTGTGGAGGCCTCTGGCAGAGCGCTTTGAACCTGTTGATGAAGAACACGCAAGTTAGTTGTGAGGTCGTGCAAGTAATCAATCAACATTGGGTATGGCAAGTCTGAATACTTTTTAGGGCGAGGGACTCCCCATATATTAGCTGGGCGTCCAAAAACTACCTCATAAGGGCTAAGTCCCAAACGAGAATGCACAGCCGTTCTGGTAGATAGAAGAGCCAAAGGTAGTGCATCGGGCCAACTAAGGCCTGTACTAGACTGTACTTTAGCAAGTTTGAGTTTTAGGGTGCCATTATAGCACTCCACTAGACCCGCTGATTGTGGATGGTTTGCCGCATGGAATTTTTGTCTTATACCAAGACCTGCACAAACCTTTTGCATGACTTGGCCCACAAATTCACTCCCATTGTCACTCCAGACAATGCGCGGCAGACCAAATCTAGGGAAAAACTCTTTTAGAAGTACTTTGGCTGTAGATAAAGCAGTATTGTCTTTCAGGGGGTAAGCCTCTATCCATCGGGAAAAGGCACATACCACCACTAGAACATATTTGAGATTGTTGCATCGTTCCATGTGAATGTAATCGATTTGCAACACCTCAAATGGATAGGTCGGAGGAGCAAAGTGACCTGCTGGAGTTGGAGTTCCCTTTCCCGGATTGTACATTAAGCAAACAATGCAATGTTTCACTACATTGTCTGCACACTTCGGTATTCCTTCGTTTTGCCATACTGGAGCCAGAAGCTTGCATATTCCTTTCGCACTTAGGTGGGCTGGACCATGTGCCATAGTAACTACAGGTAGTACATAGGCATCTGGTAATAGCCAACGTTGGTGCTCGGACAATTCCACCCAACATCCCATCTCATCCAACACTCCTGTACTTTCTTTCCACCTACTTAATTCTTTCTCTGTAGCCTCTTCTTGAATTGATTTCACATTTCTACTGTATCCTCATACATTCCTCTTTCTCCGACCCAATTTGCAGGGCGTGCAACATACATGTGACTTGTAGCATCTCTAGCTGTCTTTTTCGCTACCTCATCCGCAAATGCATTCCCGCGACCAACATCGTCAGTAATCTTCTTGTGTGCACTACACTTCACAATTGCTATTTGGGTAGGCAAAGCAAGTGACTCAAGAAGATCAGTCACCAACTGACCATGTTGTATCTTAGTGCCGTGGGAAGTAAGGAATCCCCTTTCTTTCCACAAACGTCCAAAATTGAACGCTACACCAAAAGCATACTGACTGTCGGTGTACACGTTCACTCTTTTTCCTTTGGATAACACACACGCTCTGGTTAAGGCTATCAGTTCAGCTGCCTGAGCTGAGTTATGTCTGATGCGTGCTGTTTCCACGACTGTATGCAAAGTAGTAACAGCATAGGCTGAAGTTGCCTCTCCATTAGGAAGCTTGAAACTAGAACCATCTACCCATAGCGTTCCATCCGGATTCACTAATGGCGTATCTGTTAAGTCAATTCTACCTTTTGTCTCTTCCTCAGTATGAAAGAAACAATCATGTTGCTCCTGAACACCTTTCTCTTCTGGTAGAGGCAACAAAGTAGCTGGATTTAGAGTATTACATCGTTTAATATGCACGTGACTAGCCAAAAGCATCAGCTCATATCCAGTCAAACGAGCACTCGTAAGATGCTGTGTTTTTGTTCTGTTTAGCAAAGTATCCACTGCATGTGGCACCATAACAATGAGAGTATTATCTAGCACCACTCCAGCAGACTGTCGAATAGAAATTGCGGCTGCTGCTGTCGCTTTAAGACAACTAGGCAATGCTTTAGCTACTGGATCTAACGTAGCCGAAAAATAGGCACATGGCCGCTGTTTGTCTCCAAATCGCTGCGTCAAAACTGACAACGCACAACCTTCTCTTTCATGAGCGTAGAGCGTAAAAGGCTTACTGTAATCAGGAGTACCTAGTACAGGAGCAGAACACAAAGCAGCACGTAAGTCAGTAAAACTCCTCTGACATTCTTCAGTCCATGGAAGGGGCTAAGGCGTACCTTTCAAAGTGAGTGCCAACAAAGGCTTGGCCAACAGAGAGAAGTTAGGGATCCACTGCCTACAATAGGAAGTAATGCCCAAAAAGGCACGTACCTCTCTTTGTGTGAATGGCACAGACATTCGCGTAATAGCTTGGATACGTTCTGGGGTTAATCGTCTTCCCTCCTTTGATAAGAGATGACCCAAGTAGCTAACCTCTCGGCGAACATATTGTAGTTTAGAAGGTGAAACCTTATGATTAAGATCGGATAAGTGTTGCAACAATGCAACCGTCACATTCTTACATATATCCTCTGAATCAGCAGCTATTAGCAAATCGTCCATGTACTGAATGAGAGCAGCATCAGACGGCAAAGAGAAAGCATCGAGATGACATTTCAAAGCTTGACTGTAAATAGAGGGACTTTCACAATAGCCTTGAGGTGCGCACTTAAACAGGAAGCTTCGGCCTCCAAGAGAGAAGCCAAAAATATCCCTACTTTCTTCGGCAATGGGAATACTAAAGAAAGCATTTTTCAGATCAATAACAGAAAACCAAACAGCTGTAGAAGGTATCATCGTCAACAGCGCAGTGATATCTGGGACAACAGGAAACTGTGGTACAACAATTTTGTTTACCTCCCCAAGATCAATTACAAAACGATAAACAGGAGGCTGAGAAGGATCAGTGCGTTTAAGAACAGGAAGAATAGGGCTATTACATATGTTACCTCTCGTTTCCTCAACCACATCTTTCCGAATTAAGTCATGAATGATTTCCAAAAGCGCTTTTTCACCTTCAGTGGAAATTCTATATTGAGGAACACGTGGCAATTCAACATTGGGCTTGAGAGTGACAACATATGGTAGAATTTCAAGACAACCAACATCATTTGGACCCGTAGCCCAAAGCGTTGTAGGAAGAGAGAGCAATTCAGGAGGAAATTGATCTTTAGATAAGTACATTGGAGAAGTTAGTTTCTGTCCTAAAGTGAGATATACACCAGAAGGAGAACAATATATTGTTGCATGCAATATTTTCAATAGATCCAAGCCCAATAGTTTCTCGCCACAACCATTCGTTAAGAGAAGCGGAACTTCTAAATCATAAGGGCCAATTGAAATAGGCAAAGGGCAAGAAACCGGATTACGAACTGGGGCGCCAGAAAAACCTACAGACACATTCGTTAAGCCAGACAAAGGTGCCCCAGGGAGTTTTGAATGAATGATAGAACTTCTCATCGCACCAGTATCTAAAAGAAATGGCTCTGAAACACCCATTGTAGTGACATTAACATAAGGTCCATTCTGGTCTACTGGAATCGACACAACTCCTTTACTTTGTCAATGGCTGTCCTAGTTAGCATGAAGACTTTCATTCCCGTCTTCAATATAACAATCCTCATTGTAATACTGTGTAGACCGAGCGTTTTGCTGATCAAAGTAGTTCACAGAACTAGAGGGAGGAAGGGAACGCTGTTCTTGGGTCAATATACCTCTACCTCTACCTCTGTTTGCTGACTGGAGGCCAGCACGACCTCGTGGAGCAGATAGTGTCCCATTGCGCTGCAATAAAACCGGACAACTATTCTTGAAATGACCTTCCTCTCTACAATAGGCACATTGATTAGGACCCGGCAAAGGTCACGGAATATATGGCTCAGGCTTTTGATACACCCTCTGAGACTGCAGAGGCTGTTGAAACTGGGGCTGAGCATAGCGAGGTGGATAAGCCTGTTGCAAGAGAACCTTAGTTTTCAATTCTTTAGTCTTTTTCTCTTGCTTATCTTTTTCTTCTTTATCTCTATTTACATAATATTGAGCAGTAGCCAATATCTGAGCTGAAGAAGAAACAGCCCATGAACTTTCGGAGTCTTTCAACTTATGCGACAGCTCGGGAAGCAAATGAAATACGAACTTATCTACAAATAATTGCTGTCCACCCTCCGTAGTCATGTCCTGACCACTGTGATCAATGAATGTCTCCTCGAAACGAGTGAAGAAATCGGAGACACTCTCATCTTTATTCTGCTTAAACGCAGCTAGTTTATCCCAGTTAACTCTCAAGGCAGGCATCATCGTTTTTATTAATGTAATAATCCTACCAGGGAGTTCTGAAATCAAAGCCTCAGGCTTCGCACCACCCACTTGGTTTCTATCTGCAGCAATTATAGCATCCCAGTCTCCACCTAATTCTTGGGCATGATTCTCTTTACGAATCCTAGCCCATAATTCCTGTGGAACTACATTCCCCATCAACATATCAATATCTGCTAAATTCATGATGCAGGCTTCAACAGTTTGTGACAATTCTTCATAATATCCTGCAGTGTTTTTACGTGGATCCGGTAGAGACTGTTTAAGGGCTAAAACTTCAGACCTTTTCCAGGGGACATGTACCCATATTTGCTGGAAGTGAGCAGGAATAGGTGGATTACCACCTGCTCCTGGAACCTCTTCTCTCTATACCGGAGGAACCTCTCTCATTGGATAATTTTTCAGTGTCAACCTAACTGAGGGATCGGAATCTAGAAAAGTCTGTGAGGTAAATAAGGTTCTAAAGGAAACAAGTGTCTTTACAGCGTCCTCAACCTTAGAACCCACAATGAGTCCCTTATCAAAATCAGCCTGAATATCTAACAGACCCTGAGGAACCGAACCCAAGTCCATATCCTCCCATCCTTTAATAAGAGTATCGCACATAGCATTGAAAACATATCTCTGCGTAGGCGCATTCCACTGTGAGAAGGTAGGCAAAATGTCGGGTACACTATACCGAGGACCCTTCTCAATCCATTTGCGAGTGAGAGAGTCCAACTTTTCTCGTTCTTCGGAAGCTGGGAACTGACTACGAGACTGTCTTCGAGAAAATGCCGGAGACACATTTAACGCCTCAAAGAAAGGAGATAAAAGACCAGAGACCGTTTCTGTGAGTCGTTTACGCATAGACGGAGAATTGGACATAAGAATAGGGGACAAGGTATTAGGTGAACTAACGGAAGGGAAATCAGTAATTACCGGTGGAGCGGAAGGCAAAGAAGATGAAGGTAAAGGAGTCAAAGGCAAAGCTGGCAAAGGCGGTAATACTTGAGGGGGCAAATGTGGAAGAGCCGGAGCAAGCAGAGGCGCAACTGGCGGCTGAACAGGCTGTAACAACGGGGGTGCATTAGCAACTTGTACATAGGGCGGAGGCAATCTCAATTGGTGAGACATCAAGGAGTCCTCTTGTAAATCCTTTCTTTTATCAGAGGGGGAAGCTGGCAACATCGGATAGCATTTATCTATCGCCATACGATGCTGTCTCTCTGAAATTTCCTTCGTATTATCAACTTCATCATCTTTAAATTGCTGAGCAGCCTGTATGATTGTCATACCCTGTGCTTTCTTATCTCGTTTTTCTTGCTTAATTTTTCTCTGTTTGGCTTCCTTACGCCAAAGGCGGAAAGAGTCAAACATTGCCGGCCGGGCTTTTCTTTTAAACAAAATAGTTTCTAAATTATCTAGTATGTCGGGATAACAGCTACCATTATCTGGCCATTTTAAAACACCATCATTCTTCATGTATCGGATCCATGCCTCGTTAAAGGCAATGGGGCCAACACCATGTTTAGAATAGAGCTCATAAGTGGGAGTTCCAACCGAAGGAATCGGACAAGAGTCCTCCAGCCGGGAATCCCTATTACAACCAATAAAACAAAGTTTCTCAAACTTAGTCAGACCAGGCATCGTTATTTCACTGGACTGTTCACAAACATCAAGGGGGTTAAATACTTAATACAGCACAAGTGTACTTACCCCTCAGCTTCGGTTATTGCAATACCCAAATCAAAGACCCAAAGAACCTAAGAACCAAAGAACCAAAGAACCAAAGAACCTAAGGACCAAAGAACCAAAGAACCAAATGTGGGAGCGACCCACCAATACTTAACTAAGGATGTCTTCTTACACCAACAGAGGCCCCGTCTATCGTCTCGCTTTACCATACATCATCGAAAAGAGGGCCAAGGCAGGGCGGCAGTCAGGGCAGCAGTCGTCAGTAGCCGCCAGGAAGGAGTAACCGCGCTGCAAAAGACCTTCGGACCACTTTCGACATACAGGGGTCGCTTGTCGTGGCTCACGATTACTCCAGAATTTTCTTGCGGGGTCCCTCACGACCTTCTGGCAGAACCACTACCTTTGAAGCCGCCCCACGTTGGGCGCCAGTTGAAGAACCAGAACCTTTTTGGACCTGGCAGCGCAGGGTACGCCTTAATCTCCTGTCGGCGTAAAAGATCAGATTTTATTAGCTGCAGCTAGTACAGTTGTCCTAGAAGTACACACGGTATGTTCTCAGGAGACTGCCACTTCACTCCGTGGCGCACAATCTTTTATAGTACGTAGATAACATATACATTAACAAAGAACACACCTAAAACATACATAGAGGACCAATAAGGTAAGGTTAAAGACAGAACATTTCCAATAGAGAAGGTTGAAAAACAAAGATATTGAGTAACTCGAAGAAGCCTCTCCTCCAACGGTGTTTGCTATCCCTCCCACAGGTTAAGGAATTAAAATGTTTGTAACTGGTTTGCAAGTGGCGAGATACGTTCGTGTGTTTTGGAGGACAGTTGTGAAACAAGAGAATATGAGCGGAGGACAGCGAAGGCCAGAAGATAAGATAAAGTCAGGAGAGAATAGTGTGAACCAACAGATAGTTAAGACAGGGATTAGAAGAACCAGACAGGGATTAGTGTACTCGGCCAGTCTCTAACACCAGCTTCGTAAACAGAGGTACACGGCTATTTTGACACAATATTGTAGGAAAAGCAGAAAAGACTTCGTTCGTCGTGCTGCCTGAGTGAGGGCAACACAAAATGGCGGCAGAGCACAAAATGGCGGCTCAATGAGATCGAGATCGAAAATCGAATTTCCTCAATAGGGAGGAAAAGAAGGCCAGATCAGCTTTTATTTTTGTTTGCTCCAATTAAATGAAAGGCTTTTGATTAAGGACGGAGTCTAAAAAACCACTTAGCAAGGGGTGGTTATTTGACTGTGTGTGCCACTTCATTATGAGAAGTATCCTGACTGGGATTCCTGGGGCAGGACACAGATTCATCTCCCCCGTAGGTCCAGTATGCTGGCCACAATCTGCCTTGTCTGATCTGCCACTTTCAGAGCCCACTCAAACTTTGCTATAGGCCTGTCAGCTAAATCTTAGCAATGGATGGGAACTGGGGAAGAGCGGACAACAGCAGACAACACCCAGGCAGTCCATGCTGCATGCCTTAACTTCTGTCCTGCATGTGTGTGATTTACTCCTCCATGCTCCTTGTCAATATTCTCTTACTGCAGAGGGGAAACATTAACTGCTCCAAAGTTTAAGGGTGAAATGGCTGTGGTCAAAAGGCATGGAATTGAGGGCATTGGAGTGGGTAAATGACACCTCTCCACTGCCCCACTTGGGTGAGCTGTGGTGTGAATGGCTGGCAGCAGAGCTTTTTCTTTCCAGGTCCATGCTTGATAGCTTAAAAAAGTCATCCATGCCAGGCTTTTGTTCTGATTTCCAGGACTAATCATCTTCATTTTATAATGAATGGGAGGTAAAACCCTGGACTGCATGAGCTACTCGGGCACAGACTTAAACATATTGAGACCACTTGAGCAGGGACTGAAGCTACAACAACCTATCAAACACTACACACAGTGATGAACATTCACAAACATACACCTCCCAAGTGTGGGCCCAGCAGAGGTGAGTAGTCAGGCTTGAGGTGACCTAGGACAGGATGGCCATGAGCTGTGAGCAGTTGAAGTTATCCAAGGAGTAGGAAGGCTCAGGCTTTAGCAGTGGAGTGGCTGGCTAGGTCAGGCCCTAAACAGATCAAACGGTAGGGTGCAGTGTATTTGAAAAGTTGGACATATGCTTTTAAGTTTTACATGTCCCTGTAGTGAAAAACTCTGACATTTGTTTTTCACTACTTCGAGGTCTACCTCTCCCTTAGGATAACAATGGGTTAAATTGTTAATTTAATTGGGAGCAGGTAGGAATGTCCAGTTTGGTGTCTAAAGAACTGTAATTAAAAGCCCTTTTTAATGATAAAGTCAGATTTTTAGGCACAATTTGGAAAATGCCATTTTTATAAAGTTAACACAAGGAGATGATGGACGGAGCACTGCAAACTTTCAGACACTCACCCCCAGTCACATATCCGGGCTGAATTCTTCATTGTTCTTTAGGTCACTTTGCCACGTCAGTTCAGACCCAGCTATATTACTCTTTTCCCTAAATGGATACAAAATAATAGTTCTGACCATTATGCACTCTTTGATTCATTTTAACTTTTGCAATATTTTTCTTAGTGATCCCTAATAAGATTTTATTTTAAATTATCCTGCTGGGCCTAAATAATTATTCTACTGGTCAACTGGCAATTCAAATCATCTCTAAATGCCCAATGTGGTAGAGTAACTCTTCTCACAATCTGCATCCTTGTGATTAGCTGTCACTCGAATTAGTCTTAGAGTGAGTTTATTTTGCAAATGTACTTCTATTCATTGTAAGGAACCACTCTTTGTGAGGTGATTATTATAGCACATCACTGCTTGTTATACTCAGGATGATATCAAAATAAGAAAGAGGTTTAGGAACTGATGTTTTTAATGATTTAAGAACAATATTAGAGTTGTTTACGATACAGAGCTCCCAGGTGCTACAGGTACTGTAGATCTAAGAAATGAGGTGCGATCATGTGAAGTGAACAAATTATTTGGTAGTCCAATGATAAATTCCTGTTTTATTATTGCATTTCAAGCTAAAGTTATGCGGTAGTCAGATGAATATGTACTAATGGGAACCTTATAATCAGAGGTGATTGAAATGTCGACAAACCCTACCTTTTGGTTGACTTGCATACTTAACAATAAGTAATTGTGTACTAGTCCACACTACCCTGGATGTGAACTGTTTGAAGTAATGAATACAACCATTGGGAATTGTATAGTGTCTTGTATAATGTGTGGTTTAAATATGTTCACAATATGAGTACTGTGTCTTCTGCACTATGATTATTTATTTCACACTTTGTTGTATAGGAATTGGTTTAAAGTACTTTTGATAGAAACAAAGCTTTTCCGGTGCTACTTTTACAAACAAATTTAGATATACAATGAATTTTAATTTTAATTGGATTTTGGAATTCCTCAAAGGCGCATACAAGGTTTCTGCTTATGAACGAGTCCCACAGGACAAGTTTTCTAACAATACATGGGCCTTGTGGGCTTATAGGGTTGTCCTTGTTACACATATACTGTGATTAGTTAGGCCATGTCTTTGTTTCAGAGATCTGTAGAGTAGAGGCAGAGCTCTGGCAACACTTCCACTAGGTGTTCCCTTTGTAGTGGTGGAGGGAAGAAACTAGATTTGTGTAAGTGAAGCCAGGATCAGGGAAGAGGTCTTCCAGATTGTTAGACTGGTCATCCTTAGGGTGGTCCTTTCCGAAACTTTCTGCTTGCTTATATACTGTTTTGATGATTCTTTTTGTTGGCCTTAGGACTCTGAGCACTTTACTACTGCTGACCAGTGCTAAAGTGCATGTGCTTCTCCCCTAAACATGTTAACAATGGTGGATACAGAAGTGGTATATTTAGTTTACTTGTAAGTCCCTTGTAAAGCGGTATGCCATATACCCAGGGCCTGTAACCCAAATGGTACCAGTGTGCCTGCAGCACTGACTGTGCCACCCACACAAGTAGACTTTCAGACCTGTCTCAGGCTTGCCATTGCAGGGTCAGTGTGTGCAGTATACTGTCACTCTGACTTGGCATTGCATTTAAAACTAGGCCTGGGCAAAATTTCCCATCCGTTCGCGGAATTTGCGATAATTTGGCATTTCCGCGTTCCGCGGAGAGCGCGGAAATGTCAAAATTTCCGCATTCCGCAGCTTTGCGATAATTTGGTTCTTGCTCGCGCTGTAAAATAATACATTCTCGCGCGCGCGCGATTGCCTTACCTGAATCCCCGCGTTCGCCGACAAGTTTTCCCGATCCGGTCGCGTTCTCCATGAGATGTTGTATTGTTTTAGCCATTTGCGCTGTCTCGCGTCCGCAGTGACGTCATGCATCGCGCGATCACGTCTTTTTTCTCGCGATCATGCACCGCGAGACAACTGAAAACAAGATGGCCGCGCCCGCGAGCATCCGCAGGGGTAAGTTAGCGACCCGCAACCATGCAAAAAATATCGCGAACGGGCGGGAAAAAAACTTCCGCATCTTCGCGATATTTCCGCTTGTTTGCGGAGATTTTTAACATTTTCGCGATAATTTGCGAAAGTCGCTTTCGCAAATTCCGCCCACCCCTATTTAAAACTACCTGCCAAGCCTTATACTTCCCTTTTTTTACACATAAATCACCCCTAAGATAGGCTCTAAGTAGCCCGCTGGGCAGGGAGCTGTGTAAGTAAAAGGTAGGACACCTACTGTTAAGTTTATCATGCCCTAGTAGCGACAAACATCCAAATTCTTTTTTCATGACTGTGAGGCCTACTCCTCTCATAGGTTAACATTTGGAATTCCTTACTACACTTTTAAGCGTAATTCCAGATTGGAAAGGAGTAGTTGCCTCATGTTTTATATCTTTGGAATGGTAATGATAAATCCTCTTTACTGGTAAAGTTGGATTTAACATTACTATTTTAGAAATGCCACTTTTAGAAAGTGGAAATTTCTCTGCTCCTACTGCTGTGTGTGCCTGCAGCCTGTCTCCAATAGACACCTGGGGTGGGTGACAGCTACACATTGTGCATTCCCTTTAGATAGCCACAAACACAGGGAGGTTAGGTGTGTCTGAGTACTCATCTGCATTCATCTGCACTCTGATGGCTCTTCCTGGGCAGGAAGGGAGGGAGGGGCTGACACTCAAGTCTGAATGGGTAGTGGCCTGGCCCCACACAAAGGGCTGATTGCCCCCTCAGAGATAGCCTGGATCCAGGGCTTCCAAGACTTCAAAGACCATTCTTTAAGTCACACCCACTTCAAAGGCACATTTGGATATAAGTATTAGGGCTCTGACCCCACCAAATCAGACAGTTCTGGACCTACAATTGGACTCTGTCAGAAGAACGGCTGTGCTGCATCATGGACTGGCACTCTGCTGGACTGCTTATCTGTAAGGCCTGCTTTTCTCTTGTGTTGCCCTGCTGCCCTCTGACTCTGCTGAGGACAGCTGGACTCTGCTTTTGCACTGAAGTGATCTTCAAGGGCTTGTTGGCGTGCCTCCTGTTGCTTGAGACTCAGGGATATCAAAGTGTCTACCATGGCTCCTGGGCCTACTTCACTGGAAGTGGACCCAGATACTTGCCCCACAGAAATCAATGCATCTCCAATCTGCTTGGAGCAGAACCGACGCATTGACCCTGTTGCAGGAGTAGAATCGGTGCATCGCTCTCGGAACCAACGCATTCCCTTGAGAGCCCAATGCATCAGAACCATGCTTCGCTGCAGCTGCAGTATGAAGAGACTGACACATACCCTCAACTGCATGGAGAAACCAAGCGCATCAGACTTCGGAACCAATACATCTTGGTGCATCGTCTTGAAAAGCAACTCATTAAAATCAATGCGTGGACAAAAAAAAGTATCATCTACTGCAGGATCGACATTGACGCGTCACTCGAGACATCGCTCAACGTTGCCTTGCAACACGCTGTTGTGACGACAATAAGGTACTTTGTTCTCCAGGACCTGGAAGGGTTCTGTAGCTGGCCTGCTCCCCCTTGCTGTAACCCCGAACTATTGACTTTGCAAAGGTCCAGCAGCACCAGATAACCCCCATTAGAAAGTATTGCTTTTAAGATCTAGAACTCTTTTTATTCGTTAAAAATTCATAACTCAACAACTTATTGGATTTTTGTCATTATGGTTTTGATTTTTTTAACAAAATGATTGTCTATTTTTCTAAACCTTTGCTGAGACTTTTTGTAGTGTTTGCATTGTGTTAATGTGAGTATGGGTGTGTGTGTTGCACAAATACTTTACACATTGCCTGTTTAGATAAGTCTGACTGCTCTGTACCAAGCTACCAGAGGGTGAGCACAGCTTATCTTTTAGTGTGCACCTAGCTTACCCTGACTACAGTGGTGGTTCCTGTTTTGACAGGGTGTGTATCTTTGCCAACCAGAAACCCCATTTCTAACACAGATTCTTGCATGATTCATCCATTTTGGAACATCCTAAAATGCTACGCAATAAGTTGGGCAAACCAGTGGGTGTTCCAGGAAAATTTCAGCTAAGGATAGAAGTGTGAAATGGCATCACTAGGAGCTAAATGTATGAAGCACTTTTGCAGTTGCAAATGGCCCGATTCGCAGAAAGGGGCAGTTTCCGACCGCAAACATGCATTTTGCTATCTATTAATCTCAAATTGCGATTTGGTAACATGTTACTGAATCACAATTTGGAACTGCAAATACATACAGATTTGGAATGGGCTTGTTTATGGTTGTGCTTCCAAATACTGAATAAGAATGGGATGTATGAAGGTTTTGTGACCGAAATGCGGTTGCAAAACATTCACACTTTACCACCAACTCAAAGTTGGTGGTAACCAATTCACAAATGGGAAAGGGTCCCTTTGGGACCCCTTCCCATTTGAGAATGTTTGAATGTTTGAAAAATATTTTTTTAGAACAGGCAGTGGTCCTAAAAAAAAAAACAACTACACCTTTAAGGAAAACGGACTGCTTTGAATTTTTTTTCCGCCTATTTAAAAGCAATCACAAACCTGGTAGTCTGCTGACCTCAGCAGGACACCATCCCTGTAATGGAGGCAAATCCTAGGGGCTCACAAATTGTGACTTACCTCATTAATATTCATGATGTAGGTCTATTTATGACCTACTATGAATTGCTAATGGGCCAGATATTACTTTTGTACACTGTGCTGCTCAAATATGAATTTACATTGAAAAAACAAAAGACAAGAGGCATTTAGCAAACCAGGAACTGTTGGTTAAATTAATCACGTTGGCAGTTATAGAAGCAGGTCTGAGGACAGTCTCAAAATACAATCAATCTGATCCAGGATTTAATAAATTTCTTTGTGTATCGTAAAGTGTGTCCATCGATCCTTTTTTTGGTAAACGAATGCGGGCCATGTCTTTGGAGTCATAAATAAGGCCCCTGGTAACAAATGCAGGTGGGCCTCGAACTTGCATTGGCACAATGGGGACCAGTGGGTACCGTGTCTAGATGTGCGGATTGAGGGCATGTGATCACTGTGTGTACTGTGTGTTCTGTGTCCTGATTGGCTGTGTGTTCCTAACTTCATGTGGCATGTGAATTTATGGTGTTTTTGGAAATGCGTGCACCCCGTCCATATGTGCTTTATTGGAGCATCTCCCTGAACCATTGTGGTGTCACTGCGCTTCTCTGAGGGATTGACCTGGGTTTCCTGTTCGCCCGTTTGTCTGTCGGCTATGTGCCACACCATCTGTGAGCTGTCAATCAGTAACCTCAGGACCCAGATCACGTATATCTGACCGGGGGTTGATCGGAGATTTCATGGCAGGTGAATTTGATCATAGAGATGCAATTTAGTTCTTGAATATGAATCTATCATCATAAACATTGGCATGGGTTTTTTCGATACTAACATTCCCGCCTCTGGAATTTTCTACTACATTATCTAACCCATTATCTAACCCATACTTTATGACAGTCACACTTTTAGGGACTTGTTGTTCTTCAGTTTTGCCTATTACTATTTTCCAAGTTACTTGCATTCTACCCAATTTGAGGACTGTGTTATTATGGCAACAACCACCAATTGCAGGAAACCACACAAAACAATAATAGCAATAAGAATATAGGCTGCAATGACGTGCACTGTCCGGACAGCTTCTGGGGGAGCCAGGAAAACCAACTCGAAAACCACTCCTGCTCAGGCAGGATAGGTCCCTAAATCTACTGTGGATGTATTTATATGCACTACCTTACCCTTGCACATCACTTGCACTGATCCCAATTTTTGCACTTGTCACCTTATTTGCACCTGTTTAAACAAAAATGTAGCTGTCGACATATATTCTGTCATCTGAACTGTTGATCCTTTGACCAAATTTGATTAATTGATTAAATCACAGTCATTCATCGCATTTGCTATCTGGTGTTGTCATAACTTTATGTGCATTGTCGACACGTGTTCTTTTACATTTTGTAAACTATTTCCACTGTGACCTTTCTTTTGTGTACCAGCCAAAATAATCAGCAGTTCTTTTTTCACAAGCCTGATGCAACTGAGTTGTCTTCTTCCTTAGCAGGTATTGGTAAAAATGTGACAGTTCTTCTCCGAGAATGGCCAGCGTTGTGGTGTGCATGGTGATGAGGTATCAGAGAGCATGCCATCCATGGACAAGCTAAGTGTAGGCAAACTTTCTGCAAGGCCAAAAGGTATCCATCAGCATGGAGATGCCCCATTGCCTGTCTGGAATGTGCAAGACTGTGCCACAGTTTTCATTCATTACCAGTGGAATTGTCCATTACCTCGGAAACAAAAGAAGGAATACAGTCTAAGTTTCCGTACAATTAAGGGTTGCCCCTTTCCTTCCAACTACGTATATCCACACACCTCGGTATCCCAGATTTTCTGACATGGTGTATCTAATCTGTTGTTCAACCCTCCCTTATGAGACACATTTCCGTTTGTATCATCGAGATGGATGGCCCTACACTGGAATTCCGTGTCTGGGGTCCATTTGTTGTTAAATAAGACTGCCCCAGATATGCGAAGGGCCACCCTGGGACCACAGATGGAAGTAGAGGCGGACGTGTTCAAGCATTGGTTTAGTAGTTTTACTACCTCATCTCTGGGCCAAATAGTATCCCCTCCTATGGTGCCCCTCCTGCGCCTCTTATCTAGTGCAGTTTGAATGTCACTAGGCTCAGTGATGTTGGATTGGTCTCGTATCGGGTCAGATTACCTACTACTCTGTGGTGTTCTATCTTGTTTAGGCCTGGGCGAAGCACTACGCTACGCTCGCGTAGTTTGCGAAGTTCGCGCTACTTCGCGCTACGCGAACTGCACGTAGCACAGTGCGAACACGCGTAGCGTAGTGTTGCGTAGTGCTGCGGTCATTTTTTGCTTGCTCGCGGTCCTCAACGTCAAGTTGGCGACCGCGAGCAAGCAAAATGACATCCTGGCGAGACTTTTTCCTTGTTCGCGATCGCGAGCATGGAAAATAAACCTCCCGGCGAGATTCCCAACGCGAGAAGGTCAGGTTTCTCATTGCGAGGGGTCGCGTATGCTCGCGACCGCTCGCGATGAGAAACTACCAGTTCGCGTTGAGAAAGCTGCAGCTCGAGTAAAAATCTACTCGAGCAGCAGAAAACTACAGCTCGCACTGTGCAAGATGCCATTTTCAATGATTGCACAGTGCCGGTTGCTTGTCCGCACTGTGCAATCATTGAAAACAACATCTTGCACAGTGCGAACATGTTACTTCGCAGTTCGCGAAGTGCTACGCGTAGCTCGCGTAGTGCGAACTTCACTTTGCGTAGCTTCGCGAAGTGCTACTTCGCGAACTACGCCCACCCTTAATCTTGTTGGGTTGTATTTTTGCCTAAATCCTACATAGGAATTGGTGGAGAAGGCATTTTGCTTTTTAGAGGGCCACCTGTTAGTACAATTAAAGCCTGTCTGCACCTACGGCATGTGGTATCAATGAACAGACGTTACATAACCTGGTTGATGCCTTGGAGCCCATGGTGGTCATGTGCTGATAACAGGTTTTGGGTAAGAGGGTGCTGTGTAGGAGGGAAAGGAAGAAAAAACATTGCTACACATAGAATCCAGGGTTTAAGATCAAGAACTCGTCAAAATTTGCCTAATGAGGGTAATGCACTGGGACAGTTAGTTATTCAGGCGGGCCTCCCCCTCCTAAATGACTCGGCGCCATGCAGCACTTCGCAACCTGTCAGATCTTTTGCGACAGCCCCGCCCTGGGGGATAAGCATCATAGTGGGCCTAGGTTCCCGCAGGTGGCCTGAGTGGCGAATTCTAGTGAGGATACACGATCAACAAAGCACATATAGCAGCCCTGAATTCCTCAATGCAAGCAAAGGCTTGAATTCTTAATATTGTCTTGTTGGTCCTTCTTTTTGTTTTTCTGGTACAGCGGATTGTGAGGTGTGTGTGAAAAGGGCAGTATATATTGGGGATTTTATGATTTACTGCACATTTGGGTCTGCATGTGTGTGAAAGTATTACCTCCCCAGACAGTTAGCCCTACCTGCCGCAGTTGTGGCCCCGGTCCCTGTTGGCTGGGTTCCCTGCCTGTGGTTGCTGTTGCCACACCTCTGTCCAACTACCTGTTCCTTGTTGCAATGGTGTGGTGGCTGAATGACCTCCCTCTGGCTGAGTGTAGGATGCATTTATGTCTCCCTGGGTCTAGTTTGTTCGTGGTATGCTTTTAGCCGACATCTGTCTGCCATGTGGCCTATTCTCTGACAATAGTAACATTCCCTAAGGTCTGTTTGCTGTCAAGCTCCCTGGCCTCTGCCATTATAGTAATGTTGAAATCCTCTGGAGTTTTGTGGAGCCCCCTTCAAGACTGGTACCATTTGAGCGCTCGAAGCCAACGCGCCCCTCTCAGAGGGCAGTCTTTTTCAATTTGTGTTGGACCAACTTAGCGGCGTCTCTCTGGGATTGCTCCTGTTTTTCCCTATCTTTCTCTAGTTTCTTTTTGCAATAGTGTAATATGTGTGTCTGTATCTCCTGCTAGGTTTTGGTATCCAACCCCACTACACCATCCAAACCACTTTGCACCCGTGGACAGCCCCCTTTTGAGGATATTATAAAAGAATGCACTTGCTAGCCCGTATAAGTCCATGACTGTCCTGTCTCTTGTCCCCATTGTTTCCTCATCCTAGCCAGAAAATTAGTTATGATTTCCCAAGGATTCATAGTCTTCCCCATTAACCCTCGTAAATAAGGGCGGTCAGGGAACATATCCCTCAGGGGCGTACATATTTGGTACCAGTACATATTAGCTGCGGCCCCATCATGCTCGTTGTTTGTCAGTGTGATTGCTGGGATACAGGCTGGGGGCAGAAACCATTTTAGTCTGCTCTCCGATAAGACTATGTAGAAGACTTTTGGCATCGCTAGTGCTAGGTTTATTCCTGCTGTGTTCTTATCCAAACATGAAATTCATTTTCCCACTCCATCCTGCAAAGGTGGTAATTTGAAACTTAGCCCTTCTTTATCCATTTGAGCCCACGGCACATAAACGGTCTCTGATGTGTCCTTCTGTAAAAGCGGATACATTTTGGCTTTGGGTGCCTCTACTGGTTTTTCCCTGACATAACGCTCCCATTTGCTTACAAAATCCTGAATGTAGGGGAAGTTCCACTTGAGATCTAGCTCTCCGTGCCATATGCAGTCTTCTGATAAGGCCATTTCCTCAGGTTTGAAGGATCCCTCTCCCGGCCACGTTCTATCATACTGGTCCTTCCACTTGGTCCAGCATGCCAGCAGGTAGTAGAATGGCTGCGCAAAGATTTCACCTTCCTATTGGACCACCATCTTTCTTGGGGTCAGTCTATCTGTCCCACATGAACGGGAGGAGCAGTGGTCGTTTTCATCGCTGCTCCCTTTGTGCACACACAAGGGAGCCATCTTGTTTTTTCTGCGCCGTGGTTGGGTCTGTACTAGGCTACCTTGGTCTCTTATTTCCTGGGCTGCTCCTCTTCTGCGGTGATAATTTAGTGAATTTCAGATCCCAGCCAAAAGCCTTTCATTCAGTTCTACCTCTGATTTCTCTCCAATCAGTGCCCTCTACCTATCCCCACCCTCCTTAAGTGGAGGGCGCACTGATCTGCTTTCTCACTGTGCTTCCATGGTGCGGTCTCTCTCTCTCTCCCTCTATTTCTCTCTCTCTCCTTATTTCACACCTTTCCTCTAAATTCCATCCACATTGCCTCTTTTACTCCGAACTACGAGCTGTTCTTTTTGATCAGAATTTGCCCTCAAATTTGCTTTCTGTCATTTCTTTGGCTACCTGCGCAAACCCTGTAGTTCCACCCTCATCATCGGATCATCACCCATGCTGGTTGTATCACTGTCCAGAATCTCTATGAACCTACCTGTCACTCGAGTATGCTCACCTGAACCTTTGGAAGTGTGTGTTCTTCACGTCGCTAGAGTTTGATGGACTGAACGAGATGGATGGTGGGGTAGAACTTTGGGGAGCATGTGCATTGGACTGGGGCCGCCCTGGGATTGGCTGGACCTGTGAGCCTGTTAGGCTCTCATGACTGGTTCTAACAGTCTGTTGTTCGTTAGAGGACCTTTTCGATTTTCCTCAAATGGCGGGTTTGTGTATCCTAATGTGGGTAGAGCAGAAATCGGGGAGAGCACCTCCATACTTGCATATGGCGGCGGAGGTGCGGCATCCTTGCTTGTTGTCTGTGAAATAGGATCATCAGTCTGGGCCTCTTCAAAGATGGCCCACAGTCATAGTAGGTGGGATCTGATTGACTGCCAACACGTCAAACAAGTAAATGCTGGCAGCCGTCTCGGGACTTGTCTTGAACCGAGTTCCGGAAAAAAACATTTAAAAAAAACAAAAAGAGGGCATCGTAGAAATACCCTGACACCCTAGGCCTCTTGGGGAGTCCCACAGGGTCCCCACAGTGCCCAAAAAGCATTCATCAGTGATGTCACTGACCAAGTCATGAGTGATGTAATATGTGAGGTCATAAGCAGTGCATTGTGGGGGTGTAAGTTGTAGTTAGCTCTGGTAAGTATAACTGCTGAATTTCACTGGTTTGGTATGAGTAATATTTGTGCATAACTATAAGGTCCCTGTAACCTTTGTTTTTTTTCAGTGTGTATATATATATATATATATATTTATATATAAAACACCACACTCCCTTGCTTTTTCGGCAGAAAGTCGAGCACACACAGGTTATCAGGCAAGAGCTGCTCTTTATTCAGACCTTCGGCATGACTCGTTTTTTTAATACAAACTTCCTCAGATGCCGATTATCACAGCTGATTCGCCCGCCCACCTTTCAAAACAACGAAGCCCTTCTGCGATTGGCTAAGGCATCGCGGTCATAGTAAAACATGGAGTGACTCGAACTCATCCGTGTAAGTGCGTGTGGAGGAGACACCAATTGTAAGAACAGGCCCCAGTGGGCGGTGTCTGGTCCTTCCCCATTCTCGCCCTTTGATGTTATGGTGGGTGGTGCGCAGCTCCCCTGATCCCTCACCTCGCCGCTAAAGTTCAACCTTTAGTAGGATCGCTGCTTTCTTCCCTAAAATCAAAGGTTGAACTTTGGAAAACTTCATATACCATCATGCACTGAGCGAACACGCCCTAGCGGCGGGACTTGATATAACACACTGATAACTCACCTGTGTTCGCTGCATCACCTCACTAGACCATTCCTGTGAGCAAGGGCGACACGCCTGAAACGCGTAAGGAGATTGGTGTTTATTTATGCTGTGCCTACGGAAATGTTATGCTATGCTGCCTTGCAGAATAAATGCAATTAACACGATGCGTGTGGGTCTCCAACTGTTGGTGCTTTTCATATGGAATATATGCAATTTATCCTGGTCGTGGAGAACCCCCCCTGCGGATGAGCAGGTCCGGTGCTACCATGAGTGCAGCACTGAAGGAGCAACGTGTCAGTTTTGTGAGGGTGAAATGGCGTGGCACTCGACTCTGGAGTGATGCGGCAACCCACTATGGTCTTTTATTGATTTTAGGGGAGAAAGCAGCGATCCTACTAAAGGTTGAACTTTGGAAAACTTTATATACCACTATGCACTGAGCGAACACACACTGGGGGTGGGACATGATTTAACACATTGATAACTCACCTGTGTTCGCTGCATCCCCTCACTAGACCATTCCTGTGAGCAAGGGTGACACGCCTGAAACGCGTAAGGAGATTGGTGTTTATTTATGCTGTGCCTACGGAGATTTTATGCTATGCTGCCTCGCAGAATAAATGCAATTAACACGATGCGTGTGGGTCTCCAACTGTTGGTGCTTTTCATATGGAATATATATACACATATATATATATATTCACTAAAAAAACTATAGGTTTCAGGGGGGTTATAGTTAGCTGGACATTTCCCTCGTACAAAACCCTAGAAATTCCCCCGTTATAGTTAGTTCAGCTAACTATAACTCGCGCCCCCGCAATGCACTGCTGATGACGTCACATATTACATCACTCATGACATGGTCAGTGACATCACTGATGACATCATTGATGACATCACTGATGACATCACTGATGACATCACTGATGACGTCATCCATGTGATAAATTAGTGCATCTTCTCACACCCTAATATAACCTTTGATACACCGACTCAAAATTTCAGACGGCCATTTTGAAAACCATAGATACTCCAATACCAATAACTACATACCCACTCATTGACACTTAGGTCTACATACATCTCCACTCACTCACCTGTACAGTCACTCATACTTACAGTCACTCCATACAGTACTATCATATGCATTTATACACCTACATAGACACTCACACACCGCCAATCATCCATTGAGGTACTGATACACCTAGTCAGTCATGCAAATAATTAATCACGGTCCAATTTACTCACCTATACAGTTAAACACACTCAAGATCACTTACTCATAAAAATACTAACAAATTCTGACGCTCTTATACAATTACTGATACAAGCACACACTCATCCATACAGCCACTCCCGCAATAACACACTCTATATCACATATAGATAGTTATATACTCTTACACACATATACACTGCGCTTCACATATGTAGTTACTGACACATGTACAACTGAGATATACATTCAATCTCTAACATACCCATACATACACTCACCCAACCATACAGTCCATCAAAGTTGCACTCTTAAAATCATGCACCCATAGAAACACCCACTCACACATCTATGCACAGAGTCACACACACCCTACCCACACAAACACTCAGGCACCCATACAGATACTCAAACAACCAATCAATAACCCATATAGACACTCATATAGCTATTCACAAAACCATGCAGCCACTTATACACCAACACACAGACACATACAGACATTCACACAGTTTAGTCACTAGTCTGCAGTAAGATACATTTAATGACTCACTTATAGAGTCAGTTACGCACCTAGAAAATCATCCATTCACACACTTGTACACCCACTCATTCTTCAACAGGCCTTTCCCTATATATATATTAAACATATTACAACTTTACAGAAACCCAGACTCACTGGATGACGTCATCAGTGATGTCATCAGTGATGTCATTTGAGATGTCATCAGTGATGTCATCAGTGATGTCACTGACCATGTCATGAGTGATGTAATATGTGACGTCATCAGCAGTGCATTGCGGGGGCGCGAGTTATAGTTAGCTGAACTAACTATAACACGGGAATTTCTAGGGTTTTGTACGAGGGAAATGTCCAGCTACCTGTAACGCCCCTGAAACCTATGGTTTTTTCAGTGAATCTCTAAGGTTTTTTAAATGCCAATTCCTAACTATAACGCCCCTGAAACCTATGTTTTTTTCAGTGAATTTCAAAGGTTTTTTAAATGCTAATTCCTAACTATATCAGGCCTGAAACCTGTGGTTTTTTCAGTGAATTTTAAAGGTTTTGTAAATGACAATTTTTAATGTATTAATTGTTATACTGATTTTTATGATACTGATTTACTACATTTTTAAAACTATTAATTTTAGATATATTTTTTATAATTACATTATAATTACATTATACATTACCATACAGAATATACTTTCTCAGAATGAATTACTTTAGTTTAAATACTTGGCAAATAGGCAACAGACTTTTAAGTACAGTGGTTACAGTTGTTGCAATGGGCAACACAATTTCAAACACAAAGCAACATTGAGCTCAATGTGAATTTCTAATTAAATGCAATTAGTTACTTTATGGATTACTTTTCTAACCACAGGACTGGATCCTAGATTCAGTCCTTGGACATCTCCTGTAAACAGTTGAGTAAAAGCGCTTTGGTTACAGTAGTAATTTTTAAGGAATATTATTGTATATTGAAAGTTGACACTTAGAAACTTTTTCCCATAGAATCACCAATGTTATCCTATGGCAGAAAATTCACTTAGCAGGTAAGTAGTGTTATTGTTACTTTTTCTTACTCAGTGGTGGATCCTGGATCCAGCACTGGCCAACCTCCTGTAAACAGTTGAAAGAATGAGTTTAAGTCATACAGACGATTTTTTAGGAATATTTTTAGTTTGTGAAAATAGACAGAAACTTTTCTGGTGAAAACCACACAATGGATTCCTATGGAAGGAAATACAAGTTACTGGTAAGTACGCTTAGAATTACTTTCCAGGGTCAGTGCTGGGCTAAAAGATGCAGCCCTGGGTTCTCTCCTGATAACAGGTGAGTAAATCGGAATTCGTAGTTCAGCTGATTTTAGAGGAATATTTGTACAATGGTAAAAGAAGGGGGCGGGGCCTGAGGTGACGTGTGCAAACACGCCCTGTGGAGTGTTTTAAGTTGGGGGATTAAGTCCCCTTGAATCCTGAGGTCCCCTGGCGGCCAACTTGCCCACCAGGTACCTCCAGTATGCGCCAGGGAGCTCTGTTGCAGAGAGGTGTTCAGAGGCCATGCCCCTTTTTACAACACTCTGCAACACAGCTTCGTGGCGCTTACTGGAGGTACCTGGTGGGCTAGTTGGCCCCTAGGGGACCTCTCGATTGAAGAGGAATTAATTCCCCAACTTAAAACGCGCCACAGGGCGTGTTTGCACAGTATCACCTCAGGCCCCGCCCCCTATCTTCACCACTGTGCAAACACGCCCCGTGGCGCGTTTTAAGTAACCCTGGGCGTAGTTCGCGAAGTAGCACTACGCGAAGCTACGCAAAGTGCACTTCGCACTACGCGATCTACGCGTAGCACTTCGCGAACTGCGTAGTACCCTAGTCGCACTGTGCAAGATGTCGTTTTCAATGATTGCACAGTGCGGACAAGCAACCGTAACTGTGCAATCATTGAAAACGGCCTCTTGCACAGTGCGAGCTGCCGTTTTCTGCCGCTCGAGTAGATTTTTACTCGAGCGGCAGCTTTCTCAACGCGGACTGGTAGTTTCTCATCTCAAGGCGCATATCGCATAGCACGCGCTAGTGCCTGTGCTATCTCGCGCTCTCCAATGAATCTGTCATTGCGCACAATGTATTGCATATTATATTTCACGCCCGGGTCCTTCTTATATCACACTTTTTGGTGCATAGTATATACCATATACTATACCTAGTTTTCATTTTCAATCATGCTCTCAGGACTATGTTCTATATAACACTGCGTCCACCTACCCTTTTCACGGGCATTACATTTTGCGATGGGGGGTGGAGGGTCAGGGGGTGTTTCTGCCAAGTGAGCCCGGAGTCACAGTCACAAACGTCCTCTTCTTCCTGAATAAAAGTGAGATTATGCTGCATACTTGTTCATATATATTTTTTTTTATAAATTCTTTTTATTAAACCATTTAGACTGAGACACATCGATTACATACTAGCAGGCGACTTCAGTTTCTTTCAGTATCAATTTACACATTTCAAAATATGTTACAAGTATCATCTCATTGCGGTTAGGGGGTTTCAAGAGCCTCGTCATTGGTTCGCTGACAAGGTGGGGGACAGATATCGCCTCTATACTGGTTCCAGGCTCCCCATACCTTACTCCACTTCCCAGGGCATCCCCTAGCTGCAAACACCGATTTTTCCCTAAGCATGCACCAATCTAAAATCTTCCTTCCACCTCCCCAATAGGGGTGGCCGAACAGCACCCCAAAACTGTGCAATGTTCCTTTTTGCAATCATGAACGCCAGTGTAGCCCACTGCTTAGTGTATGTGTTGAGGTCTGTAGGCTCCCAGACATTTAGTATGCACCTCCACGCCTCTGCCTTCATATCGACCCCTAGTACTGTCTGCATAGTGCGATGGATGTCACTCCAATACGCTTCTATCCGCTGACAGCTCCACAGTATTTGGATAAAGGTCCCTAATTCTCCACACCCCCGTCTACACTCTCCGCTTTCTGCCCGTCCCATGCGAACCAGTCCGGGTCCCGTTACATATGTCCTATGCAGTATTTTAAGCTGCACTAGTCTAAGCCTGACCTGGGTTGCCACTACCCTCGGGGAGGAGATTGCTTCTTGCCAGTCTTCGTCATCCAATTCTAGGCCTTCACTGTTCCACTTTCCCTTAAGAATCTGCAGTGGATCGTCCATATTGTTAATTAACTTCCTATAAATAAGGGAAATGGTCATCTCTGGGATGTGCCCGTCTAGCACTCTGGTCTCCAGTGGGGAAGCCTCTGGAAGCATCGCGTCCCTGGGGATCTGTGCCAGTAACGCATGGCGGACCTGGAGATACCGGTAATATTCAGTGTCCATCATGCTATATTGCTTTTTAAGGGATGCAAATGGCAGAACCATGCCCTTCCCCCAAATGTCCTTGATTCGTGTGATCCCGATAAGATCCCACTTATCAAATCCCTTGGATTTCCAGAGGCTCCCTAGCTTCTCCGAGTTCCATAGCGGGGTGGCCAGCATAAGTTTACCATCCCATCTCAGGTGCTTATTGACAGCATGCCATATCTGGACTGCGTGCGCGGTAGGGCCAGTCAACGGGAACCTGCCGGGTTTGGCATACAGAGCCCTAGTATAGTCTTCCCCCGGGAGCAGCCACCTATCCATAGCGTACCCGGGTTCATCTGGGCTGCAATGTATCCCGTGGTTGATCGCCGCCAGCTGAGATGCCCAATAGTATTTTTTAAGATCGGGGAGACCAAAACCCCCATCGTACTAATTCAGGGTCAGCTTTGAGAACGCGATCCGGGGTCTGCCATCCCAGAGGAGTTTCCTCTGGAGACTCTCAATTTCCTTAAGGTAGAACATTGGGACCAAATCCATCGTGTTTTGGAGAGCATACAAGAAACGAGGGAGGGCCATCATCTTAAAGAGGATCGCCCTTCCCAGCATGGAGAGAAGAAGGGTCCTCCAGCGTGCGACATCGTGTTTAAGTCGTTGCAGGGGTGGGTCCAGATTACGAGCGAAGCGTAGTCTTGAATCCAGGGTCAAATAGATCCCGAGGTATTGGAAGCCTTCAGGCGCAATTTTTACTGGGCAACTCGGTGGTATCACGGGCGGGTCGCCCGCCAGCACATAGAGTACTGACTTGGACCAGTTAACTGTAAATTCCGAATATCTACCAAATATAGTTAGTACGTCCAAGAGGCAGGCCAGGGACGCCCCGGGAGCAGCGACGTAGAGTAGGATGTCGTCTGCGTACAGGGAGATCTTGTCCTCCCAATCATGAGTCCACCTCATTCCTCGGATAGATCGGTCTTGTCTAATCCAGGCTGCCAACGGTTCGAGAGCCAGCGCAAAGAGAAGCGGCGACAGGGGACATTCCTGGCGAGTGCCCCTGCTCAGCTGAATTATTCACTATTACTTGGGCCATCGGGTCGGAGTATAGGAGACGGATCCAGCTTAGGAATTCTGGACCAAGCCCAAATTTGCCCAAGACTGCAAACAAATAGGGTTACTCCACCATGTCAAATGCCATGGTAGCATCTAATGAAACCAGAGCAGCCGGTTCCAGTATAGTAGGTGTTCTACTCAGAACTCCATGTAGGCGGCGCAGGTTGAGGGCTGTGTTGCGATGTGGCATAAAGCCCGATTGATCCGGGTGGGCAAGTGTACTGATTACCTTAATCAGTCACGTGGCCAACAGTTTTGCCAGGATTTTGGGCTCCGCATTTAGTAGCTATATTGGTCTGTACGATGCACAATTTGTTCTGGGTTTGCCCTCTTTATGTATGACGACTATGTTGGCCACCCGTTGGTCGTATGGAAGCATTCCTTTCTCTCTACTCTCCTCCAGCATAGCACGCATGTGGGGGGCGAGTGTATTAGTTTTCAGCTTGTACAATTCTACGGGAATACCGTTGGGCCCCGTGGCTTTCCCGGACCTCACTCCTCTGATCGCCAGCGCCACCTCCTCGTCTGTCAGTGGGGACTCCAAGTAGGCCCTATTTTCATCAGAGAGTGTGGGAAGTCTAATGTCCTTTATCATCGCACTGTTTTCCTCTTCCGAGTATCTCCTGGAGGTGCTATATATCAAGTGGTAATAGTTGGCAAATGTGTCTGCGATGGCCTGTGGCTCGGTAATAGGAGTCAAGTCGTCCCCTTGCATCTCGTGTACCAGACGCGATGCCCACTCTCTTCTGTCTAGCGACGCTATCAACTTTCCCGCCTTGTCTCCCATTTCGTACACTCTGCTCTGGACCCCTCTACTCTGCGCCCTTGCTCTATCCTTAGCTATGCTATTGAAATCTTCCTGCCTCAACTTCAACAGGTGAAGGCCTTCAGGGTTCACCCCTTGGGCTCTCACCAAATCCACCTGTCTGTCCCTCTTTTTTCCGGCTATCAAAGAGACAACCTCTCCCCTAATGACTGTTTTGTACGCCTCCCACAGGATCTGCGCAGAGTCGACGTGCCCCCATTTTCCTGGCAGTAGTTATCAGTAGCCTTGTTAGTGTTCTTGTGGATGTTCGGATCCCTCAGATACCATGGGTTTATTGGGGCTATCCTGCCTACAGTGGTGCATTCTAATTCCATTCGAAGCCACACAGGGGAGTGATCGGAGATACCCCGTCCCAGGTGACGAATCTCTTGAATAGTATGGGCCTGTGATGCAGGGACTAGGATGTAGTCAATGCGCGACAGACTGTGATGTGCGCACGATACATGTGTGTATTGTGCACTGTCAGGGTTGAGGGTCCGCCACCCATCAACCATTCCCATTGTTTCCAGAAAATTTGACAGCCACCTCTGGGCGGGTTGAAGTTCTCGCGGTGGGAATTTATCTATCTCTCCGGCTACCGCTGCGTTGAAATCTCCCCCCATTACCAGGATACCCAGCAGAAATGTTTAAAAAACTTGTGACCAGGTCTTTGAAGGTATCCGTTTGTAATTACAGTTTTTTCGGAGCACAAGTAAGTCAATTAAAAACAAATTATTACAGAATAATACACATAAGAGGAATTAATTTCTTGTTCTGCTTCCTTTAATATTCATAGGTCTTCTCATTCTTTACTTTTCTGAGTCTTATGACTGAACCATGCCTGAGCCAACGCGTTTCGTCGATAATGGCATTAAGCCTACGACTTTTTCAAGGCTAAAAATAACATGAGAATCATATTTTAACCTTTTCGGTGCTCATGACGGAACGGTTCCGTCATGAGCGTCGGTTGAGCTGTGCTCATGACGGAACCGTTCCGTCATGACCCCGCCCGCGCAAGAAACGGTCAGCGCTGAGCGGGAATCGGCGCCGCATCGAAGAGGTTAAATTAACACATGTATACAAAGAAATCAAGAAAACCCAAAACACTTACACCCAGTGCAAAGGGCTAATCAAGAGAGTTCATTGGTGACGATATAACGTATAAAATCTAGGTAAGAATATATTATTGATGAATCAACACAATAAGATCATAAACATTTAGTTAACATAATTTTCATGTAATCCATCATGTCACAACCCTTATTATAAATGTAGTCTGATTACATCTAGTGAAAGCGTGACAAATCAAAAAATCCCAAGAGTCCAATGGTGAGTATTATATGTAAAAAACCCATTGTGTCAATAACACTCAGTTTTCAAGATGTAAAGTACCTGCTTAATTCCTATTTATAATTGGATCTGCAAATATCAGAGAAGGAAATTATTTAAGACAAGGCAATGGTCTTAAAGAGCTTGGTGTATTATTTGATCAGGAAATACACACAGTGTCATCTTGTGTCTTACCTTAATAAAGGTAATTGAAATTCATAACGGTGAGTCCACAGGATAACATTAAGTTTCCCCAAGTATATGTAGTTATATTCTAATTTTCTCAACAATGCTCAGTCAAATCTGTAAGAGTACGAAAATACACACATCTGTGTTAGCCACCGGTACCACAGTGTCTCATATCAGAAATCAAAAAAGTCAAAGATTAACCTAATAGCATTAAATATGCATCTCGACAGTACCAAAACCTAGCACTTCGCAAGCTTATACTGCCCAAAACATATAAGTGAAACACAATAATCCTTTCACACCGAAATGCATCGTACTGCGTTATACACTAATGAAATACGACAAAGTGGCCACTTCGTATTGTTATACCATTCAGTAACCTATTGTAGGTTTATGGTTATCGACTAACGTGGAGAGAGGCTACAGAATCTATTTATACAAAAAGATTAGTTTTAGTTGCACCAGAAAATTCCCAATTATCATACCTCCGTGGTTTTCCTTTTCAACAAATCACGGCGTCCATTACCGTTGTGTTTACGTGACCCTGTAAGGTTCACAAGATTCGCACCTAGAGTATCAAGAAATGAATTCTAAGTATATAGAGCATACCGCAAATGTTCCGCTAAGAATTGGAACACCAACAATCGTAACACGTACCTTCAATTCTGTGAGTATCTCCCGATTACAGGCTACCACCATCACTTCCTGGTTCCTCTTTCAAATAACCTTAACAGAACACAAAAGAAGGACTATCCCGTGTTATGGCAAAATCCGCTCCATCTTAAGATGGGATGTCCAACTCATTCATTTAAGGAGCCTCACCCCTTACTAATTACAATGCTATTCATAATGTTACTGAATTATAACAGTTTAATCAATCATTACAAGTATATAATTATGTCAAAATAACCTTATATCACTAAAAGGTAATTAACATTATTATAAATAGGGGTTTATTATCGAAGTATAAACAGCAATTACCACTCAAAATCGCCCCATGCCAAAAGTCGTAATCAAATCATATATGTTATAACTCTTACTCCAAGCCTTATACAAATTATCAGTAAGGTTAGTGATGAAGACTATTACTTGCAACTTATATTTAATCACTCAAGGCCACTTACCGGAACAAAGAAGAATTTTTTTTTTACCATCATATAAATGATGAAGTCAATAAGAGTATAAAAGAAACCAAAAGAAGACCACGCCCAACGATACTATTGTACCAATATCATACCTACCAATTGAGAATTACAGCTAGAGATCGGAAATTCAATATGTAGTTCAAAAGGCCACCAGAAATATTATGGATTTATTAGTCCAGCATTCAGTCCCCCAAGAAATATTGTAATTCCTGGTCAAAATTAAGGCCGTCCTCTACGGCCTTCAGACGCATAATCCATTTTGCCTCTGTCCTACGTAATTTCAATTCCCTATTGCCACCTCGTGGGTCCAGTTTCACATGTTCAATGCCAAAAAATACAAAGGTTTTGTTAGGACCCTGTGCCTTACAGTTGTGTACATGTTCAGCTATTGGGTATCGAGAATCCTTATTTTTAATTGCTCGTAAATGTTCAGCAACACGTTCTTTCAACGCTCTAATGGTGCTTCCCACATAGATCTTGGCACATTTGCACTCAATAATATATACAACATACTTAGTGCTACAAGTAATATTCGTTGTTATAGTAAATGTTCTACTGTCATTAACCTGAAAATCCCGTGTCTTGTCCTTGGCACATCTACACATTCAAGGACAAGACACGGGATTTTCAGTAGCACTAAGTATGTTGTATATATTATTGAGTGCAAATGTGCCAAGATCTATGTGGGAAGCACCATTAGAGCGTTGAAAGAACGTGTTGCTGAACATTTACGAGCAATTAAAAATAATGATTCTCGATACCCAATAGCTGAACATGTACACAACTGTAAGGCACAGGGTCCTAACAAAACCTTTGTATTTTTTGGCATTGAACATGTGAAACTGGACCCACGAGGTGGCAATAGGGAATTGAAATTACGTAGGACAGAGGCAAAATGGATTATGCGTCTGAGGGCCGTAAAGGACGGCCTTAATTTTGACCAGGAATTACAATATTTCTTGGGGGACTGAATGCTGGACTAATAAATCCATAATATTTCTGGTGGCCTTTTGAACTACATATTGAATTTCCGATCTCTAGCTGTAATTCTCAATTGGTAGGTATGATATTGGTACAATAGTATCGTTGGGCGTGGTCTTTTTTTGGTTTCTTTTATACTCTTATTGACTTCATCATTTATATGATGATAAAAAAAAATTCTTCATTGTTCCGGTAAGTGGCCTTGAGTGATTAAATATAAGTTGCAAGTAATAGTCTTCATCACTAACCTTACTGATAATTTGTATAAGGCTTGGAGTAAGAGTTATAGCATATATGATTTGATTACGACTTTTGGCATGGGGCGATTTTGAGTGGTAATTGCTGTTTATACTTCGATAATAAACCCCTATTTAAAATAATGTTAATTACCTTTTAGTGATATAAGGTTATTTTGACATAATTATATACTTGTGATGATTGATTAAACTGTTATAATTCAGTAACATTATGAATAGCATTGTAATTGGTAAGGTGTGAGGCTCCTTAAATGAATGAGTTGGACATCCCATCTTAAGATGGAGCGGATTTTGCCATAACACGGGATAGTCCTTCTTTTGTGTTCTGTTAAGGTTATTTGAAAGAGGAACCAGGAAGTGATGGTGGTAGCCTGTAATCGGGAGATACTCACAGAATTGAAGGTACGTGTTACGATTGTTGGTGTTCCAATTCTTATCGGAACATTTGCGGTGTGCTGTAATTCATTTCTTGATACTCTAGGTGCGGAATCTCGTGAACCTTACAGGGTCACGTAAACACGACGGTAATGGATGCCGTGATTTGTTGAAAAGGAAAACCACGGAGGTATGATAATTGGGAATTTTCTGGTGCAACTAAAACTAATCTTTTTGTATAAATAGATTCTGTAGCCTCTCTCCATGTTAGTCGATAACCATAAACCTACAATAGGTTACTGAATGGTATAACAATACGAAGTGGCCACTTTGTCGTATTTCATTAGTGTATAACGCAGTACGATGCATTTCGGTGTGAAAGGATTATTGTGTTTCACTTATATGTTTTGGGCAGTATAAGCTTGCGAAGTGCTAGGTTTTGGTACTGTTGAGATGCATATTTAATGCTATTAGGTTAATCTTTGACTTTTTTGATTTCTGATATGAGACACTGTGGTACCGGTGGCTAACACAGATTTGTGTATTTTCGTACTCTTACAGATTTGACTGAGCATTGTTGAGAAAATTAGAATATAACTACATATACTTGGGGAAACTTAATGTTATCCTGTGGACTCACCGTTATGAATTTCAATTACCTTTATTAAGGTAAGACACAAGATGACACTGTGTGTATTTCCTGATCAAATAAGACACCAAGCTCTTTAAGACCATTGCCTTGTCTTAAATAATTTCCTTCTCTGATATTTGCAGATCCAATTATAAATAGGAATTAAGCAGGTACTTTACATCTTGAAAACTGAGTGTTATTGACACAATGTTTTTTTTTACATATAATACTCACCATTGGACTCTTGGGATTTTTTTGATTTGTCACGCTTTTACTAGATGTAATCAGACTACATTTATAATAAGGGTTGTGACATGATGAATTACATGAAAATTATGTTAACGAAATGTTTATGATCTTATTGTGTTGATTCATCAATAATATATTCTCACCTAGATTTTATACGTTATATCGTCACCAATTAACTCTCTTGATTAGCCCTTTGCACTGGGTGTAAGTGTTTTGGGTTTTCTTGATTTGTTTGTATACATGTATTAATTTAAAATATGATTCTCATGTTATTTTTAGCCTTGAAAAAGTCGTAGGCTTAATGCCATTATCGACGAAACGCGTTGGCTCAGGCATGGTTCAGTCATAAGACTCAGAAAAGTAAAGAATGAGAAGACCTATGAATATTAAAGGAAGAAGAACAAGAAATTAATTCCTCTTATGTGTATTATTCTGTAATAATTTGTTTTTGATTGACTTACGTGTGCTCCGAAAAAACTGTAATTGTCATACTAATCCTAGGATTTAACTTGGGAGGTCAGGGTGTTTCCTCTCTTTTTGGATGCACCGTACATAATATGCTTTGTTCATTAACTTTAGTGTGAATACTTTTGTGCGCTTCGAGAAACCCTTTACACCCAATTTCTCTTTTGGTATCCGTTTGTAGACCGGGCGGAACATATACGGAGATGAATGTAGCTGTCTTTCCCTCCCATTAGCCCGAAACCCCAACGCATCTGCCACGGACATCAGTCCACGAGGCTTGTATTGTGAAAGGGAATGAGTTCTTAACTAGTATGCCCACCCCTCGAGACCCAGATGTGAATCCCGAGTGTGCCACCATTCTGTACCCTCCCCTATGTTAGGCCATGCATTTATTCCCGACTAGATGTGTTTCCTGTAAGAGAACTACATCCTGGGTGTGTCTCCTAACTAGTTGGCTGACCATCCCCCGCTTAAGTTTATCTCCCATCCCATTGACGTTCCAACTGAGGACTTTGACCCCTGAACCCCGATCATTGCTCATCGCCATGTCTTTGCGGAAGTCGCTCTCGCTCTGCTGACCAATTTGACGTCGTCGAAAAACACAATACAATAACAAACTCAACTGGAATACAAATCCCACATCTCCCCCAACTCCCCACCACTCTGCACCCCTGCTGATTGGGTCCACCCATAACAAACTGGCAGAGTGCCTGTCGCCCTATACCCTATCCCTAAGGATAACTAAATGTAGTAATGAGGAGGCGGCCCACCCTCCGCCCCCAGGACCTCCATCTCTAAAGTAACTGTCCCCTGAATGTCTCTCAGCAGACTGTTACTGCGGTGCCATATGGCAACTGATTAGGTCCCCTTCTGGGGTCCATGACCCCCATACCTGACCACGATTACATTGTCCAGAAGTCTGCTCGCCGACTTCAAGCCAGCTCCTACAGTGCTTCTTCCTCGCTTCTGTTGTGCCCTCCAGCACCGAGAGCGTGTCGACTGTCTACCCAGTCCGCAGCCATTTCAGGAGTATCAAAAAACCACGCCCTCCCCTCGTTCTCCACTCGCAGACGCGCCGGGAACATCATGGCGTATTTAATCCCTTTGTCCCTGAGCTTTTTCTTGACTGCGAGGAAAGTGCGACGTTGTTTCTGCACCAGCTGAGTGAAGTCCGGGAAAAAGAAGAGGGCGGCATTCTCGTAGCGTAGAGGGGATGACGTTCGGGCCGACTGCAGGATAGAGTCTCTGTCCCTAAAATTAAGGACTTGTGCAATCAGTGGGCACGGGGGCGCTCCGGGTTTGGGTCGCCCACCCGGGACCCTATGCGCCCGCTCTATGGTGAAGAATTTTCCGAGGCCCTTAGGCTTGAGGTGATTCAGAATCAAGTCCTCCACAAAGAGGTCCGGCGCGGGTCCTTCTGAGTTTTCAGGCACTCCCAAGATGCGGACGTCGTTCCATCTAGTCCTCCCTTCATAATCGTCCAACTTGCGTTCAGCCAGTTCGCAGAAACCCTTTAGATCTCGGACCTCTCGCTGGAGTTGCGACACGTCATCTGTCAGGCCGGCCGTTTTAATATCTTAGGAATTGACTTTCTCGTTTACCTTGGTGAGATCCGTCCGTATTAGATTTACTTCTATGGAGACCGTGTCCAGCTTGTGCTCCAGGGATTCCAGCTTGTGCTCCAGGGAGGACTTGACCCCGCCTTTAGCGGCCATTACATCCTGCAAGGTCAGCTCCGAAGAGGGGGTCACGGTATCTCCCCCGGCCTTCAGTGAATGTCGCTGGTCCGTTGGCGAGTCTTTAGGCAGTGTATAACGGTCTAATTTGTTAGTCTGAATCGGCCTGTTCCCCTTATTAACTCTAGGCTGGGACTTCTCGGCCTCTGCCTTGCTCCCCATATCTCCAGCGGGTCTCTGGATTTTCCTGCTGGTGCTGGATTCTGCTTTTCCGTGGCCGGGTTGGTGTCGCTTTAGGTAAGTACTCCCCCAGAGCTGCGGTATTAATTTTGCCGATGCTTCTTACTGGCCAAATGGGATCGCCTCCTAAATGCCGATACTGTGTCGCTTGATATCAAAACCGCCTCCCACTCTCGCGCACTGGAGCGAGAGGAGCCGAAGCAGCCTCCGTGCCTCTGGCAGGTCTCGCCGTCGCCCAACGTCCGCTGTGGTCCGCCACCGTTCACCCGCACTGCAGCTCTATGTCTCGGGGTAGCCACGGCCCAGGGGAGCGAGGGGGGGGAAATCTCTGGCTTCCTCCACCTCTGCTATTATTTGTCTGAGTTCACGCTGCTGATGGCGCTTTCCCGACCGGTGACCCCTGGTCCGATTCTCCGGCTCTGTCCCACGCCTCAGGCTCATTCCCAGCACACTGGCCCCCTGCGCGAACCTCGCAGGTAGGCCCGGTCATTCAGCCACCGGAAACAGAAGGGGGCGGGCACAGCTATCCCCCCCTGGCCACGCCATGCCTGAAGCTCTCATTCAGTGCACAGACCGCAATGTGAATAGCCTCGTGCACTCTCTCGCAGAAAGGCACTGCCGCCCTAGGCACTCTGTGCACTTAACTGTATCCTTCTTGATCCTCCGGTGCCGCAGGTGTCATGCCACCGCCGTCCTCAGGGGAAGGTCTCAGCCTTTGTATGCTGCGGGGGCGGGGGGAAACAACAAGTGTCTCACCTAACGCCGATCGTGCGTTAAGGAATGGCGTCGCTCCAACCGGTAACTTCCGGTCCGCTTCGGCGCCTCTGCCCCGCACCCCCACCACCGCTCCAACACTCGAGCTCTCGGCGTGGAGGCTGCACGCAGGCCCCGACAAGCGGTGCATACAACTCCGCTTCCGAGCGGGCTTCAGATTACGGCTTTGCTGGACTCGGCACCGCTTTTCTTGTGGTCCCCTGACGCGGGTCACTCAGGGCAGGATCATGGGCAGGATAATAGGTCCCGGGGGTGGCGACTGCGGAGCCCAGAGTTCAAGCGGCCATCTTGCTTCGGCGCTTGGCTTTTCCGTGACTTGTTCATATTTTAAGTAGTTCGCACAGACACACATTTTAAAAACAATAAAGTTCCTAATACCCACCTTCCCTGAACAGTTAGCTTGCTGCCCCATCCACCTCCTCCCTATCCTCTTTTGTCTGAATCCATGGACTAGCCTCCTCCCTCCTGCCATGCATGGTCTGATGTGCTTCCACTGCCCTCCATTTAGCATGATGTACCAGTCCACTCCTCCTGCCCTCCATTGCCCAATTCTATGGCCAATCATTGACCTCCTGCTTAGCCTCTATGCTTAGCTTGCTGCCCCTATTCTCCTTCCCCCTGCTCTCTGATGTCTTTGTGCATGCCTCTGCTCCATCCTTTTTGCCCACCATGATCCATGGACCTGCCACTCCTATCTACTCTGAGTGTTCTGTTGAGCTGCCACTCCCCTCCCACCTGCCTCGCATTGTCAGATGGCTGTAACCTGTCCCTGCCACCTCCACCCTGCCTGTCCACATGCCATGCCCCTATCCCCTTCCTCCTATCCTCCATGGTCCATTTTACTGCCACACCCTTCTGCCCTCCCTGGTCTGTTGTGCTGCAACTGCTCCTCCTGCCAGCCCCACGTGGTCTGTTGTGAGGCCCCTTCCCCTGAACTCTCTTGTCTGTGCCCAGGTCCTGACCCTCCCTTCTATCCTCCATGGTCCTTTGTTTAGTTTAGTTTAAAGGAGTTTGTAGAGCGCTTGGTAACACCTCCCGGTGTGTCCCCGCGCTATGGAGAGAGAATGCAGCAGTAGAGGAAAAAAGAACAAGGAACCAGTTCACACAGCAAAGAGGCAAGTTTTCAGTCTCTTCCTGAATACGATTTCATTACTCTCCAGCCTGATATCTAGAGGCAGGAGGTTCCATTGCTTAGCAGCTAAGGTGCGGAATGATCTGCCACCCATTTTAGCTTTTTTGGGGCAGGTAGTTTTGAGTAGACCCATTCCTTTGGATCTAAGAGATCTGTTAGGTTCGTACACAGACACCAAATCAGACATATATGCCGGAGCTCTGTGATGAATTATTTTATGGCACCAGAGCATAGCTTTAAAAACAATCCTCTTACTGATCGGTAGCCAGTGGAGGGCTGCTAGAGTGGGACGTGAAGGAGCTCGACGGGGAAGCCTAAGCACCAGGCGAGCTGCCGAGTTTTGTAGAACCTGTAGCTTTTTTATGTTTTTCACTGATGTCCCCATGAGTAGTACATTGCCGTAATCAATACGGGACGTTATTAATGCCTGCGTCATGGTACGCCTGGAGTTAATGGGTAACAGGTCGAGGGTGCGGTTGAGGGTTTTCATCACCCCAAAACACTTGCCAACAGTCTTCTTTACGTGGCTGTCAAAGGACAGTTTATTGTCCACCCATACACCTAAGTTCTTCGCCTCTCGTGTAGGCGAGGGCAGAGGACCCAGACAGCTGGGCCACCACTCTGTCGTCCATTTAACCTCATTGCCTCCCATAATGAGGACCTCTGTTTTTGTCCCATTAAGTTTCAGACAGTGTTCATTCATCCACATAGCCAGTTTGGACATACAGGCGTTGAAGTTATCAGCTTCCTTAGAAGGAGCATGGGTCAGCGATATGAGGAGTTGCGTGTCGTCGGCGTAGGAGACAAGCTCCACGCCGAACGACTGCACCACTTCTGCCAGAGGGGCCATGTAGAGATTGAACAGGGTGGGACTCAGGGCGGAGCCCTGAGGAACCCCCTGTTCCAGCATCACCCTGTCAGAGAGGAAAGTTCCTCTTTGGACTTGGAAGGTCCTGTTAATCAAGAAAGACCTCAGCCACCCCAGTGCCTTGTTGGTAACTCCCGCTTTATTTAGACACTGTAGCAGGATGGAGTGTGCTACAGTGTCAAAAGCGGCACTGAGATCAAGCATGATGAGGGCCATTGTCTTTCCCTTATCTGCTCCCTCACGTAAGGTTTCAGTGGCCCTCAGGAGAGCTGTCTCCGTAGAGAAGCCAGTTCTAAAACCCGACTGAGATTTATGGAGAACATTATGGGTCTCAAGATGTTCCATGAGTTGACTGTTAGCGATTTTCTCTGCTAACTTGGCCACATAAGGTAGCAGGGATATAGGTCGCAGGTTGTCCATTATGTCCATGCTGATGTTTGATTTTTTCTTAATGGGTAATACTATTGCCTGTTTCCATTCCTCCGGAAGGCAGGAGGTAGTAAAGGAGGTGTGTAATAAGTGCCTAAAATGAGGTTCTAATACAGGGAAGGCTTCAGCTAAAATTTTCGGGGGTGCCGGGTCTCTAGGAGATCCCGATTTGATTTTGTTGCACATTTTGGACAAGATTTCATAAGAAGGAACTACAAAAGAGTTTAAACATGCAGGTGTATTTACAAGTTTGTCATTTTCTATGAAGTCCGTGGCCGAATCTGTCTGGTTAGAGAAACTAGTATAGATTTTATGGATTTTGCCTGCAAAATACTGTGCAATATTATTGCACGCTTCCACAGAATCATTGTGAGCGGGGGAGGTCACGTCCACTATGGATATCTCTTTGTATATCAGAAACAGTTCCTTGGAGGAATTGCCTGTTTCCATAATACGGGTATGATAATGCTCTGCTTTGGCCAGACGAACTGATTTATAATATGCTCTCTGTGCTGTTTTATATTGTATTTTAATATCTGCACAGAGATTCTGGCGCCAAGCTCTCTCAAGTTTCTTACAGGCCGTTTTCATGGCCTGCAATTCTTGGCTAAACCAAGGAGCAGTTTTCTTAAGCCTCCTGGCATTGGACAGGGTGCGACTTGGGGCTGTGATGTCCAGGGCCTTGGTGACGATATTGTTTAAATTGTCATTAGCTGCCTCACAGTCGACCCCTTTGGGAGGGCCTTCGTCATGAACAATTTGCTTAAATGAATCAAGAGAGAAGGTCTTCCATTTTCTTCGTTTGTATCGCAGGGATTGATGACGAACAATCTCCGTTCTGTCAAGCTGGATTGTGATGGGAATAATATAATGGTCCGACCAAGGTATGGGTATAGGATCAGAAGTATGCACTCCCTGCCAGTTTCCAAAAACGGGGTCTAGTAAGTGTCCTCGTTGATGAGAAGGTTCTTTATTTTTTAGATCAAGCTGAACAGATTGCAATTCCAATCGGATATCATCAGCGTTTTTATCTAAATGATCTTCGAAATGAACATTGAGATCCCCTAGCACTAACAGTCTGGATTTCCTCAGTGCTAGATGAGTAATCGCTTCCATTAGGGTCGATGTGAACTCATATAGTGTACCTGGTGGTCGGTATATCAGAATACCAGAGATCGAATGATTGGGGCTAGTGTTTATTGTGAAGGTGCCAGCTTCACTGTGATCAACCTGAGTGTGTACTAGGGAACAGACTAGAGGAGCTTTTGTGGCTATGGCGATGCCGCCTCCTCTGCCGTCCTTCCTGTCCAGTCTAGATAGGGAATAGCCGTTGGGCATGGCCTGGATAATATCCGGGTCCGAATGATCATCTAGCCAGGTTTCAGTTAGGAATAGGATATTAAGATTTTGGTCCTCTAGTAAGTGGTAGATTTCTAGAGCATGCTTCCGTAGGGATCTACAATTCAATAGTGCAGCTTTGATGATAGGGCCTGAGTTAGTGTCTGGAATTAGAGGGAGAGGTTCAAAGCGGCACCTCGTGCATTTTATAATTGACTGGGCAGGCATGGCGTGTTTGCAGTCGACAGGTGTGTCGGGTTGTAGAGCAAGTAGTGCGTGTCGGCCATACCTTATGGTGTTTAGAGCTGAACTGCCAGGGTTTGTGGCCCCGCGCCCCGTCCGGCCGCGGACGGGCGCAGACGGGCTGGACTTTGGCTCGACTTCGGCGCGCTTCCGGCGCGCCCGCTGCGCCAGCCCGCTGCGCCGTCTGGGTGGTCGACACATGATATAGGGAGGAGGAGGGTGGGAGGCCGGCCCGACTTGAGCGCTGACCTCGCCTTCCTCACTCAAGATGGCGCCCACCGCCGAGTGAAGTATGAAACAAAATCGGGTTGAGGCTCGATTAAAGGAAAGTAAAGGTGTGTAGGGTGTCAGAGTGCCTGTTTATTCAATTCCCCTTGCTATAACAGCCCCCAGAATACAGAAACGGCGATTTTTTAAAACGAATAAAATCGTTCCAAAATGTATTTATAAAATCCTAAAATCAGTATGCATAAGTTCGTGCTTCCTCCTGTCTCCTCAGCTGCTCGCAGCCCCAGCAGTACCCTCGCTAGGGAGAGCTTCTGTAAGGCGGGGAGCGCTGGACAAGGCGCGTCTAAATACAGTGGGAGGGCGGGAGGCCGGCCCGACTTGAGCGCTGACCTCGCCTTCCTCACTCAAGATGGCGCCCACCGCCGAGTGAAGTATGAAACAAAATCGGGTTAAGGCTCGATTAAAGGAAAGTAAAGGTGTATAGGGTGTCAGAGTGCCTGTTTATTCAATTCCCCTTGCTATAACAGCCCCCAGAATACAGAAACGGCGATTTTTTAAAACGAATAAAATCGTTCCAAAATGTATTTATAAAATCCTAAAATCAGTATGCATAAGTTCGTGCTTCCTCCTGTCTCCTCAGCTGCTCGCAGCCCCAGCAGTACCCTCGCTAGGGAGAGCTTCTGTAGCTTTGTGCATGCCCCTGCACCCTCCTTCTTGCCCATCATAGCCATTGTGCTGCCACTAACCCTCCCGCTTGCCATGCATAGTCTTCTGTGCTGCCATGGCCCCTCCCACCTTCCCTGTGTGGTCAGCTAGCTGCCCCTGACTCCCTCCCACCTTCCCTCCATGGTCTGTGTGTATGCCATCATAGTCTCACTGTTGCTCTCCATGGTGTGTCTTGCTTCTAGTGCCCATCCTGCCTGACCTCCATGGTCATCTTGCTGCTCCTGCCCTGCCCCCTTGCCCCCAGCCCTCTGTTTCCATGTGCTGACCCCTATTCCCTCCCTACTGGCTTGTCTGTTCCATTGTAATGCCCCTGATCGGTCCCTCCTGCCCTTTATGGTCTGTTATGCTGCAGCTTTCTCTCCTGTCTGTCCATTATGGTCAGCTAGCTACCATTGCCTCTTTCCCCTCTGTTCTCTGTTGTCCATGTGCATGGTCCTGTCCCCTCCCTATTGCTTTCTATGGATTGTTGTCCTGCACTCCCGTCCCACATGCCCTGTGTGGTGTTTTGTGCTGCTGCAAACCCTGATGTCTGCCGTGTAGGGTCAGTTTGGTGCACCTCTCCATGTCCCTCCTGTCCTCTGTTATCCAAGTCCATGTCCCTACCCCAATTCCTCCTGCCTACCATGATCCAATGTACCATACTTGCGAACATTTTGAACTTGGTAAGAGGGAGATTTTGAAAATAAACTGGGGTATTGATTTTCCCCTTTGAGTTACATTGAAAAAGAGGAGATTGTAGACAGGAGACAGATCAAATAAAGCCCATTTGAGCTTAAAAACATTGGACGTTTCCTGGCTGAAACGGGTCTGTTGGCATGTATGGTTGTACTACCACTGCCTCTTCCTTCTGCCCACAATGGTCTATTATATTGCCACAGCCTCTCTTGCCAGTCCTGTATTGTTGGTTTGTTGCCCCTGCCCCCCTTTCCACTGCCCTCCATAGTCTGTTGTGCTGCCACTGCCCTTCCTGCCTGCCCAGTGTGGTCAAATTGTTGACTCTGCATTCTCTTACCTGCCTTCAATTTTCAGAGTCCGTGCCCCTGGCCTCTGCCTCTCAACAGTTTCCCAATGAACAACTAGATTGCTAACATTCTATATTTATTACAAAAGTGTGGAACGCCTGACGTCATCTTGATGTAATCAAAACTGTAGTACCTAGAGCATTTCCTTTAGCAATTACATATATGAGAGGGTCTTATTTGCATCAAAATTATGGTTAGTGCTCTAAAAAACTAAAATGAGGACATATTTTCAGAGTTTTCAAATAGCGACAAAGAACTTTTAAATTATTTGTAATCTGTATGTTTTTTTATCCAGTTGACCACTTGATTAAATTTTGCACATAGGGGAGAGAATGTGGTGTTACTTCCAGAGCTGCCGACTTTGCAACTGGGGAACCAGGTTGGAGTTTCTGCTTCAGCTCAACATTCTGTGATTCTGGTCAAATCACTTAATCTCCCCATGTCTACAACCAAAATTAATTTGATCTTGTGTGATGTAACCAATGCTCATGTAAAGCACTCCAATACCTGACAATTCTGCACTATATAAAACTGCAAATACACAAAAAATAAGTGGTTTTCACATTTCTGTCATTGGGCTGCATGTGGGCTACATCTGGGTGATATTTGTGCTGCATTGGGGCTCTTTTGTCTCTGGTGGCCATCTTGGGAGATTTATTTGTTATAAAGTTTCCTAATTTCCTCATTTACTGCAGTCTCCTCAGTAGGAAATGCTTTCAGTTTTTTACTTTGATTCCATCAAGAAGGTATTCAGATATGTCACACATTTGCCATAAATTCTGAATGTTAGCACTCTAGTTGCTCATTAGATCACTGTAGTAAAGCTACTGCTCACCACGGAAGTCTGCTGCTGGTATTAAAAGTGCATGTTTCAGTCTGCATATCAGAATTTTTTAATGAAATAGAAGAGGATTTGAGAAGTCAAAATGTGCCCTAATTTTTCTTTCTTCAGCACTAATCATAATTTCTATGGCAAAATGAACTCCCTCATTGTGTTCCTTTTTAAATTAAATGTTTTATGTGATTACCAGTTTATTCCAATCAAGATGGCTTCAGGTGTGGTATACTTTTGTCATAAGTAAGACAGTAAGCGTTCTAGTTGTTCTTAAGAACACTCTGGGACATTCTGTCATTGGGCTATACTTGGGCTACATCTGGGTGATATTTGGGCTACATTTGGGCTCTTTTGTCTCTGGTGGCCATCTTGGGGGATTTATTTGTTATGAAGTTTCCTAATTTCGTCATTTACTGCAGTCGCCTCAGTAGGAAATACTTTCAGTTTTTTACTGTGGTTCCATCAAGAAGACAATCAGATGTGTCACACATTTTCCATAAATTCTGAATGTTAGCACTCTAGTTGCTCATTAGATCACTGTAGTAAAGCTACTGCTCACCAGGGAAGTCTGCTGCTGGTATTCAAAGTGCATGTTTCAGTCTGCATGTCAGAATGTTTTTATGAACTAGAAGAGGATTTGAGAAGTCAAAATGTGCCCTAATTTTTCTTTCTGCATCACTAATCATAATTTCTATGGCAAAATGAACCCCCTCATTTTGTTCCTTTGTAAATTAAATGTTTTAAGTGTTACCACTTTATTCCAATCAAGATGGCTTCAGGTGTGCCATACTTTTGTCATAAGTAAGACTGTTAGCGCTCTAGTTGTTCGTTAGAACACTCTGGAACATTCTGTTATTGGGCTATACTTGGACTACATCTGGGTGATATTTGTACTACATTTGGGCTCTTTTGTCTCTGGTGGCCATTTTGGGAGACTTATTTGTTATGAAGTTTCCTAACTTCCTCATTTACTACAGTCTCCTCAGTAGGAAATACTTTCAGTTTTTTACTTTGATTCCATCAAGAAGGCATTCAGATGTGTCACACATTTGCCATAAATTCAGAATGTTAGCACTCTAGTTGCTCATTAGATCACTGTAGTAAAGCTACTGCTCACCAGGGAAGTCTGCTGCTGGTATTGAAAGTGCATGTTTCAGTCTGCAAGTCAGAATTTGTTAATGAAATAGAAGAGGATTTGAGAAGTCACTCAAAATGTGCCCTAATTTTTCTTTCTGCAGCACTAATCATACTTCCTATGGCAAAATGAACCCCCTAATTTTGTTCCTTTTTAAATTAAATGTTTTAAGAGTTACCACTTTATTCCAATCAAGATGGCTTCAGGTGTGCAATACGTTTTTCATAAGTAGGACTGTTAGCGCTCTAGTTGTTCTTTAGAACACTCTGGGAAGCTGCAGTAGAACACAAAGGAATCAACTGACAGTCTCTGCCCTTGTTGGATGTACATGTTTTACTGAGAATGTCAGACTTCATTCTCACATGAATGAGAAAGATAATGTGAATTTACAGAAAATATGCTCTCAGTTTAGCTTATAGATCACCTTTCAAACCTCTGTGGGAAAAGCATGAGAAAATTGTTTTCTCTCAAACATGATTCATGATATCACAGCAGAAGGCTTTTTAACATGGTACAATCACCTTAGAACACACCACAATTCATAAAATGAGTATGGTACCATCAACAAATGATTTATAATGTAACTAAAGTCTTAAAACCTTCTATTAACTGCAATGCTTTTTAATGAGGTGCTATCATGTATATTGGTCCCAAGAAGGCTGCCATCACTTCTTGGATGAAGTACTGACAGCCAATCAGATCTCACGATGAGATGTGTGGTTAGGCTCCGCCCAGATATATCTATCTTTTTAACTCTAATTTTCTCAGGAACTACTGAACGGATTTACACCATTTAAGCAAAAGGCACGAGTCTGAACTGAGGACTACCTCTTTGCCAAATTTGGTGTAATTCCGTTCAGCAGTTCGAGCTGTAGCTGCGTCAACATGTCCTATGGGAAAATGCATGGGGAAAACGCGATGTGGGACCCCCCTTTTTTCTCGCCCCCGCTTGACTAATCACCGTGAAATCTTTAGGATAGGAGCGGACCGGAGCTGGCCAAAAGTTTGGAAAATTCCGCAAAGATTCGTCAATCGACGCCAACGTTATTCCAAATTGAATGTTGCGGATTTCCTATGGAAAATAGGTCCTAACTATAACCACCTACTGGCGACTGCCAGTAGGTAATATATATATATATATATATATTCACTGAAAAAACCATGGGTTTCACACACGTTATAGTTAGGAATTAGCATTTAAAAAACCTTAGAAATTCAATGAAAAAACCAAAGGTTTCACACCTATATAGACACCCATGTAGCTACTCACCAACCCATGCAGCCACTTATACACAAAGTGAGAGACTGATACAGATATTTACATATTTAAACATTACTCACTAAGCCATGTATTCACTAAGATACACTTAATCAGTCAGTTATACAATCAATTTTTCAAAAACAATTCATCCATTTAGACACTTATATACCCATTTATTCTTCCATCAACCTTGAGATATACATATATAAAACATATGTAATTTTCTGAAAAACACACATTCTCTGAATGATGTCATCAGTGATGTCATCAGTGATGTCATTTGAGATGTCATCAGTGATGTCATGAGTGATGTCACTGACCATGTCATGAGTGATGTAATATGTGACGTCATCAGCAGTGCATTGCGGGCGCGCGAGTTATAGTTAGCTGAACTAACTATAACGGGGGAATTTCAATGGTTTTTTACGAGTGAAATGTCCAGCTAACTATAACATGTGTGAAACCTTTGGTTTTTTCATTGAATTTCTAAGGTTTTTTAAATGCTAATTCCTAACTATAACGTGTGTGAAACCCATGGTTTTTTCAGTGAATTTGCAAGGTTTTTTAAATGCTAATTTTGTTTTTTTTCTTCTACTTTTTTTAAAACATATGTTTATTTTAATTTTCTATCCTTTTTTATTGTCTATGGTTAAATTTTTAAAATTCTCTGTTTTTTTAATATATTTTATAAAATAAACATGTAAAATTTATTTGCAATACATTTTTTCCTTTTTTTTATTTTTTTTAGTACGCGTACCGTAAGCTTACGGTAAGCGTACGGTTTACGCAACGTCCGTAATTTATCTACGCTGTTTGCGCATATTTACGCAATTTGCGTAGCTGCGCGTACACTGCGTGGGCGTGTACGCGTGTATGCTACACGCGCACGTTACGCGGAAGTGTCGGGGATTGACTGTTAAGCGCATGCGCGCAAGCGCGTGTATTTTTTACGCGCATGCGTACTTTTTCCGTAAGCGTACCGTAAGCGTACCGTAAGCGTACGGTAGGTCATGTGATCATGAAACACAACTTTTGATTGGTTGAAACTACTTTCAGTTCTAGAACTCTCCTACACCACACCCATTCCCCTCATTTCTGCTTGTGATCCCTAAGGAGAAGGAGCTGGGTTGTCTTTGTGATACGATGGCAGAACAGCAGAGCCCTTCTGAGAGTGAGACTAGCAGCACTACCTTGAGGCAGAGAGCGAGGAAACAAAAGACCTCTTATGTATGGGATTATTTTACTTTTCCTGAAGGCCAGCAAAAGGTAAATGCACCCTTAGTACCTTGTAAGCTGTGTAAGCGTGTACTTTCAAGAGGTAATCCTGACAGGAAGTATTCCTTTGGGAATCATACCATGATGAGACACCTCAAGGATGTACACAAAAGGACACATGCTCGACTTACTGGAGGTAACCCTTCAGTAAGTCAACCAAGCACATCCACAGCAGCTCAGCCTGGACCATCATCTGCAGTGCCGAGTCCTTCTTCTGCAGGTCAGGTGAGCCCTTCATCTGTGGGGGGTGCATCTCCTTTTGCTGGCCCTCAGGAAATTAACCCTCGATTTCTGAGGGTTGATATTCGATGCGCCTCTTGTCATGATCTAATTTGTCATAGGGAGACCAGTGTTTCCCTAGTGAACAACAAAATAGATCAGCACACTTGTCGCAGAGACTAATTTTCCCAATCTTTCTTTCCTCTGTCCCTGCATGAACACAACGGCTCTTTTAAGAGCCAACCTTATCTTTCATCTTTTTTTTATATATGTTTTTAAAAACTTTTGTTATTTTTTTTTTACCGTACGGTGCGCGTAATTAATTTTTTTTTTTTTTTAAAAACACTAAAAATCAATTATCACATTACAAGGTCCTTGAGAGACTACAATTAAAAATTGAAAATGTGATTGTAGAGAAGTGGAAAAAAGGGACCATGAAATTTTTGACTTACCATACCCACTCAAAAAAATATTTATTAATTTAAATTTAATTTTAATTGCTTTAAAAATGGTTCTAGTTTTCGATTTTTTTTTATCTCAATCTGAAAAAAAAGAAAAAAGTATTAATATTTAATAAAACATTTTATAATACAGTACACATATTTACATATTTTTCTAAAAAAAATTTAAAGAGTCATGGTTTGATATTAGGCAGAAAACGAAATTTCTTTGCCAATTTGAAAGCACACTTATTACTCTTTTTTTTGGCAAGTGATAATCACTTTTACAGACTGACACATTATGAATCCACTTTTCAGATTTTTTAAAAAGCCCATGTCCAGACTGCTTTTTCAGACCACCACCATGTGTATCCTGGGTGACTGCCTACACTCCAGCAAGGGCAACCAGCCTTAGTGATGCTGAATGTATTTGCATTTCAGACTGAAACCTCAAACCCCACTCGCTTGTAAATACTGTGCATGATTATACATGGAAAGCAGCTGGGTGTGTGCTAAGAGTCTGCTTCTGCACCAAAAAATCGCTCCCCCTTTTTCCTACTAATGCAACTGTGAAATCACCAGAGCAAAACGCAATAAATCTCTGCCTGTAATTCCTATTTGCACACAGAGTCATGTTTTCACATTAGTCACAAAACGAAATTTCTTTGCCAATTTGAAAGCACACTTACTGCTCTTTTTTTTTGGCAAGTGATAATCACTTTTAAAGACTGACACATTATGAATCCACTTTTCAGATTTTTTAAAAAGCCCATGTCCAGACTGCTTTTTCAGACCACCACCATGTGTATCCTGGGTGACTGCCTACACTCCAGCAAGGGCAACCAGCCTTAGTGATGCTGAATGTATTTGCATTACAGACTGAAACCTCAAACCCCACTCGCTTGTAAATACTGTGCATGATTATACATGGAAAGGAGCTGGGTGTGTGCTAAGAGTCTGCTTCTGCACCAAAAAATCGCTCCCCCTTTTTTCTACTAATGCAACTGTGAAATCACCAGAGCAAAACGCAATAAATCTCTGCCTGTAATTCCTATTTGCACACAGAGTCATGTTTTCACATTAGTCACAAAACGAAATTTCTTTGCCAATTTGAAAGCACACTTACTACTCTTTTTTTTTGGCAAGTGATAATCACTTTTACAGACTGACACATTATGAATCCACTTTTCAGATTTTTTAAAAAGCCCATGTCCAGACTGCTTTTTCAGACCACCACCATGTGTATCCTGGGTGACTGCCTACACTCCAGCAAGGGCAACCAGCCTTAGTGATGCTGAATGTATTTGCATTACTGAGTCCAACCGCAAACCCTTAAACTATTCTTTTTTTATACCAATACACCTTAATTTATCGTGAAAACATAGTCCATATTATTTTACATGTTCCTCACATTTAAATTTCTCCCAAAACAGAAAATAATAAACACAACTTCAACAAAAAGAATTACATTTCTATTATTCATTTCTTAATTTACCATATACATCTCCTCTCAAACTCTAAACTCACCTTTAAAATTAGTTAGTTGTGAAAGAAATGTGGCACTCAAACAGCAGATTATCAGAGCCAGGATCTCTGTTCTCTACACCTCTCTCCTCTCAGCAGAACCAGATAATGGCAAAGTTTCCCTCTATTTTTCCACACATATACATGTAAGTTTCAAATCTCAGTGCTTCCCCCTTTTTTTCAAATGTAATCACACATTTCTATTGGTTGAAAACCAACCCTTTTCCAAAAGTACCCTTCCCCCAACTTGACTTCTGCCTAGTACCCTTCCCCCAACTTGACTTCTGCCTGCTACCATAGCAACAGCTCATGGAACACTGCTGTGTGGAGTCAGGTCAGAAGTTCGCCAAACAATGTTTCAATTCCACAGAGCAAGAGTGCTTGACTTTTCAAACCTAACAGCAAATCCATGGTACTGTTCTTTGGTAACACATTTTTCTGTACCAATACAAAACATGCTTCTATTAATTTACACATACAGCCTAGTTTTTATTCTAGAATGGTATGAAACAGCCAATCTGTTCTTATTTTTTTTTAAAAATATATGTATGCCTCCATTTCCAAACTGTCTTTCTTTTCATATTGCCATTCTACTGAAAGACACCTCCTGAGTGCATCCAGTTCTCCTTTGAAGATGTTCACAGTGTGGATTGTAGGGCACAGCTATGTCTTCTGGAGTGAAAAGTTTGCAGAGAAAACAGGTATGGTGAGAGACCTTGCTTTGCCAAATGTAGACATTAAATGGATTGGTCAGAGAGGGTTAAAGTGGCACCAATTGATGCCATTGGTGAAATCCTTCATGCAAATCCAACACCCTGACCTCATAATAGTGCACTGTGGTGGCAATGACCTAGGCACTTTGACTGGGGTAGGTCTGGAAATGCTTATGAAGGACACCTTTGCACAACTGTTTTCACTTTTCCCTAAAACTGCCTTTGTGTTTTCTAACATATGCCAAAGGCAAAAATGGAACTGGTCCAATCATTTCTGTCCGCAGATTGACAAAGCAAGAAAGCACGTCAACAAATCTGTTTCTGCTTTCCTCCGTGACTATGGTATGGGTTCCATTTACCACAACAACTTGCGTTACGACATGCAAGACATTTATAGAGGAGATGGTGTGCACTTCAATGATGAAGGGAACAGAGTCTTCCTCTTGAACCTTAGACTCTGCATCGGTACTTACTTGTAGGTACCACTAAAAAATCACTTCATAAACACAACGGCTCTTTTTAGAGCCCCCTAATATCTAAACACTTAAATCTGAATTTCATTTCTTTTTTTATTTTTTATTTTACCGTACGCTTACCGTAAGCTTACCGTACGCGTACCCCGCGATTTTTTTTTTAAATCAATACATGTTTTCTTTGTACTTTTCTGTCCTTCTTTGACCCCCTTACAAATGTTAGGGGGTCGGTAACTCTCTCCCTTGCCCCCTTTTCAAGATATCACTCTTTTTTACCGGAGTGAAATACACAAAATGGCGGCCGCCGCTTCCTGGTTTCGGCCGATTCGAATGTTTACTAAGATCTAACAGCCAATCAGAATCGCGCTCGCGCACGCCACCGTACGCGTACGGTAAGCTTACGGTAAGCGTACCGTAAGCTGGCTCAGATATATATATTGATTTAAAGGCTATTTTCTCAGAATCTACTGAACAGATTTACACCAAACCTACAAAAGGCACTTCCTTGACCTGAGGACTACGTCTCTGCCAAATTTCTAGTAATTCTGTTCAGCCGTTCGGGCTGTAGCCCTGTCTAAAGGTCCTATGGAAAAATGCATGGGAAAAACGCGTTTTGGGACCCCCCTTTTATCTCAGCCCCCGCTTGACGAATCCCCCCGAGAATTTCAGGGTAGGAGCGAAGCGTAGCGCCCCACCTATTTTGAGAAATTCGCGAGGATTCGTCGACCGGCGCCAAAGTTATTCAAAATAGAATGTTGCGGATTTCCTATGGAAACAGGGTCCTAACTATAACTACCTACTGGCGACCGCCAGTAGGTAATATATATATATATATATATATATATATATATATTCACTTAAAAAACCATAGGTTTCACACATGTTATAGTTAGCTGGACATTTCACTCGTGAAAAACCATTGAAATTCCCCCGTTGTAGTTAGTGCAGGCAACTATAACTCACGCGACCGCAATCCTCTGCTGATGACGTCAGATATTACATCACTGTATTTAGACACTTATTTACCCATGTCTTCTTCCATTAATCTTTAGCTATACATATATTGCAAATATTTTTTTTGTCAGAAAGACACATATGTCATCAGTGATGTAATATCTGACGTCCCCCAACCCTCCCACTGCTCTTAGATATGGGTACTCGGGCAATCAGTGATCAGGCCAGGCTCCGTCCTCTCCTTTTATGGGCGCGAATCTGGAGAGTTCCAGAAATGTCAAGCTCTGCGGAAGGCTTAACTGCTGTATTGGCTCTGCCTGGCTGGCCAAAGATTTGTTGGTTGAGGGAAGTCAAGCGCCTTCTCGGCAATCTTGGCCTAGGCGACGCTTGGAACAATAAAACTGCCCCCCCAAAATCTGTCCTAAAGAAGATATATTGGAGATGGTATATATATATACATATATGTATATATATATATATATATATATCCACCAAAACTCCCCCTTGACAAGGAAGCAGAGCACACGCAGGACTTCAGTTCAAACTGCTTTTAATCACCGATTGGCTTCGCAGACGCGTTTCGCTGTGATAGCTTTTTCAAATGCTGCCAAACAATTCTCGGTTCTCCCGCCCTCTCTTTAAGCTACCTGCATCATTACGATTGGTTGATGCAGTGCTGACGTCATGCCACCAGGAAGATCCGAACCCAGGAGTCCAGGTCAGGCAGAGCAGCCACCAATGTAAGTACTTGCCCCAGTGGGCAGTGTCTGCTCCCGTATCCCAATGGCCGCCTAGTTCGTAAAGGCTTCGGTGTGAAAGTGAGCGGGGTAGCGCTTGTCTTGTGCCCTTCACCCCACCGCTTTGAATCCCGATGTTCTCCTGTGCGCACCGCCTCAGTAAGCAATGAGTCCCCTGCGAAGTCGCGGACCGTCATTGACAGCCAGGTACTGTTCAGGTAAGCGGTGATCCGGCGTTTACCACAAAGTCTGTAGTTTCACCAAAGTTTAGCCACATAAAACGCCGGACACTTGGGGGTTGGTACTCACAAGGTGCTCGTGGCTCGCACCATCAACATCCACTAAAACTCCCCCTTGACAAGGAAGCAGAGCACACGCAGGACTTCAGTTCAAACTGCTTTTAATCACCAATTGGCTTCGCAGACGCGTTTCGCTGTGATAGCTTTTTCAAATGCTGCCAAACAATTCTCGGTTCTCCCGCCCTCTCTTTAAGCTACCTGCATCATTACGATTGGTTGATGCAGTGCTGACGTCATGCCACCAGGAAGAGCCGAACCCAGGAGTCCAGGTCAGGCAGAGCAGCCACCAATGTAAGTACTTGCCCCAGTGGGCAGTGTCTGCTCCCGTATCCCAATGGCCGCCTAGTTCGTAAAGGCTTCGGTGTGAAAGTGAGCGGGGTAGCGCTTGTCTTGGGCCCTTCACCCCACCGCTTTGAATCCCGATGTTCTCCTGTGCGCACCGCCTCAGTAAGCAATGAGGTCCCTGCGAAGTCGCGGTCCGTCATTGACAGCCAGGTACTGTTCAGGTAAGCGGTGATCCGGCGTTTACCACAAAGTCTGTAGTTTCACCAAAGTTTAGCCACATAAAACGCCGGACACTTGGGGGTTGGTACTCACAAGGTGCTCGTGGCTCGCACCATCAACATCCACCAAAACTCCCCCTTGACAAGGAAGCAGAGCACACGCAGGACTTCAGTTCAAACTGCTTTTAATCACCAATTGGCTTCGCTAAAGTTTTACCTTCTGACTCAGTCTCTGAAATGGAAGTTGAAGATCCTCAGCTGGTCAAGCCAGCAGTCTGTGGATAAAATTCGTTCCCTGAGGAGAGATAGCCATTGGACAAAGTTGTCTTTTAGCGGAAATGCTCCAAGTGGGAGAAATTTAACATTTGCTCCCAAGGAATGTCCCTCACCTACTGAAAACATTAGGTACCTTTGCCGGTGAAGATTTGCTTCCTTTTTGGTTTTAATGGAAGTCAGAATCCTTTCAGTGGGGCAAACCAACAAGTCCAGTTTTCCCAGCAGTGCGACTTGGGTGGCTGTGGCTTGGTGGCGTTCCAGTTGTAGATCTTTGAAATCCTTGAAAAGCTTCTAACTCGCAGCTTTTAGGGTTAGGCAGATGAACTACACTCTGCCACTCATATACTGGCCTCAGGATCTCAGGGTCACAACTTTGGGGGCAGGACTCATTCCAGGTCAAGCCATCAGCAGGGTCCAGGGCAAGTCCATTTGAAACTGGTCAGCTGGGCTCTTCAGGAAGGTGGGCTTCTCACACCTTTTATGCGTCTGTGGCTTTACAAAAGGCTAGCTAAATAGATCTTGAAATCTACTCTTTTGTCCTGGGTTCAGGTGGAGTAGGTCATGTCCTTGGGGTTTCTCTCCACAGGTTACAGTGTGTGCAGGTCTCTTTCTGAAGTCCAAGTGGTTCAACAGGTGCAATCCTTCTGTATTGCTCAGGTCCAGCAGTGTTCTGAAGAAGGTACCCAGGGGTCCCACTTTTATCCCTAGCACTAGCTTGTGGGTTGGGGAAACTCCTTGTTCAAAAGAGAAAAATTTCCCTGGGCAACCCAACCCACTTTCCCATAATTTCCTGTGGGTTTGCCCACTAAACAATCCCACAGTGCCCTGCTCTTCCAAAATCCAATATGGCAGATCTTTTTTAGCCAGGTCAGAGCACAGAAAAAAAGAACTCCCCTTCAAACTTGTTCTGGAACAGGTTTTCTCACAACTGGGTTGGTGCCACTCTGGCTACTTGGGCATTGGCAGGGTCAGGCCTACGTGTGAGTTACTTCAGTGACAGGGGATGCCCCTTTGAAGTTTGTGCAGTTGTTGGTCACGTCTCCCATGCCATCCTGTAAGAAGGAGGTCTCACCTTCTCCCAGCCAAGTCCCTATTGCTCCCTTTCTTGGGAGCCATTCACATCTTCATATTGGTTGTCAGGTGACAGCTGGGGATGAACTCTGAGAGGGCTACTGAAAGCTTTGCGCAGTAACATGCCATCTTTCAAAATGTGACATTTTAAAAACAGTTATTTAAAATCCAACTTGACCATCAGATTGAATTTTAAAAATCCTATTAATTTGAGTCCTTGAATTATGGCTTTAGTTATTCCAAAACTGAAAATATGTATTAAAAGTTTTTATAATTTAACACAGTGCTTTTCCGTGGAGGAGCCTGCCTTGCCATGGCAAAAAGAGACTTTGGAGATTATTCCCTGCCAGGACTTGCAAAACTTAAGAACACATCCTACTGTGTAAATACCATGCACCCTACTCTATGGGCATTTTGGACCTGCCTTAGAGGTGACTTATAGGTATTAAAAGGTGTGGGTGGGAAATAAATTCTGCTTCACCGGCGGAGTTCACTGAGTTTTGGCAAATCCGCCTAACACGTAATGCGGAGCTCCAGCCAAAGTCCTCCAACCATCGAGTGGTGGAGTTTTTCTTGAGCGTGGCTTGCTGCTTGCCAATGGTAAGTTAGCAAGCACGAGCGAGAACTGGTGTCCCCTAGCTAGGAGGGCACCTGGTGAGATTTTTCCAATATGGGCAGTCGCAGGCGCTAAAAATCAATGTGAGCACCGTGACGTGCCAATTTACACCTGTTTGCGGAACTCTGCAGAATCTCACTGAGTATTCATGCAACTCCGCAGAATTCTGAAGAGTAAAACTCCACGAGTACCGCCCACCCTTATTAAAAAGGAAGGTTTAGGCCTGTTATTAGGGAGATTTTAACAGGTGGAAATTGCAGTTTTAAAACTGTTATGCTAGGCTGCTCTGGCAGGCCTAGAGTCATGTTTTCCCAGGTCACTTTTGGAGTGGCACAATAGGTGCTGAAGGCCACTAGTACCATTTAACTTACTGGCTCTGGGTACACAGAATACCATATACTACAGACTTACAGGTAAGTTAAATATGCCAATCGGGGATTTGCCAATTCTACATGTTTTTATGTGTCAGAGCACATACACTGGCCACTGGACGGCAGTACCCCAGGGTTCAGAGTCCATTACCAGTAATAAAATATAGCAAAACGTGGGGATGGCTATAGGAAACTAGAATTTTGTTGCAGTTGTCCCCCCAGTTTCTGCCCCCTTTAGAACTACCAGATGCTGGTTTTTGACTATGACAGTGCATTTAAGCCTTCTACGCAGGCTCCAGTGTCAGTGCCCCTTCCTTAAAATAAAGACATGCTCAATTGTACCCCAATTGACAAAACCTTTAGCACCTCTGTACGTCCCTAATAAATGGTACACCTGGCACTAAGGGCATGCCTACTGAAAAAGGTCCGCAAGGGCTGCAGCATGTATTGTGCCACCCTAACGGACCCACTACCAAACTCATGCAGACTGCCAATGCAGGCTGCATAAAAATATGGTGCAAACAATTGTGAAAACGCACCATGGCACACACCCTGTGTGCCATGCCAACAGACACTGCATGCAATATATGTAAGTCACCCCTACAGCTGGTCTTCTAGCCCTAAAGAAGGGTGAATTACATTACATGTGAGGACGTAACCCACCACTCAGAAACAGCAGAAGGACCTCTTGTGCCCAAGGAAGCCTATTCCCTATACCATCCACCTGTCAGTGGAGATCTAAATGTGTGGATCTGGGTACAGACAACAGTCAGTAGCCTCTGCTGGGTGTTAGCCTTTAATGCTGCACTGTCCTTGGCATGGTGGTCTGACCCCATGTCAAATAGCAAGTTAGGCCCCCTGACCCTGATGGTCATGGTGGGGTTACTCCAGTTATGGGAAACCTCTTTGGGTAGGCTGGGTGTTGTCCTGGCTAAGATAGGGTTAGCAGAGGTAGATACCACTGAGCCCAAAGGAAAGGAGAAAAAGTGAGGAAAACGAAGAAAAAGGTGTAGCCCACTTCAAAATCGGTTCTGTCACTGTTGAGATGGGTCAACTGCCCAGAGGCAGTGACTTTGACAGGAGTATGTGAGGCAGAGCAGGTCCTGCAACAATACAGGCAGTTTCCTTACTTCACTTCCTCGACCAACAGACTAAGAAAACTCTCCCAGGGTTGGTCTGAGTCTCCTGGCCTGTTGGCTAGGGGGAGGTTTTTGAGGAACCTGGAATTTTGTTGCAGTTGTCCCCCCACTTTTTACCTCTCTTAGAACTACTAGATGCTGGTTTTCGACTCTGACAGTGCGCTGAAGCCTGCTAACCAGGCACCAGGGCCAGTGCTTTTTTCTTTTAAAAAAGGCATGCTCACTTGTACCCCAACTGGCAAGACCTTTAGCACCTTTGCAAGCTCCCAGACTTGTTCCCAAGTCCCCCTACGTAGCCTGTTTCTAGGTGGCCTCCCTCTGTGCCTGTGGTGTCGAGCGCAAGGCTACCAACCCGTCCAGCACCTCTCCACCCGGACACTCCAGGAAAGGTAATCTTGAACTGATGCTTATACTTTAGTCCTTGGCCCCTAGCACTCTAAGTCCTAAAGGAGCCATCCTGGAATACGATTGCAAGTACCTGTATGCAGTATATGTGTCTTTCTCATTAGAAAAGCATTACCGAGTAAAAATATGTGTTTCATTTTTACTTAACTGTAAACATTATGTCTAAAAAAATACTTACCCAATTGCAAAGTTCTTAGAGTTAAAATATATATATATAAATGTCTGTTGTTTTTCTAAAATTGGTCTTGAGTTTCTTCTTGAGTGTATGTCTCATTTATTGACTGTGTGTTCAACAAATGCTTAATACTCCCCTCTGTTAAGCCTAAACTGCTCACCCACACTACCACAAAAGAGAACATTTGGGATTATTAATTTAAGCCCTGCAAGCCAATAAGGGTCGTCTGGACCTTCCACATAGTGTTCTCTTTTTGGTACCCTACATAAAAATGCAGCTTCCTACAGTGACTATACAAAAGGGCAGTTATTACATTTAGTTTCTAAATTTGTTTAGTTAGTGCTGCTAGCACAAGCATGCAAACACAGAACGCATCTAGTTCCACAGGTCCAGCAAACGAGGTCTCCTGTGAGGAAAAAGCATGCACGTTGCTTAAGCTTAAAACAATAATCAAGCAAAATACACAAACCTCAACAATCAGTATGTTTGTGAGATTAAGCCTGTGAAGTACAGCTTTAGCACACCTATATTTAAAGCCAATTGCTTCATTGAGTTCCCATACACAAAGAGATGCAATTTTAGCCACTATGTTTTTGTCAGAAGGCGTTTTATGGAACTGAACCTTTCTTTATGCAGACCCTATTGCCCAGACATCATCCTCAATGACCGTTTTGCTCATAATTACTGCCTCTAGTAGTGATTTCCCTTTTCCAGCGATCCAGACATAGGGTGTTGGTCTTTTTTCAGTTGTTGCACCTTTTCTCTGGAATGCACATTCTCCATATTTTTACACAATACAGGATCAGATTAATTTTAGCCGGTATTTGGCAACTCATCTACTTTGCTGATTTTGGTGTCCTCTTGCAACTATAATTCTAGTGTGAAAATGTCTGCATGCGATAGGTTGTGCTTCATAGACTCTGTTTGTGCATTCATTCACTCATTCATTCATTTATTCATTGGTTTCCAGTACAGTTGGCAATGTAACCCAGTGGGTCTCAGTTAGAAATAGAATTCCTGGTTGACTGAGATATGCACCCAGGCCAAGCAGGAACCACCACTCTCATCAGGGTAAGCTATATACACAATAAGATAACATTTGCTAATCCTCTGGTGGCTTGGCACAGAGGTGTCAGGCGTATCTACAGAGGCAATGTGTAAAGAATGTATGCAACACACACACAGTAACACAAGGAATACACCACAAAAATACTTCACACAGGATTAGAAAAAAAGAGAATATGTATCTGAGCAAAACAAGACCAACATGACAAAAATCCTATAAGTAGAAGTCGATATATGAATTTCTAAAGAATAAACCAAAAATAGTGCTTAGAAGTCACTAGTGGTCAAAAGGTTACTTGAGGTCGTGAGGGACCAGTGCAATTCCAAATTTCAGGCTGACCATGATGGAGGACAGGCCAGCTACAGGACCCCCTCATGGCCCGCTGAGAAAGTACCTTGGATGGAGTAAAGCGTTGATGCTGAGGGCTAGATGCATCAATCTTTTCCATGCAGTTGGGTCGCTGCATCATTGTTTAGTTTCACTGAAGTGAAAGCAAGAGATGTTGTCGAATCACGCAGTGAGTTGTCGTCGAGCCGCGCAGGCTGTGAAACTGCTGTCATCAGGCAGCTGCTGCGTCAGCATTGAAGGGCGATACAGTGAAATGTCTCATGCAGTCGATGTAATGCATAATTTTTTTATGAAAACTGTTGCAGAACCCACTTCTGAGGCCCAGAGCTTGGAGGGAGCACCTCAGGCAAGGGTAGCACTCACAGAAGACAGAGTCCAGCAGCACCAGCAGAATTGCAGGAAGTCTTTTGTGAGAAGTTGGCCTGGCATATGCTGGTCACTAGTTATAGTGGCCACCTTGCACCAGTCCAATTCGACTCTTATGGTAGATAGGTTTAAGACAACCTTTTAAAGAAAGCTATCCTAGTGGTAGCTGTGGAGAGCAGCCTTCAGGTTAAGTCTCAGAGGAATGTAAAGCAGCTTGTTTTACCTTATTACCTCTTGAATTACCAAACGAAAGGACACCACACAGGTATATATATCAAATATATATGTATTTATTTCTAGACACACTCTACTAATCTCTTTATGAGATTAGAAGGCAGGAACACATTCAAATATCAACGTTTCACAATAAGTTAAGCACAAATATGGCTGGGGCCCTAGGGGCGTACCAGACCATATACTAAAAAAGAGGTTTAGGAAAGTCGACTTGGAGAATAACAAGGCCTATGGCCGGTAGAATTGCTGGGGCTTCACTACTGCAGTGAAAGCAGGTAAGTAACAGACTTATGGGAGACATATGCAGTGTGTGAACACGGCCGCGGGTTCCATATGGATTACAATGGAGCAAGTCGCGGTTTGATTTTTAAAGTTTAGGGTACTTTGAGGAAGTCTACAAGCAAGCCACTTACAAGGTAAGTAATTCGAGGGCCAACACACACTAGGGCACCGGAGTGCACGAGTTACCTCACCCAGGGAAGCCGGGTGCATAGGTGTCTTTTGGTGTTGGGTCGCGTCGCTGTTTTCTATGGAGACCAAAGAAGATTTGCTGCTTGCAAAGACTGAAGAAGTGTCCGGTGGAATCCAAGGCTGGATTCTAGATGCAGATGACCTGAAAATTGAAGGGACAGTGTTCACAGTCACTTGCCAGTGACCCGGGGCCAGGAAGATGGATGCCCACGGATGTCGGGTGATTTCAGGTGATTAAGGGTGTTTTGACTCTTCACTCACAAGGTCCAGGAGAGATCGACTATGACCAGCAGCTGGATTCAGAGTGTCCCACAACGTCTGCAGCTGACTGCGGTGTCGGCAACCAGATTGGAGCCAACAAGCCTTGGCAACAGCAAGTCTCATGGAAAGTGAATTTAGTCAATGGTGAAGACCAGCAAGGTCTGAGGGACTCACCCAGCAAGGGTGTGTGAGGGCAGGCCTGGAGCAATCAGGGAAGCCCTTTTATGTGATAAGAAAGTCTTCGGGGGACCCACAAGCCAACAGGCAAGGGATCGCAAAGACACCTCCTGAGGAAATGCTCACGGTCACTCGGGATGGGGTAGGCCTCTTATTTTTGCTGCAAAACCTGCTGGAGGCTTGGGCCATAAGTGGTCCAAAACACAAGTTTGTAGAATGTCGTGAAGGGGTTGCACTCAACAATAGTGCACGGTACCCTTGTATTGCGGTTCCTCTTCACTCGTGGGGTCCACTCGCCTCAACTCTGCCGGGGACTCACAATGGGCGTCGAGAAGACAGGAAATCTACATCCGGGGCTGCAGGAGCGGGAAAGTTTGCGACCGTTGATTCAAGTTTTGGTGCCTGCCAAGCAGGGGAGTCACTCCTTGACTCCAATGGAGATTCTTCCGTCTTCCAAAGGTAGTGGAACGTCGAAGGACCTGGATTCTTCTTGTAAAGCGTTGTCCAGGGTTATCTACTTTGCAATGGCAGGTAGCCCCTGAACCGGTTTGAGCTGGCATATGCACAGAGGAGCCTACTGCTCCCCCAGTGCAGGACTTCAAAGCCCTCTAGGAGTGCACCCACCCAGCCCCAATACACTAAATCCTGTCTGGAAGGTGGTGACTCCTCCCTGTGACAGGATGCCTATTGTTGGGCCTCCTCCACTGCGAGTTTCAGCCAGCAGCAGGAGGGCAGCCCAGTGTCTGTGCTGGTGGCATCCATTCTGTGATGCCAGGGCTCTTTCAGATTTCTACCGTGTTACCACAGTAGGCACATGTCGTCCCCTCTAGAAGGGGGGGATCATGCTCCCACATCATGGACTGATGTCGGGGTATGATTCCAAATTGTTTGACACCAAACACGGCATGTTTTGATGCAGTCATTCCAAAGTTAGCATTTATAATGCACTTAAGAGTATATGGTTTAACCGCATCCAAAAACAGCCACAAGGAATAGACCCTGCCAGCTGCAGAGGGGCCCTGCTCAGGCAGAGGCACCCCCTCACATTGTAAACCAAGCACCCTGCCCTCAGGATTGATAGGGCCTGCCTTAGGGGTGACTGATAGGCTTATATGTGTGTGTATGGTGAGATATAGGAACCTATACCTCGGTGAGGAGTGCTAACACTACCTCACCCAGGCTGCAGTAGCAGGCCTGTGGTGTCAGATTTAGTCTGCTTCCCAGGAGTGGCATAATACATGCTTCAGCCCCTGGTAGGCCTGTGAAGTACCTATGCCCTTGGTACCTAGGGTACCATATACTAGGGGCTTATAAGGTACCACAGTATCCAATCACTAGTGCATCTAATATGCACTCGAAGTTGTTTAGAGAGAACAGAGAGACTGGGGCCCTGATTAGCAGGGACCCAGCCAGACTATAGCCAGAAACAAGTGTATACATCAGAAAAAAAGAGGGGGCAGCATAAGTGCAGATCCTACTCTCCTACATCTTTTGTGTCCCTGAGACTTCAGAAGAACTGTAGGCAAGCCAGCAAGCCCTTAGAGTTCACTTGGAGGAAAGGCAGAGTCCTTCCAGCAGAGTCAGGGAGCAGCAAGGTAACAAGCAGTTAAGCAGTCCTTCCAAAAAAGCAGTCCAGTTGAGTCGTTGAAGCAGCACAGCAGTCCTTCTGACAAAGGTTCAGTTTAAAATCCAGAAGTGTCTAATTTTAGGGGGTCAGACACCCAGTACTTCTACCCTATAGGGCCTGTGATGTAGGGGGGACTTCAAAGGAACTCTCTGAAGTATACAAGGATCCCTTTCAACCTAGGCCTGTCTGCCAGGCTAACCCTGAGGGGGTAAATCAGTTTTTTGTGTGAGGATAGGACACAGCCTATTCAGATGTAAGTTTGTGCCACCTTTCCCCTTCCTTGTCCAAGAAGGCTATCAGAAGGCTCATGAGTCCTCTGACACACCCAGCCCTTCCTGTGTTTTTGGCTGTCTAAAGGGAATGCACAATGTGTAGGTGTCACCCAGACTTATCATTGTCATTACAAACACATCAGACATGAAAAAGCTACTCCTCTCTGATCAGGAATGACAGCTTAAAAGTATATTAAGTGACAAACTAAAAAAATTGAAACTTGATTGCAAGCATGCGGAGAGAAAGTGTAGAAGGGCATATGATGAGAAGGATAAAACAATTTGGAAAACTATGATTGTGTGCTATAAGAAAGAAAGAAATATGGCCAAAGCAGATTATTTTTCCAATACTATCCTGAATGCTCCTAATAGATCTAGATGCATTTTTAAAATACTGAATAATTGAATTAGTCTTGACTGAAAGTATAGAAATCAACGGTCTCAGTGGTAGCTTTATGGGTGGTACTGATGCCATAACCAGAGGCTCAGAGAGTCAGTCTTTCAATAATCTAACTGAGTTTGTGACACTGTCACTAGAGGACTTTGGTAGGGTGGCCCTAGGGATCACCTTTGGACCCTCTGCCACAGAAAATCTGGAAGGAGTTTGAAGCAGAGCTGTTCCCTACACTTCGGCTAAACTGTAATCAGTATCTTCTTTGTGGTGTGGTACCGTCCCAGTGGAAACAGGCACTGGTGACACCTCTTTTAAAGAAGTCCACACTGGACCCTGCCAGTCCCAATAACTATAGGCCCATTTCCCTTTTGCCTTTTCCGGCCAAAATTGTAGAAAGAGTGGTTAGAAGCTATCTTTCAAAACATCTCGAAATGAATAAAATCTTAGAGGATGTCAAATTTGGCTCCAGGCCTGCTCATGGCACTGAGACGGCTTTGGTGACCGTGATGGATGAGCTTCGGATGCGGGCAGGCAGAGGTCAAGCAGCAGTTCTTATTCTGCTTGACCTGTCTGCCGCATTCGATACGGTCAACCATGCCATCCTGTTGAGGAGGCTGAGGGAGGTAGGGGTGACTGGCCTTGCTTTGAGCTGGTTTCAATCCTTTATTTCAGAAAGGTGACAAGCGGTGGCCCTTCCCCCTTATCAATGTGCCTTTACCAACATCACGCATGGCGTGCCACAGGGCTCTGCGATTAGCCCAATTTTATTTAATATTTATATGTTTACCCCTGATTGCGATCATTAGGGCGCATAACATTAACATCGTAAATTATGCCGATGACACGCAACTGATTCTCTCCTTAGAGGGAGATCAGTCGACATCTTTGGAAGTGTTTCATGCCTGCCTGCGGGCCACGGCTCATTGGTTGAGGGAAAACTCATTGCAATTTAACGCTGGAAAGACTGAGGTCCTCTACTATTCAGTGGGGAAGGTTCCTTCTGTGTTGCCTGGAAATTTCTGGCCTTTAGATACACCGACTGCACTGCGGCCTGTGGAGAAGGTTCGTAACCTGAACGTTATGTTTAATAACAAACTAACGTTGGAGGCTCAGGTTAACCAAATGGTGGGAAGTTGCTTCGCCATTATTCGAATTCTGTGGAAAATTTTTCCCTTAATGCTTCCACATGCGCGAGCGCTGGTAGTACAAAGTACTATAGATTATTGCAATGCGCTGCTGCTAGAGTCCCCGAAATATCTTTTAGATAGACTTCAGAGGATCCAGTCAACAGCAGCCAAGCTAGCATTAGGTTGGCCTAGAGGTTCCTCTTCTTCATTGGCTTTGGCGGAGCTGCATTGGCTCCCGATTAGACAAAGAATCCAGTTTAACATTGATTCCTGTGTACCTGATACTTGGCTGCCGCTTCATCTGCATATCCTTGATATATTTTCGCTCGACAGGCAGCGGCTTCCGCCTGCACCTCCTTGATCCTACCCTCCTTGATCCTACCCCCAACATTTATTTCCTGAACCAATCTCTGCTCCACCTGAGGTAGGGCTGCTAAATCCTTTAGGTAGTTCAAACGGTCATTCTTGCGTTTCCTTACGGCAAACCTAAGTGTCTCCCCTCTCACCCCCGCCTTCAGTGTATCCCAAACGATATCAGCCCTGGCTGAACCTATATTCATCTGGAGAAATTCAAGAATCCATTTCTTCATCCAACTACAATAATCTTCATTAAGAAGAAGCCTTCTATCAAACGTCCATTTTCTAGTCATAGAAATTAAACCAGTACACTCGAATTCCAATATCACCGGGTTATGATCCGATATTATTTTAGGTAGAATCTTAATAGATGATTTTGATAAAATAACATCGGAAACCAGAAAATAATCCAATCGTGCCATCTTTCGGTGTGGAGCAGAAAAAAATGTATAGCCATCTTGGCCTGGATTAAGCTTGATCCAGGCATCGTAAAGCCCTTGATCATAGACAAGCGCTTGCAGACCCCTAAACCCTCTCGGCTTCCTTCCCATATAAGGTTCGGCCAATCTCAGATTAAACCCTGATGGAAGGTGGATGTTTAAATCGCCACAAACTATCATAGACTGTGAATACAATGAAAGTTCTGAATTAATCTCCTGAAAAATATCCGGAGCATCGAAATTTGGCCCATATATCGAGCAAAGTGTAATAACTTGCTGAGATATAACTACCTCAATCATAACCCATCGTCCCAACCTATCTACCTTTTGCTTCCTTACCTCCAACAATCTTTTCTTAGCCAATATTGCCACTCCCTTTATATTAACTGATTGGGATGTACAAGCTATTAAATCAAGTCCAAGCGAGCCAAACCAAGCCCTATTGGACCATGCTATATGAGTTTCCTGTAGAAATAACAAATCCCAAGAACAAGAATATATAATCCCCGCTAGCACCCGTCTTTTCCTAAAGTTATTCAACCCACAAATATTTAAAGTACAGCATATTAATTTCCTCATCTGGGATCCTTGACATTTCCAAGTTTTCTCTCAGAAGCAATTTTAATGTAATAGAATTTCTTAAACCAAGTAAACCAAGTAATTCTTATCAGAAAGCCTATTAGGTCTCCATAGCGTTGCTGTCCTCCAGCACCTAAATCCACCATGTGCTTTATACCTCTTTTTTTTTACAATAAAAGAGATTGACATTAACATTAAGCCTAGAGTCTTTCCTCCTCGCAGAATCCTTTACACCCCTCCCCACCACCACCAGAACCCCCTAACCCTGACCCTCCCAACTACCCCCAACCCACCACTAGCCCTTCCTACCCCCCTCCCCTTCCACACCTTACCCCCCTCATGAGGCATTGGGAAACCTGTTCGCTAATGACGGTAAAGCTTGATGCCCAACCTCCTCCTCTGCGGTTTACAGTTACAATGACATATCAAAAAATACCAAAGAGAAAAAAAAAAAGTCCATAAATTGGCATATATTGCCCCCAAAAAAGACCCCCCAAAAATCACAATAAAGTCACAATAAAGTCAATTAGATATCGAAGTATCGCCATACTTGTCAGAAATCCATTAGTCGATCCAAACCAAATGCAATAGCATACCCTACATCGGATAACAAAATAACCAGACCAATGCAACTAGAAGCCCAGTAGCCGAGGAGAGAGTATTTAAATGGACTGAAGATATTCTTTAGCCTTGACTTCAGATGTAAAAAACTGACTGTGGCCACCCCTGACCACCTTCAGTTTAGCCGGGTTTTGAAGGAACACCTGAAACCCTTTAGCCTGAAACATCGGGATAAGCTGTCTGAGCCTCCAACGTTGCTCAACTGTAGGCTGGCAAAAATCCGGCCGAACGAAAAATTCACACCCTTTAGCCTTTCTCCGTTTATTCGGTCGTGCCAGATCATACAATTCTTCTCATGCGCGAAAGTTATTCAAAGATATAAGAATAGCCCTAGGGTAGTCTGCAGTTTGTGCTTTCTTCTGCACAAAAGGGAATCTGTGTGCCCTTTGAACTTCCTTTTGCCACTCCCAATGTCCAAGATCCGGAAAGGCTTCTGTTAACAATTCGATCACAAATTTCAATGAATCCGATCCCTCTTTTCCCTCCGGCACACCCAGTACTCTCAGGTTATTGCCTCTAAGTCTATTTTCAAGATCAATAACTTTCCAGTGTACATCATCCCTATCTACTTTAAAGGATTCAACCGCTTTCTTCTGGGCCCCTAGCTCATCCTCCACTGTGGAGATCCTTGTCTCTACCTCGTTCATCCTTATAGCCATATCTGAACATGATTTGGCGACTCTTCTCACAGCATTCTGTAGGCGCTTACAGGCATTCTGAGTACGGGTTAGACCAGCCTGAGTCTCAGCCCTGTGCGTCATTATTAGGTCATAAATTGTTGCTAACGTGATCTCTCCAGATGCTGGTTTTCCTTCTGCTACTTGACCCTTCTCCTGTAACGCAACCTCACCCAATATAGTAGTCCCGGCAAAGTTAGGCGAACTCCGTTCATCCCATGTAGATGATGCCTCTGAACCTCTACTGGTTTCCGATCTCACCTCCCTATCGGGTCGCACCAAGAACTCTGCGGAATCCTCAGGGATCTCTTCCTCTGCCACCAAGCTGGTCCCGTTGAGCCAGTCCTGTACTGCGCTATCGTTCGAAGACCTATCTGATAATGAAAAAAAATCTTCTGTAATTGAAACCTTTTCGGGTAAATCAGACGGCTCTTTCAACAACCCCTTATCCGCATGCTGCATCAATTGTTGCTCTGCATCCCCCTCCTCTAAATGTGCAGATAGTTGGTTTACTCTCTCCAGGACTACGTCTCCCAGAATCCCACTCCCCTGACTGACTAACGTCAGAGTAGCTGGTGTCACTTGAGTAAATTGTTGAGATTTCTGAGTATCTGCGCTCTTCTGTACTCCAGCCACCACTGGGGCAGGATTGTTGATTAATCCTTGCTCCTTTCGAGGCATATTTTTTGGTTTAAACATTGCAGGAATATGCTGTACTACTGTACTCTCCCCCGCCGCCTCCGCCACCACAGTAGCCACATTGAGTGAGTTAACTGCACCATTTACCTCCTGCCGCTTGTCCGAGGCATCAACGAGCCCCTCTCCCACCTTCTCCGCTTTCTCCACCGATTTCCCGCCGGCAGCCATCTGTCGCGTTCTCGGAGGAGTACCTGTCATTTGCACGTTGCCTCTGTTCCGTCCGGACCGCTGGTGAAGATTCTTCCCTGCCATCTGTAGGTAAGTGCGGCACCAACGGAGAGAAATACTGTACCAGTTGAAAAGCACTGAGAATGCTATTAACGCAGCAAACGCTGCCGATTCCACGGATCAAACCGGATGAGAGCGAAGTCCGCAAAAGACCACAGCAAGCGGGATAGCGAGATAACGGGGTAGCCTCGTGAAAAGTATTGAGGGAGTGCAGAAGGAAACCGAAAAGGACAATACCAGAGATATCTTACGGCCGTAATTCTTATTCGTAAGCTGATTGGGTGCCTTTAAGTCGCCATTAACTCAAACGCGTCGTCGGTAAACCTGCAGAGGGGAAGAGCACCAGCTTAGCCGGCCACTGAAGCGGCCGCCATCTTGCCTGAATATGGAGAGAGGGTCGGGAGAGTTCTCGCTAACAGACTACGTCAAAAAGAGGCAAACTCCAGGATAGTGAAAATTAAAGATATTGATGGAAAATGTGTAGAGACTCCGCTTCAGGTTCGAGATGCCTTTAAAAAATATTATGAAACATTATATATGGCTGAATCAGTCTCAAGTCCTGAGAGTTATCTTCATAAAATGCCTTGTGGGGGTTTAGAGGATATGGATAAAGACTTTTTGTTAGAATCCCTTTCTTGGGAGGAGATTAAAAGTGCAATGTTTTCATTATCTCCAGGGAAGGCGATGGGGCCAGATATGATTCCTTTGGAGTTCTACGTTAAGTTTAGGGAGCTTTTAGAGGAGATAATGATGTTAGTATTTCAAGGGGTGTTCGACGGGGTACCCCCAGTATCTTGGTCTCAAACAGTAATTGTGGTTTTCAGAAAAAAGGGAAAGGACCCTTATGAGCTATCCTCGTATCGACCAATATCTTTAATCAACGCGGATAATAAAATCTATTCGAAATGTTTGGCCAAAAGATTGGGGGTAGTTATTCCTCCATTAGTGTCATTACATCAGCATGGATTTATAGCAGGGAGGGGGACCACGGACCATGCTAGACGGGTTATCTCTATATTTTATTGGGCCCAGTCGATGAGTGTTCCTATTGGTGTGGCCCTATTGGACGCTGAAAAAGCGTTCGATAGGGTCTCCTGGGAGTTTCTCTGGGCAGTGATGAGGTGGAAATCATTTCCGGATGGTTATATACGGGCGATTCGCTCAATGTATTCTGCTCCGGGGGCAACAATACGGCTGACCGGAGAGGAGTCACAGAGGTTTTCGATAAATAGGGGCACCCGGCAGGGGTGTCCCTGCTCTCTACTTTTATTTGCCCTATATATTGACCCTCTCATCGCCAGCCTGGAGGCAGACTCGGAAATTAGATCAGTAATGGCGCACTCGTACTCAGCTAAGGTCCTGGCATATGCCGATGATCTCACTGTTCTGTCTAGTGATATGAATAAGGCAATGCAGAGAATTGAGGTTGTTACAAAAGAGTTTGGAGCAGTGTCTGGCTATAAATTAAATCTGGGGAAAACCCAGGTGCTACACACAGAATGCGGACTAGTATCTGGGATGAAGGTAGTTACGGAGGCTATTTATTTAGGTATAACTATCTCACCTCAAATTCAAAGTATCCCAAAAAGAAATGTGGAGCCGATGATTGCTTCCGTTAGTAAAACCTTGGAACGGTTAGATCGGCTCCACTTGTCACTGTATGGAAGGGGGAATGTACTGAAAATGTCTATTTTCCCAAAATTTCTTTACCTCTTTCGGGCTATCCCAATTCTTTTTCCTAAATTATTGTTTACCAAAATAGAATGAATGTGCACACGTTTTTTGTGGGGTTATCACCGATCTAGAAAAGCAATTAAATGGCTGTATCTCCCAATGGAACGGGGAGGCTTGGCTCTCCCAAATTTCTATTCATATTACTGTGCAACATTACTTCAATTTATGGGCGTTTTGGTTTGTGGTCGGATAGTGATGCTGGATGCTGCTTTCTCACCCTCAATATATGAATGGTGTCTTGGTGATTCAGCACAAGGCTTATTGTTGAAAATTCTGGAGCCGAGCTATTACAAAAAAACTAAGTTTAAAATTGTTCAGGCAGCATATTCAGTCTGGAAGGGGTTGTGTAAGCAGTTGCATATACCGAGTATCTTATGGGATACACCATTAGATTCTACTGGTATCTTACCTGTGATATTTCATGACGTGGTTATGCGGAGGTGGGCCCATTATGGTATTAAAAGAATTGGGGATCTGTTGGTTCAGGGAGAGTTGACCTCGTTTGCAGCTCTGCAAGGCAGATTCAGGGTCAGTAATGCTGATTTTTTTAAATATCTGCAGCTGAGAAGCTTTCTTCAGGGAGCAGTCACGGGGGGTAGATGTCAGACCCGACAGATTCGAATTTTGGATTTAATTCAACAGAACTCTAAAATACGGCAGATTTATATGGAGATTATGGGTATGCAACGGGATGATATGGCTAGGCAGGAAGCAATATGGAAGGAGAAATTATTGGTCACTAATTTAGATTTAAAACTGGTAACACAAATCGCTGGTTCTATTTTGCTGTCTGGTAGCCTTAAGAGCCAGTCATATATTGCTCTGTTTAATTTGTATTACACGCCGGCAAAGATAGCAAAATGGAAGGGAGGGAGGGGCGATAAATGTGCAAGATGTGATTCCTATGCAGCAGACTCAATTCATATGTTTTTTTCCTGCCCTGCTCTTCAGCCACTGTTATTAGAGATAGAGGGGTTCATGATGCAATCTTTGGGGATACAGATAACTATTACAGCAAGTCTGGTTTTGTTTGGAGTGGAATTTGAATCTGTCTCAGATCCGATTGGATTACTGGTTCCCCATAGAGGCTTTAAGTTTATGTGTATGTCGGTTTTGAGGTTATATATAACGTCACAGTGGCTGGATTCGGACCCCCTCCTCCTTCTGCCGTTGGAGGGCTAAGATAATCTCAATATATAACACTGGATCAGCCTTGTATAAATTAAAAGGCCTTTCAAAGAAAAAACTAGAGGCACAGATATGGGAGCCAATAAGAAACTGGATATAAGAATGATGGCCATTGTATGTTTTGATGTATGTATCATCTTATTTCTTTTGTGCTGTGTACAGGAGTGATATTTATATATATATTTGTTTTATTATGTAATGCTTCCTTGCTGAATCAATAATAATTAAAAAAGAAAAAAAAAAAAGAATCCAGTTTAAATCTCTCAGCTTAGTGTTCATGGCCCTGAATGGGACTGGACCTGTTTCCATGCAGAAAAAGTTTGAATTCCAGGGAGAAGCCTGCGTTCCTCTTCAGCTAGACTGGTGAAAATACCGAAAGTTAAGAAAGTAAAATCAGGCGACAGAACCTTTGGTGTGTCAGCTGCCAGATTATGGGACAAGCTTCCACTGGAACTGAGACAAGTTAGGGATCTTCTCCCCTTTAGGAAGAGATTAAAAACTTGGCTATTCCCCAAAATCCAGTTTTGTTGTCAGCTCCTCTGGGTTTACCCACAATTTGTGCACTTTGAATGTCAGCGCCAGGATGCCTGTTAGGTGACAGAGAGCTTTACAAGTGAGATAAATAAATAAATAAATTCCCCCATGCTGTCCTATTAGAGGGTAGTCTTTAAAGTAGTGAAAATGAAATAGGCTGTTTGTCACTCCCAGGAAATGCAAAACATAAAGATACATGTCCTACCTTTTACCTACATAGCACCCAGCCCATAGGGTTACTTAGGGCCTACCTTAGGGGTGTCTTTTATGTAATACAAGGGAAGTTTAAGGCTTGTCAAGTAGTTTTAAATGCCAACTCGAAGCTGCACACACTGAGACAAGCTTGAAAGGCTACTTCTGTGGGTGGAACTATCAGTGCTGCATCCCACTATAAGGTAACATTTGAAGTGCAGGCACTGGGTATATGGTATACCACTTTACAAGGGGCTTACCAGTACAGCAAATATGTGCTTCAAGTCTGAAAGCCAACAAAAACAATCAGTAAAACTGGGAGGCAAAATGCAAAATGTGGGGGGAAAGACCACCGTAAGGGTGGCAGGTCTAATGGTCTCCATATCAGATAACTTCTTCAAGTAAAGTGTTGCATCTTTTCCGTTGCTAATACCTTTGCTTGCTACCATAGAAAATATCATGTTGAGAATCTGCTGCACTTAAAGGAGAAAGTCTATGACTCACAATAGGGAAAATGTGGAGATGCTTTTTACATTACAGGCTTAGCAGCCCAGACAATAATGATCATCAGCAATGTCAGCTCTTTATTTGTGTCTCAGCTTATATGTTTTTCAGTGTGGATGCTGCTCTGGAGCTGACACACACCTTATGTTTTCCCATAGATGTCAGAGACTTTCTCTGCATGAGTTTCACCAGAGTCTAACTTTAATGTGGGGAGACGTCCTTGGTAACACGCCACTGGAGCATCTTGACTGCATCCGTGCTCTCTCTGTACTGAACCTCTCTTCCCAAAGTGTTGGTTACAACTTCCTGATTTCAAATGTTCCTTCCTGTTTACACTGTCTTCTCTTTGAGTGCATCCTTTTTATTAAACAAGCATAAACTCTGATTTGCCAATGAAGACCTGTCATACTGTAGAACAGCAAAGCCACTTCTCTCAGGGTCAAGAGTGGAAGACAAAGGGTTACTAGATGTTTTGCATGTCCCAATGATAAGTCAGTGGTCTCAGAGAACCCCTGGTTATCCAGGGTATACAACATGTGCTGGTGGGCACTATTCTTCCCATGGTCACGACATGCAATCCTGTAAATTCTTGTAAGGCAACCCCTGATCTACAACCTTCACTACCATATATATATATATATATATGCCACCGTCACAGAAATGTCTTTCCACAATGTTAAGACCCAGAACATTTCACATATCTGCCCTTAATATAATGTGATGTCGATATGCAGTTCAGCTTCCTCAAACCCAACTCCAGGAAACTGAACTCAGTGTCTCACGGAACGATTGCCTTCAGAGCCACCAAACTCTTGTAACACCTGCCTATGCAAGATGTCCACCCTCGCAGATCTTAAGTACTGGAATTATTCTGGGCAGTAAAACATCACTCTTTTATCACATGAGTGATATAGTGAAAAGCGTATATCCCAGTGCTTTAGAACTCAACTTCTGCTTTCTTTTATTTTATTCTTGGAAAGGCCTTTAAAATGCTTGAGTCCGTTCTTGAACACTGCAGCTCTATGAAGCACAACTTCCATGGAAACATCTGAAAAATCTTCAGGATATTGATAAATGGTAGAATGGTAGTCCTCCTGAGAAGTTGAGAAGCTGTCGTCCTGTTCCTTAGAAGAGACATTTCGCAGTCTGTTTGCTCCTTCAGTCCTTCCTTACTCAGGTCCCCCCAAAATACCCAAAGCTCCTCTGTATTCACGGTAAAGGAAAACTAATCTCAGCAGCAAACCTTCCACCCTAGAACAGATCAACCCTCAATCCATTGCCACCTGAACCACATGATGGGACAGATTAACAAGCCCCTTGCGCCACTTTTCCCATGTTAAAAGTGACGCAAAAGTGGCGCAAGGGGCTTGTAAATCTACCCCGATATACGGACAGTTACTTCACGGTTGTCCTCTCTCAATCCTTCAACTGGTGACCCAGCTATTTAGTCCTTCGCCCCATTATCTGCCATCATGTACCCCATATACTATTTCTTAGCATGAGGCGCCTAACATATGCATTCATTAATTCAGTCAGCGTGAATAGCACACTGTGTTTGGAGTTTAAATATCTCGTAAAAAAAGTCTGCTAGCTTTAGTTCAATCGCTCTATTTGTCTCGCCGATAGGTCAAGTGGATGTGCTGAGTGTTTATCCCCTGTATTTATATTTGTCTACACATTTTTATAGCCCTCTGGATTAAAGATACTTCCATGAATGGCAAATACGCAGCATTGAGATAAGTGATTATTTAATTGCATAAATTAGAAAATCAATAACTACTGTTATTTGAATGTCAAGAATGTCTTGCAAAGAGATAAATGGTGACAGGCTAATTAAATTACGATTTTCATTTCCACATGATATTGAATGCTCCGCGTATCGCATTATTAGGTCAAGGAGACAGATTGTGATAGTTTTTTTTATTTACCAAAAATATGTTTTGTTTTTTTTGTCTGAATAATTTAAACATTTTGACTTCCAGCAGGATATCCAGTTCATTCAAGACGAAAACACACATTTGCTGTTGAGAAACTATGGGACTGATTTATAGTTTGGTGGACGGGATAGATACTCACCATAAACCAGTGTATAAACCACTTTGCAAATCCATTTCAATTAATCTATTCCTATTGAAAACACAAGAGTGAATGCATTGAGAGCTTGAGAGCACACATCTAACACAACTAAACCTTGAAGAAAAAGAAACTACATATTAGTAATCTTCTACCTATCTTTCTCTAACCTTGGGTTCCAGATAAGCATGCTACTTGCCGCAAAGCGCTTCAAAGTCTTATCAGGAGAAGTAAGTGCTATATAAATAAAATGTGCCTCTACAATAATGCCACATTGCTCACTTCTACAAGCATTCATTTCTACAAGAACTCTTGAATTTCTTACTGTCTCTTCCCCACCCATTTACCTGGTCTCTGATTAAGATACACTAAGGGCCTCACTTATGACATTTTGGCATAGGACAGCGCAGCGGGCACCTTGCTGCACTGCCCTCCGCCAAAGTGAAAGGGCAGGAACGCACAATATTTAAGCAATACAGTGCATTCCTGTCCTTTCAGCCTTTGCTGGCACCATTTTGGCAGCCTAGCGCCAATTATGGCACCCTTGCACCATGATACAAGGGTGCCTCCGTTGCAGGCAGGATTGTTGTTTTTGTGCAGGAAGGGGCACATTCCAGTACAAAAATATTCCAACAAGATGTTTTCCTCTTTCTATTTTTGCTGCAGAATGCAGCACACATGGAAAGAGGAAAAATGAGGAGAAATAAACATATTTCTACTCGTTACGCCTCACCTCAGGTGATGCACAAATCTGAGGTTACCCCAGGTTCACATCACTTTGTGAATCTGGAGCAGCTTCAAATTCCATGGGCGTTGCGTGGGATACCCCACCTCAATGCCCATGGAGCGCCTCCAGGGTGCAGAGTAAGTTGACGCAGCGATTTGCACTGCCTCGCCTTACTCACAATTTATGAGGCCACTTAATGTCACGCAGGCTAGCTTTGTGTTGCTTCATAAATGTTTATGAGAGCCCTGCATGTACCACTTTACGTGTTGCAATAGTGGCGCAGGGCTCTCATAAATAAGCGCCGAAATGTGTAACCCAAAAAATTGGGACTACGGAAGATTTTGCACCTTTAATAGACAATTCACACAAGCCTGATACTGATACTCGACTGTAATTAGGTGACAGTTTATAATCATGTGACTGCCAGTCCACAATTTAGGCCTAATATCCGTTGTCTATAAAGAATCTTCTCACGAGCGGTCGAAAGTTTGAAAGATGCCAACTTAAAGAAAATCATGTGACCGCATTCATCCCCTTATGTCCTCTCTAGACTGTGGTCACTATGGGGCAGATTTATGTTTCCTGGCGCATCCCTGCAAATCAGCAAGGATGCGCCAGGAATGATGCGTCACGCAAGTTTACCCTTGCACCACACATGATGCGCCGCATTTACAATGCGGCGCATCATGGCGCAGGAATAAACAGATGCGTGACGCATCCGATGGCGTAAGGTTGGCGCAGTGCTTCAGTTGCGTCTCAAGCGCGACGCAACTCCAGCACTGTTCCAACCTACCCTATCCCTAACATGGTGCGTCAAGCCTTACGCCTGCTTCAAGCAGGCGCAGGGTTTTGGCGCATCAGCGTTGGGAAAGTGAATCAGTCAAATCTTATAGATTTGACTGAGTCACTTTTCAGTGGCGTTCCTGCGACGGAACGCCCCCCCTCTGTCGACACGCCCACGTGAAACCTGACGCAGGTTTTACGTGGCGCAGGGCTTTACATCGTGACGCATCTCCATAGATGCGTCACGATGTAAATATGGCGCAACGTGGCGCAGGGTTTACACCGCCGCTGCGTCACAAAAGTGACGCAACGGCGGCGTAAAAGTGGCGCATCTCCAATATAGATCTGCCCCTTTGTGTGATCTGGCCTAGGTGGGTCGGCTGATACATCAACCAGCCAATCCTAGCGCAGGACAACCTGCATGCCATGCGGACTGATCCTGTTGCTTGGGCCTTTGGTTAACATGAGTGTCTTCAGCTCACCTTCAGTCTTTTTCTTCCTGCTCAGTGGACTTCTTGTTGTCCAGGGCCTGCTAGCCCGCCTTAAACCGGCCTACAAAGCGACTTCTGGACCCAGAGGATGGACTCCGAACAGCCTGCAACTGTTCTGGCCTGCCCAGTCGATCTTCTAGTCTGCCAGACAGTAGCAGTCTTGTTATAAGACATGTCTCGGCGCCGCCTCGCCCCCCCCCCCCCACCTACACAAATAATATTGTCACCGAAAAGTAAGGTGCAAATTGACCGAGCCTCACCCACAAGAGGTTTTTCCACATTTCCAATTGTATATGGTTTGCAGTTGATGTTCCTCTATTTAAGTATGGCAAACTCTCTGTCGCTCACTCTTCCATGTGGCTATACTTTATTTCCTTTCTCTCTACTTTTTGTGCCTTTATATATCTTTCTTATACTTTTCGTTCTTTATTCTGTCTTTTTTTCTTTATTTTGCTTCCCTCTCTCTTCTTATTGGGCGAATCTCTCTGTCTTGTGCCTCTCTCTATAAGATCTTTCACCTTCCTTCATTAGCGATGGAAAATATTGAACTACTTTTCGAACATTGATGGATCTATTTTACGACATCACCCAATAAAAATGTGCTGGTATGGCAAATGCAAATTGTACAGTGTTTGTTTGAGCCAGTGGCACTTATTTTAGGGGACTACCCCTTATTTTACCGCATCAGACATTTACCAATATCAAGCGAGGAAAAAACACACAAAACGCAAGGACGGGGAAAAAGAAAGACGGAAAAACCAACAAAAAGGAGAAAACAGTAACCTGCACTAGTGAGATGAAAGGGCAGTGAGTGTATAGTACTAAAAAAAAGTGACGTGAGGTGGACTTAGGACTACACAGCCTTGGCATTCGAAGGACTGCACCGGCCGCGGGTTTCTGAACGGAAATGGGCACCCACACTCTGGTCCTCATTTATGAGGCCGTACCGGCATTTTTACACTGCCAGAACTTCACTTTTTTTACGTTCCTGTGGCGCAATGTGTCACTGGCATATTTATAAGGCCACATAAAGCCATGTTATGTGGCTTTTCATGGGCTTATAAATATGTGCCCCTTTCACGCAGAAAACTGCATGAAAGGGGCATTCCATGGGTGTTGCTGGGGACATTAGCAGCAACATCCAAGGCTTTTTGACACTGCCTCAGATTTACAAAAAATATGAAGTCTGAGGCAGCACCAAAAACTCACGCCTCCCCAGGGAAGGCATAAGGGAGGTACAACGAGGAGCAATATCTTTATTTCTCCTTGTTTTTCCTCTTTCTATGTGTGCTGCATTTTTATGATTACTTTTGTGCAGGAAGGATTCCCTTCCTGCACAACAGTAATCATCCCCAATGGAGGCAGCCATGCACCATGGTGCAAAGGTGCCTGCGTTGGTGCGCAGTAGCCCATTATGCGCAGGCGCAGGGGAAAAGGACAGGAATGCTGCTTATATAATAGATATGACGCATTCTTGCCCTTTTATTTTGCCCTCTGGCAGCGCAGCAGGAAGGCCTGCTGTGCTGACCTTTGGCATATAACCCATAAATATGGCCCTCTTTCTTTTATAAATTAGAAACTGGCCTCAGGAGTATCATGTGATCTCTGTATCAGCTTCAGCTAGGGTGAAATAGTGTTTAGTTAGAGGCCGACTGGCCCCAATCATCAGTGGCATTATTTTTTGTCAAATTAGTGCACAAAAAGAAATGGGTGTTACAGGTAGATATTGTGGTGGAAAAATGTGAGAGAGGGTGGAGAAGGGCATGTGCTTGAGGAAGATTGACTCATATGAATTATTTCATGCTTTATGTAGCACACACCTGGACCTTTGGCAATCAGAGCGCTGTAACCTGTGAAAAATGAAGAACATAATCTCATAAAAGAAGGTATTATGGAAAGAAAAAAACATTATAGGTAGAGTACATTATTAAACAGAGCTTTCGTTATTTCTCTCTCTGCTTCATGGCATGCTTCCTGTTGTGCCTCTCTCTCCATCTCTCTCTCTCTCTCTCTCTCTCTCTCTCTCTCTCTTGTTATCGCGTCTCTCTCACCTTTTCCCATCTGACCTTTTATTGTGCGCCTCTCTCTTTGTGTTGTGCGCGTCTCTTGTGCCTCTCTCTCACTGTAACTAAGATTTTTCAAGTTTCATGAATACTGGAAAATGGTGAATTGCTTTCTGGACTATGATGTCTCTGATTGAGACAAACATCCATTACCCCATGCACAAATACATCAAATGCATATCACGTAGAACTTATGCGATATGCACTCTGTTTGCTTTTTAAGCTTTTATAGCTGCTGCTAGGTCTTAATGTTGTTCACTCAGAGGCAGACTGGCCACAGTCATTATTGTGGGTCCAGATCCTTTAGTAGAAAAAAAGAGAGTGGGTCATGGTGAGATTGTGAAATGAGCAAAGGTTAGCAAGAGGCAACCATAGATGCCAAATCGCAGATTTTCTCTAAAACGAATGGTTTACTGATTTATTTAACTCATCTTTAGTGTCAGAGCACTATACTCAGTACAAAGAGCAGAAAATATGACTAACTTGTACATTAAAAAGAAGGCGTTTGTTGGGATGTAAAAGTCCCCTGCATGTTAACGGCCTTGCACACCTGCCCTGAGTGCCCCAGCTGCGTCAATATCTGGGTACCTGGACTGATTTTTGGATAAGGTTGGACATAGATCATGCATGCTTGCCATGACCTAGGCCTTTCTCACTATAACGTTTTCTGCTTAGACCTGGAGCGGCACACCAAGCGCAAACCTCGTGAACGCACTGCTCTTACCTGGAGGTTAGTGACACAAGTGTGGTGCTGGCAACATACCCGTTTTGTGTTCAGCGGAATCAGTAGTATAAACAGGACTTTATTACTTGTGTCACTGGAGTGGGGCTTACTGACCTATTTGTGTAAATTCTGTGGCTGTGTACTTAACTTATCCTTGGGCTGCATTGATTGCGTGTAGCACCTCACAACTTGTGATACTTGTAAGTGTGTGCCTGTGAATGGTACATTACATAGAGGCCTGAAGTTCCATTGTGGAAGTCCAAGGGCCTGGAGAGGCTGGGGAGAGGAGGACTGCATCCCCTATTAGAAACTGGGTTACAGGTTGACTGGGGTGTGAGCCCTGGTCAAGCAGCAACTACAATCCCAGTCAGGATAAGGCACAAGAAAACCCCAAAATTAACCTGTGCTCACTCAATGAAAGCTTGGCACAGAGCAGCCAGACTTAACTTAGAGGCAATGTGTAAAGAATTTGTGCAAAACTTCAAACAGTACAATAGTGAAAATAGCACACAAAAAGTATCCCACACCTGGTTGGAAGAATAGAGCACACTTTATTAAATAAAACAAGACCAAGATTACACAAATCTAATTAGTAGAGCCAGAGTTATGAATTTTTAACTAATACACTTCAATATAGTGTTTAAAAGCATTAAGCGCCAACCGCGGCTATCTGTTGGAGTTGGAAGGACAAGGCCAAAGTCAAAATTTCAAGCCGATCTCGATGGAGAGTCTGTCAGATACCGTCCCCACTCATTGGTTCATCTTTTCAAGTTTTGGGCTAAGACTCCCGTTCGCGTGGAAGAAGGTCGCTGCAAGCAAAGAGAATGTCACTGACATTGGTTGATGGGGTGCGAAGAGCAGGTCGGGCATCATGGATGGTCAGGCTGGAGCTTCGCATTGGGTGGTCCACGTGGGTGAAGGATGCTTGCTTTGCAAAGAGACAGGGTTGCGTTGGCTCATGCTGATGTTTGGTGAGAGTGAAGCAGTTCCGGTGAGAGCGGGTAATTTGACGAAAAGCCCAAAAGCTTGAATTAAGAGCCCACTGAGCCACTCCAAGGGTACAGGACCGAGGGGCACCACTTGGGGGCCAGGAACTCGTGGAAGACAGGTCCAGGATCTGTGGGGAGCCTGTTACGTCCCTGAGGTTCAGATCAGGAGGCCAGCAGATTAGCATTTTGAGTCACTCTGGGGTCCTGGTTCATGATGGCTTCCAGGGTTATTTCTTCCTCCCCAGGTAAGAGGGCAGTAGGCAGCAAGTCAGCACTACAAGGCAGCAGGTCCTTCTGAGTAGCAGTCCAGCAGAGCACAAGTATTTCAGCAGCACAGCAGTCCTTCTTCCAGGCAGAATATCCATAGGTCCAGAAGTGTACTTAAGAGCTGGTGTCTCGGGTGGTTCTTTTATACACTGGTTCCCTGGTTCTGGAAGGTGGGAGAAGATTCTAGACAATGTCTTGGAATTCCCTGCTTCCCTTGCCCTGGCCAAAAGCTGACTGAAGTGACAATGCAGGGTTGTTAAGCCCTTTGTGTGGAGACAGGAAACAGCATGTTCAAGTGCAAATGAGGCTGGGCCCAACTTATCCCTCCCATCCTGCCAGTGATGGCCCATCCAGTAACACCTACGCTCCCAATGTGTATGGCTATCTAGGAGGAATACACTAAGCCCAACTGACAACTACACCCAGTCATCTGACCAGAAACAGGCTGCACACACCAAATGGCTAAGGGAAGAAAATGCCAACTTTCTAAAAGTCGCATTTTCAGCATTGCAATTTAAAATTCCGACTTCACCATAAGTAAGGATTTTTAAGTTAGGATTGCTGAGGCACCAAACATGAACTGGTTATCTCTTTGCATTTGGAAAATGCACTTAGAAAATGTAATAAGGCAACTCCAATCTTATACAATCGGATAGATATGCCTTGCAGTATGGAAAAACTTATTCAAGAGTTTTTCACTACCAGAACATGGAAAACGTAAAAGTACATGTCCAGCTTTTTAAATACATTGCACCCTGCCCTTAGTGCTGTCTAAGCCCTACCATAGGGGTGACTTACATGCAATAAAAAGGAAGGTTTGGGCCTGGCAAAAGGTCTATTTTGCCAGGTTGAAATGGCAGTTTAAAACTTCACACATATGCTCTGCAATGGCAGGCCTGAGACATGTTTAAAGAAGGCCTAGGCAGAACTCATGGAGTTTTACTCCACGGAATTCTGTGGAGTTAGAAAAAACTCACTGAGATTCTGTGGAATTCTCAGGACGGGCAGAATAGGCATGTTGTGCTCTGTTTTAGCACTGGGAGCTCATTCCGTGCAGAAAAATCAGCACAAACACCACCCATGGCGTGCCAGAGCACACAGCTTGTCGAGTTCATTTTGCTGCAACTCGAATAAATTTTCTCGAGCAGCAGTTTTCTGACAGAGAATGGTTGCGACTGCTCGAAACCGCCATGTTTGGAAAAATCTCACTGGGTCCACTCCTAGTGAGCAACAAATTGCGCTAGTGGATGCCAAGTCTTGTTCGCACTTGCCAACTTACTGTTTTTGAGACGTGCACATAAAAACTTTGCTATGCGGTGATTGGCAGAATTTGTCCAGAACTCCCCATTACAAGCATAACGTGGAGTGGCTAAACTCTCCCCAATTCTACTGGTGGAGCTGAATATATTGCCCACCTATAGTTTAAAGGGCTACTTATGTGGGTGGCACAATCAGTGCTTCAGGCCCACTAGTAACATTTAATTTACAGGCCCTAGGTACATGTTCTACCCTTTTACAAGAGACTTATAAATAAATTATATATGTCAAATGGGGATAATGCAATATTACTATATTTAGAGGAGGAGTGAAAACATGGGGCCCGATTCACAGAACTAACTTGATACAAAATCCTAAACTTACTACCATTTTGGTATTCACAGAAGTCACTTACTCATTTTGGTATTCACAGACTAACTTTAGGACTCCTAAATGCCTTCAGTGAACACCGAAAGTCTTAGAATTAGGATTTTTCTCAGTTTAGTAGTAGTAAAGTTAGGACTCCTAACTTTAGGACTCCTAAATGCCTTCTGTGAATACCGAAAGTCTTAAAATTAGGATTTTTCTCAGTTTAGTAGTAGTAAAGTTAGGACTCCTAACTTTAGGACTCCTAAATGCCTTCTGTGAATACCGAAAGTCTTAAAATTAGGATTTTTCTCAGTTTAGTAGTAGTAAAGTTAGGACTCCTAACTTTAGGACTCCTAAATGCCTTAGTTTACTACACCTAAACTGAGAAAAATCCTAACTTTATGACTTTAGGTATTCACAGAAGGCATTTAGGAGTCCTAAAGTTAGGAGTCCTAACTTTACTACTACTAAACCGAGAAAAATCCTAATTTTAAGACTTTTGGTATTCACAGAAGGCATTTAGGAGTCCTAAAGTTAGGACTCCTAACTTTACTACTACTAAAGTGAGAAAAATCCTAATTTTAAGACTTTCGGTATTCACAGAAGGCATTTAGGAGTCCTAAAGTTAGAACTCCTAACTTCTGTGAATACCGAAATGGTAGTAAGTTTAGGATTTTGTCTTAAGTTAGTTCTGTGAATCGGGCCCATGCACTTTAGCACAGGTTAGCAGTGGTAAAGCGCACAGTGTCCTAATGCGAGTAAAAACAAGGTCAGAAAAATGGAGGATGAAGGCAAAAGGTTAGAGGGAAGACCACACAGGCTGACAGGCCTAACACCCCCATATAGGAGACGTGTATTGCTCACATTTCTCAGAGATGGTGTGGTACACGCACACTGAAGGGAGAGAATCAGATCCTCCTCTGTGCATATCAATGGGCTGTTTGGTTGCATGAAGAGTTTCTGGACAGTGGGGTCAGTGCTCCACTCACGGAGATGGTAGGACTGATATGAATGGCACTGCCAAGTAATCTTGATAGAGAGCAAGGCATTATTCTTTGTACTTTTATGGGGCATTGTAGAAAACTGGGTTACTGGATGACGGGGGTGAAACTCCACTCAAGCAGAAATGACAATTCCTGTAAGGGTGAAATACAAGAAAACTCTAACTTAACCTGTGCTACACCCTCTGGAAATTTGGCACAAAAGCGGTCAGGCTTAACTTAGAGGCAACGTGTAATGTATTTATGCAACACTTCAAATAATAAGAGCGTGAAAAAACAACACAAGTAAAATCCTGCACCAATTTAAAAGAATAGAGTTAATTGTATTAAATTACTTGACACCAAAACGACAAAATCCAATTAGTAGAACCAGAGATATTCAATGTGAAAGATGTGTATAGAAATAGTACTCAAAAACACAAAGAGCTTACTGTTGTGATCTGGTCAGGCCTAATCCGAGACAAGGTCAAAAGCTCAAGCTGACCATGATGGAGTGCTGGCCGGTTACAGGGACCAAGGTAGGAACGCTGACAAACTACCTTAAATCCTGGTTGAGGAGGGTTGTGAGATCCTACTTTGAGGATGAGTCGCACAACGGAGGTTCCGATGAGCTGCAGACTGCGATGCAAGATTCCGCATCGAGGATGCGTCATGCAGCGGTGATTCTCCGGAGCTGCGATGCGGGGACCTACATTGAGGACTTGTTGTGCAGCAGCAGATAGAAGTAGTTTCTGGACTGCAATGTGAGGTCCTGCGTCAAGGAGGCATCACTCAGCAACTGTACCGAACAGTTGTGGGGTCCTGTGGCGGAGATACATTACGCAATAGAGGTTCCAATGCAAGTCTGAGAGAAGATATATCGCACTAAGTTGGTTCTACCGAAAAGACTACAGTTGGGCTGGCAGAGCACATTCAGGCCCACTTACAAGGGTCCAGAACTGGGTTGGCACCATTTGAGGAGTAGGACTCACAGCAGGCAGAGTCTTGGTGCATGATTCAAGGTGGTTGGAGCCTTTTCTGTCCCTGAGGTACTGATCAAGAGGCAAGTCAGCTAGACCTTGGAGTAATTCTGATGGTCCTGAGTTCAAGACGCATGTCAATTCTAAGCCTGGGCAAAGCACTACGCTACGCTCGCATAGTTTGCGAAGTTCGCGCTACTTCGCACTATGCGAATTGCACGTAGCACAGTGCGAACACACGTAGCGTAGTGCTGCGGTAATTTTTTGTTTGCTCGCGGTCCTCAACGTCAAGGTGGCGACCGCGAGCAAGCAAAATGATATCCCGGCGAGACTTTTTCCTTGTTCGCGATCAGCAACATCAAGTTGGCGATCGCGAGCATGGAAAATAAACCTCCCGGCGAGATTCCCAACGCGAGGAGGTCAGGTTTCTCATTGCGAGTGGTCGCGTCTGCTCGTGACCGCTCGCGATGAGAAACTACCAGTTCGCGTTGAGAAAGCTGCCGCTCGAGTCAAAATCTACTCGAGCAGCAGAAAACTACAGCTCGCACTGTGCAAGATGCCATTTTCAATGATTGCACAGTGCCGGTTGCTTGTCCGCACTGTGCAATCATTGAAAACGACATCTGGCACAGTGCGAACAATGTACTACGCAGTTCGCCAAGTGCTACGCGTAGCTCGCGTAGTGGGAACTGCACTTTGCGTAGCTTCGCGAAGTGCTACTTCGCGAACTTCGCCCAGGGTAAGTCAATTCCCTCTCACTCAGAAAGCAGGGCAGTGGAGCAGCAGAGTAGCAGTCCTCCTTGCAGCAGAGAACCACATCAGTCCTTCTTTTGAGTCTTCCGCAGGTCCAGATGTGTACTGAAGAGTTGGGTCTGAGGCTCCAATATTTATATGTGGTGCCTACTTTGAAGTAGGAGAAGTCTCTAGAGTTACTCCCCTACAGAGGTGTCTGGAACTTCCTGCCTCCCTGCACTTGCCCTAGCTTGTCTAAGGGCATCATAGAATGGTGTGAAACCCTTTGTGAGTGTGCTGCAGTAGAGTTGTTTTGATGCTCAAGTGTGGTGGGTAACAACTCCCCCCCTATCTAGTCTGAGATGGCCCATCCTGCCTACAACTATTTCCCCTTTACCTTACCATAATACACAAATACCAACTGCCAGCTGCAACTTGTCATGTGACCCAGGATGCAGACTGCAGGCACCAAATGGTTGGGACAAGAAAATGCCAACTTTTTAAAAGGAGCATTTTCAAAATTGCAACTTAAAATCCAACTTTGCCACTAAAGAGGTATTAAATTACAAATTCTTAGAGACCAAACATGACATCCCCACCTGCTCGCAATTGAAAGTTATCACTTATTAAACGTAATAAGGCAACCCTATATTATCCTAAGGGAGAAGTAGTCCTCACGTATTTAGGAGTTTTTTGCTACCAGTACATGTAAAAATGAAGAGTGCATGTCTAACTTTTTAAATACACTGTGCCCTGCCCTATGTGCTGTTTAGGGCTTACTACAGGGGTGACTTATATGTATTAGAAAGGGAGGTTTAGGGCTGGCAAAGGTTTATTTTGCCAGGGCAAAATTGCAGGATAAAGCTGCACACATAGGCTGCGATGGCAGCCCTGAGACATGTTTAAAAGGCTACCTAAGTGGGTGACACAATTAATGTTGCAGGCCTGCTAGAAGCATTTAATTTACAAGCCATGGGTACATGTAGTGTCACTTTGCTATTGAGTTACAAATGAATTAAATTTGCCAATTGGTTGGAAGCCAACGTTAGCATGTTTTAAGAAGAGAACACAAGCACTTTAGCACGGGTTAGTAGCTGTAAAGTGTGCAAGGGGCCAAAGGCTAGTAAAAACAAAGTCAGCAAAAACATACATATGCACACATGTTCAATAGTGTTATATATTGTACAGACAAGAGTACAGACACCTATTTTGACTTGTATTTGTGTTGGATGTCCATTTATAAACGTATTTAACATCACATGACCGCCTCATCTGTGTCTGTAAATTAACCTTTTTGCCCAGAATTTTATCCTGAATTTTGACCTTTCGTGTTTAACTTTTGTCCTGAATTTTGTGCCTTTGCATGAACATTTGGGGGCATTCTCCATAATTTGCCTCCATGCCAGACAGTCACCCTAGTCTACAGAACATCCTAGATGTGGTAAAGATATTGTTAAGAAAGATTATTGTATAGAGGAGTATAAATATATTGTCAAGATGAAGTGTGGTGTCACAGCTGAGGGACAGCTAGCCACTCCACTGACACAATTTCACTTTCATAGGATTCGGCAGGAACTGAAGTAACTCCTGGGCAGCGAACTAGACGAGCCACCAGACATAGCCCCGCTCACACATATTATTAGGGTTGGCTCACCAGTGAAACTGGTCTCCCAAATTTATGACATCGCTCAGGGATATAGGGAAAACCATTACACAAAGGCCAGATTAGTATGGCAGGCAGACTTGGACAGGGTTATTGATGATAAGGCTTTGCAGGTATGGGTTGCGCGACACTTCTATGTGTGATCGGTGCGGGGCTCACTCGGCTGATTTTTCCATCTAGCCTGGGTTTGTCCTGGGATTGCGACATTTTAGGATTCTATCTTTAAGACTTTGGGCGACATGAAAGACACCACACTCGAGCCAGATCCTATGCTAGCACTATTGGGATTTCCAGACATCTACCTACAGCAGTTAGACGTTTGGTAAACATGGGTCTCTTGATAGCTAAGTGCAGGGTAGCGATCTCTGTTGGTCCGGGGCCCGACCCCCACAATGACAAGCTAGACACATGACATGATGTACTGTGGTACACAAACGGAGTATTATAGTGATCTCCTTCCCCCCTGCAATTGGCCTAAGAACTTTTGGGGTCTACACCAGCCCTATCTAGCTTCCAAGGAAGAAGGGACTAAAGCAGTGGAGGGCGCAGATATGCAATTTCTATGAGATGACCACATTGGATGCAGAAGCAAAGGTGGTGAGTTGCTTAGAAGACATGGTGGGTCACCAGTTTAGGACTGGGGGATGCGCTTGCTTAAAGAGTTAAAGGTGGTGCTCAAATGTTAGATCTGAGCTTGGACTTATATTGCTTTTGGACTGCTTCACAAGACAACTGGCTAAGAATTGCATGGTATTGTCATAAGTTGTATAATACGAAATGTACCTAATGCTATGCTGTTTGAGAAGATGTATATTATGAACATTACTGAAGGAAAGATATGTCTCTGCTTTTTGTTGTTAATAAAAAGCTTAAAAAAATCAAAAAAAACATTGACAGCAAGTTAAGCTAATCTTCAAGCAACTCATCAAAAAAAAAAGTGTGGTGACTCAGGTTTCCTCATTTACCATCCCAGACTACGTGGTATGCACCAGGTGACACTGATTTTCTTTTCTGCATTACATTATAAAATGTGCAAAGTATAGCTGTATTATTGCTGGAGTACCTTGCACATCAAACTGTACAAAGAAAGAGATATTTAGTTAAGCAACCACTTATTTCATAATTTGTATTCCAATGTGAGACTTTAATTTGTAAAAACATTGGCAATTTAACATACAAATAAATTTTACGCCCGAGTACGATTTGTTATTGAACTGCAAGACACTTGCCTATCCCCTGGGTCAGTGTGTATCTTCATTGATTGGAGAATGTGTGTGATTGTGTGCTAGTGTGAGTGTGTGACTATGTGAATGCATCAATAGTTGAATGGATTGATGTTTACATGGATGGATGAATCATTGTGTGGCCAATTTCCTATATCAATTATGGATGATTGCTCCATTCTTATAAGCCAGCAATGATGCATTTCTGTAAAGCGACCTTGCAGGATACTGAATGACAGCGACCTTGCGGGATAGCTGATGAGAAGAAATGACAGAAATACTTGAGATAGACAAGTAATGAACAAATACAAAGTTAGTGACTACTGACTGCCGGATTAACACCAATTTGGAAACCTGATTAAGTCTTATTCACAAGCAATACGCTGTTTTTATCGAAGAGGAAACGTGCTTGGGAGGGAGGGGGGCAAGCCAGCACAAGACCAGTTTTCTGTGTGTGTAAAAGGCTGCTTTATTGAAACAGGTGCATATCACAATTTATAACCTTGGCAACTGCCTTCCAAAACTAAAACCTCACTATACAAGAATTTCCTGACCCTTGTTCCCCCCCACCCCTACGATCCCCACATCAGATCTCCCACCCCGCAAAATACAACATAACATTCCATAACAATAATATTACACAATCCTACACAATCTAGCATTTACAAATCCTAACCTCCATGCCCCAAATCCCTACCTGCCTTTGTGCAACTGTAACTAACCAACCTCTAATCTAAACGTATCCTACCAGGTTACCCTTTCCCTGCTCCTGCTCACAAACTACCAACATGTAACTAAAAACTACAGCCAATCCTGGCCAACTTTCAACAACCCTGCCACCCAGGAAAAGGCGGGAGGGTAGGCCCCCCTTCCCCCCAGAAAACCCCCTCCTTCAACATCTATGAACGCCCAATAGTCTAGCCAGCACTTCCCTCAGTTCCAATAAATACAAGTCCATACCCAGCCTAGATAGATGGACCCCGTCACCTCTGAAAAAATCCGGCGTCATACCTAATATCCCTGTGTGAAATACTGAAAATCCACAACTGATGACAAAATCGCACCATCAGCTTACATCTGGCCTTGTCCACCGCCCCCGGGTTAACCGCCCCTCTCCAAACCCTACGAGCAACAAATTCCGTCCAGACAATGGCACAACCGGACCACTGACCCTTGATCAAAGCCAAATCCCGCTTCATACATCTCATGAGCGCCAGGCCAGATTCCCTCACCATATCATTCTCCCCAAAATGAAGTACCAAGACATCGGGTCACCTACCAGCCACCAAAATCCCGTTGAGAACTTGCAGAAACTCCTTCCATCACATACCACCCATGCACCTCCAACACACAGTAAACATTTCTTTATTAAACCCCAGGCTTTCTCCAAAATAGCTGGAGCGGGCCTGGATTTGTGCCCGCTTCACAAAGGAATGGCCGACAATCCAAATAGACATCTCCATGGCGAGGGGACCCATCACCAAACCTGAAACAAAAAACATGAATGAACAAAAGGAAATCAGGAACAACTGCGCTACAACCCACCAGATGGGCTGCACATATAACGCTGGTAGCAGTCAGAGGACCACCTACCCAACCTCATAATGTTCTCTCGCCCCCAGCCTCAAATGCTGCCATTTGTTCTCCATCCAGTTCCAATGGGTCTCTCACCTCACTTTTTGTCAGCTTAATCAGTGGCTTTGCTATCAGGGAGAAATTACTTATCCACTGACGACAATAACCCACCATCCCCAGAAACATCCTCACTTCTCTCTGGGTCATCGGGGCTCTCATTCCTCTGATAATTTTGATCTTGTCATCGGTCACCTTTCTCAGACCTTTTTCAATATTGTGTCCAAGATAATGCACCTCTTTCTTGCAAAATTGCAATTTGGCTGGAGATACCTTTAACCCTCCATCTGCCAGATGATTCAGTAAAGCTATGGTATCTACTTCACAAGCTTCACGTGTCTTTGATGCCACAAGTAGGTCATCAATATATTGCACTAGCACTGAGCTTTCAGGCATGATCAAACTCTCCAATGACTTTTTCAATAATTGATTGAATATTGAAGGACTCTCAGTATACCCCTGTGGGATACGACACCATGCTAAAATACGCTGGCCAAACTGGAATGCAAAAATCGGCTGGCTGTCATGATGCAATGGAATTGAAAAGAAAGCATGACACAAATCAATCACTGTATACCACTCAGCATCATGTGGAATCTGATACAAAATCACTGAAGGATTTGGCACAATGGGACAACATGCCACCACAATTTTGTTAACTTTTCTCAAATCTTGCACAATCCTGAACTTTCCATTAGGCTTCTTCAACCCCATTATCGGTGAATTACACGGGCTACTCAGTAACTCTCTTAAAACACCTTGTTGAATCATTTTGTCAATTATAGGAGTAATTCCCTCAATTATTTCTGGTGTCAATCTGTACTGTGGGATATTAGGGTAAGTGATTCCCTCTTTCACTGAAATCTTCACTGGATCTACATTATTCATCAATCCCACATCTTCTCCAGTAAAATCCCAAACTGCTGTTTTCACTGTATGTCTCAACTCCTGAGGCAAATCATCTGGATTAAACACAGCATATGTACCAACAATCTCACTCTCTCTATTATCTAGAGTCATCCGGTACAAAACATCCTCATCTGGTGTCTCAAAAGCTATTCCATCCGGAGTACAGAAAATTGTACAATTCATCTTGCACAATAGGTCCTTACCTAACAAGTTCACTGGACTAGTGTCACAGACTACAAATCTGTGCATGTCTGAAAATTTCCCGTTTCTTACCCTTACTGGTTCAGTAAGACGAGTTTTAATCTGTGTATTGGCTACACCAACTACTTGGATTGCTTCGTCCGAGAGAGGAAGATTTCTAATATCTGCTGACCTGACAGTTGATCTCGTCGCACCTGTGTCTACCAAAAAAGTAACACTCTCCCCATTTATTTTCCCATCCACAAATGGTCCTGCCTGGTCTATTTCTAGAGTTGCACCAAGTATGCACTCTTCCTCCTCTCTTCGGCACCGTCAATAGTACCCTTCAGACTCACTCCCCTCATTCTTTAACCAGTACTGCTGTACCAGGTTAGAACTAGGCCTGGGCGGTAAATTCCGTTCCGCTCGCGGAATTTGCGGAATTTGCGTAATTTCGCGTTCCGCGGAGAACGCGAAATTGCTCAAAAGTCTGCTTTCCGCGATTTCGCGAAATTTTTGCTTGTTCGCGTTCTAAAAATGCGTGTTCGCGAGATATTTTTCCCCGAGCACGCAAACAGCAATTGTGAACAGGAAAAAAGCATCGCGAACAAGCAATTCCGCGTGTTCGCGAAATTTCTGCGTGTTCGCGGAGATTTTTTACCGTTTCGCGGAGATTTGCGTAACGCAATTACGCAAATTCCGCCCACCCCTAGTTAGAACACCTCTGTTTGTTTACCTGCTCATCATTGTAGAATCCTGAGTCCTGGTTATACTTTTGGGACCCTCTATTCTGCGGCAAGGGCGGTTTTGGCTCTTGACTCTGCTGTCTGACAACCTTCTGCTGTTGCTGCTGTTGATTTAAGGGTTTACTTTCATTACTCACTAATGGTGGATTGGTACACTCGGATCTCCAATGCCCCAATTGTCCACAGTTGTGACAAGGGAATTTCTTTTTAGCCTCCTCTAAATTTCCCTTTCCCTTTCCTGCATATCTGGGTCTAATTCCTGGATTATTTGCCTGTTCCATCAACTGTGCTTCTTGCCTTTCAGCAACTTTCACCTGTGCCCACATTGCTGTCTCTTTCAGTTTTCTCTGTTTTGCCTAAATCTCATCACTGAAGTACTTTGCATGTCTCAGAATTTCATCAATCTTTTTACTCTGCCAATCAACTGTATGCTCACGAATCCTTTGACTGATTTCTGGTCTCAGGCCATATACAAATCTGTATACAAAATGACTCAAATCTTTGTCACCCAGGTGTTCGTCTCCACTCAACTGTTTAAAAGCCAGTATCAGCCTTTCGTAAAAAGCATGAACTGATTCTTTTGCTTCCTGATGTGTTCGATCTATCTTAACCCAGTCTGTCTCTTTTGGGGGTACTTTATTTTTCAGGAATACAATTACCTGATCATATTTCTTCATTACCGCTGGATCTGGTGCTCCTGTTTTCGGATCTCTTGGATACTCCTTAGCAGGCCAATCTACAACTATTTTACACTCAGCCCACAAGTCTGCTGGAACAATTATATCAAACAGACTATTCAGGTCAATCCACAGCACTTTTGACAATTTCACAAACCTGTCTACCTGCCTATACCACTCGACGGGCTTTTCTCTCAGTCGAGGGAAATCATTCGTAAATGATAAAATATCCTGTCTAGTCCATGGAACATGTACATATCCTCCTCCAGGAATCTCTCCCATAGGATAAGCATCCACTGTTTTCTCTTTTTCTCTCACCGGAAAAGCTGAGTAAGTCCTGTCCACTGAATCTTCCCTTTTCTTGTACCACCTATCCTTCCACTTTTCTACATCACCCCATTTTCGCAATAAAGCAATCATTTCCTTAATCTGTCCTGTTCTGCCAGCACCATTTAGATTTTCTATATCCTTATCTGTAAAATCCACCCTATAAGGCTTCTGCAAAGCTTTCACTTTATCCATGTCAACTCCTTGTTCATTCGCTATTGCTTTTAACCTGTCATGTGTATTCTTAGCCCTCCAGGTAATGCTTTTGCACATGAATAACAACTCTCCATCATGATGATTTTTGAGTATATCTGTAGGAATTGTCCCTGCAATTAGCTCCTCCAATTCCATGCATAACCTGGCTACATCAATTGCCTGTGAATCTTTATCCTTCTTTTGAAGAACTTTCAACCAATCATTCAAATCTTCAGCTGTTATTTCAGTAGACTTTTTTACTGCACCCACTTGTTCTGTCATCCTCTGTGGTTCCAAAATTGTTCCCCCCAAACAACCAGCATTCAATCCTGAATTAGGCTGCACATCTAATCCTCCACTACATGTGTCATGTCTCGACTGCCTCGAATCATTTCCTCCTGTTCTCACTCTTGATTCCTCCAAAGTACAAGTACCAACCAAACCATTTCCAACATAAGGAACTGTCAAATTATTTTCACCCATTCTTTGTTTATCAAAAATAGGCACAACCGGACCAATAGTTACAGGCACTGTAACTGCTTCAAGATTTTTCGGCAGCTCACGGATTTTCTCAGTCAGCTCAGATGTTGTTCTGGCTAATTCTCTTGTTTTCTCTTCACTGACTCGATTCTCTTTCTCTCGCTCTCTCTCTCTCTCCCTTTCCGTGAAAGAGCTACCACTTTTCAGATCAGGTGTCACAACTTCAGTTTTAATAATTCGCAAAGTATCTCTCACAGGAGTAGAAACTGGCGTACTCTCTTCTGGTTCTGGTCTATACGGAGGTGGTCTCTTGTAAATCATATCATCCAAGACCTCATCCTCATAATCAGTAACTCCGTACCTTCTCACTTCGGCATCAGGCACCTTCACTGCACCTTTCCTCCCTTCCGCTTCATCAACAGTCCTCATAGGATATAATCCCTCTGACATACTAACATCTCGCCATCTGCTCATTCGATCATGATGAGTCTCACGATCATATTTCCTCCCAAAAAAGGACCTACAATTGCCTCCAACGCGATGACCGCAAGGAACGTGATGAATGTAAAGAGCGCAAAGAACATGGACCCTCTCTGGTCTAACATTTTTATAGGAAAAATAGCAAATAAAAGTAACAAATAAATGCCGAATATCCGTTGAGCCGCTGAGCAGAGCGAGCAGGAAAGGAAGTCTTTAGATACATTGAGAAAATCTCTGCTCAGGAAAAACCACAAAAATAAAAAGACGGAAGAAGGAAACTCGAGTTTACAAATGTTTCTTTCGGCTTAGCAGAGCCACCGCAGCATTGTCATTGTTCATTGTGACTTTATCCTTGTCCAAGGGCAGTTGGAAGCACGCCCAGAGCTGCTGTCCTCACGGAAACTTTTAATTCAGGCAGAAGCTGTGGTCAGGTGACTCTCGACCATGTTCAGCAAGGCCTCTCATCAAAATTCGATCACTCGAGCGCAGGCTGTAAAAGGCAGCCATCTTTATATAGGCCAAAATGGACCATCTTAATTAAAAGAGACAAAAACAACGTTACCACATCATAATGATTGTACAGCGTTAAACCCCTCTAATACCCTTATGTGTATGTACTTATCTAGCCCTCTGCAACGCATTAAAACATTATTACACGTTATTTAAAACGCACAAAACACAAAACAAATAGCTTTTGTGAATAAAATGCACACTATTATTAAGCAACATAAATGCATCCCACGTGTAGTTTCTCTCATTAGTAAATATTGATTAATCAGAGCAAAACACACTATTAATTGATTATTTCAAATTAGTATTTTAGAATCAAACATATAAACAAAACTGGAGCTTAAAACTCGATAAATTTTCAACAGAAAACTCTGCTCCAGCACACCACCTCCCTTGCCAGTACAAACCAAAACTTGTGCTCCCCGCTGCATCCAAAAATACCAAAGCATGTCGGCCTCCCTCATCAAGGGTATGCCATTGAAGTTTTGTAAGAAAAACTATCACATTCTCAAGTCCTCCTGCACCCCTTGCTGACTGACGGACATAATGATGCGGAGGCCGCTGCCCCGCTAGTGCCCTGCACAGTCGCCTACAAAACTTCCTCCCTACTCTCACCACCCTACACGCAAAATTGAGGTGACCCAGCAGCACCTGAATTTCTTTCACCGTCACCTTATGTTTTGCCAACATCGTTGCCTGCAGCCCCAACATTTGCTGCTTTTTGTCTGCCGGAAGGCGTGCCTCCATCAGCTGAGAGTCTAATTCAATACCTAAGAAGGACAGAGCCTTGCAGGGCCCCATAGTCTTTCCGGTGCCAACGGCATGCCCATTTCCCTCATGATCTCATTGAAACTATCCAGTGCCTTCTGGCAGTCCGTGGAGCCTGAGGTGCCAACAAAGAAGAAGTCATCCAGGTAGCGCGTTACTCCTTGGTGACCCGTCCGTTCCATAAACAACGATTGTAGAAACGTGCTGAAACACTCAAAAAGTGCGCATGACATAGAACAGCCCATCGGCAATGCTTTGTCCACGTACCAGTGACCGCTAAACTGGATACCCAAAAGATCCCAGACATCTGGGGGGATTGGAAGCAGTTGGAAAGCCGACTTTATGTCGCACTTTGCCATCATCGCCGTTGCGCCCGCGGTCACTACTAGTGACATAGCTACGTCAACAGATGAATAGGACACAGTGGCCTCCCGCTCGTCGATGAAATCATTCACCAAACCTCCTTCAGGCCACGACAAATGCTGAATTAGGCGAAACTGTCCTTGCTCCTTTTTAGGCACCACTCCAATAGGTGACACAATCACATTTTATTAGAGGACAATCCTCAAAGGGACCTGCCATGCGGCCCTCACGCACTTCCTTATCCAGCTTTTCCTGCACTACCTGAGAGTGCTCTTTTGCCGATTTGAAATTGTCCACCCACCGTCTTGTCCTAGGTCCATCATACCCCAGTCTGAAACACTCCAAAAAACCCAACCTCAAACGTTCGGCAGCCTCCACATCAGGCTACCACTGTAAGGCTGCAATCAAATTGTCCACTTTAACCAGAGTACGAGCCCTTTGACCCAGGCCCCTTAGCTCCTCGCCCCTCCCCGAGCTGCTGCTGCTGCTGACCCCCGGACTTAAACCCTCCTGCCTGCCACTGCTGTGACCCCTGCTGCTGACCCTGGCCGCCCCTCCAGCAATTGACCAATGCATATCTTCCTCCGCACCGTGAGCAATCATGCCTGAAACAGCAGTACTCTCGGGTGCACAAACCCTTGTCGTAATCCCAACAAGCCCCCTTCGACCCTGGCTGTCCTCTCCCTGCTCCCCCCACCCCCCCTCGGGTGGGGCCGATAAATGAGCGGGAGCCCACTGGCCATAAACATGTTTTTTCCAGACCTGGCTAAACCCATAGTGCGTTGTCACAAACCCGTGTCCAGCTCACCCAATTTAGCCTCCGGGTCCCACGCCATGCGTGCCCAGAACTCCTCATTGTATTGTGTCCAGGCATACCCGCCCCCAGTAATCTGTGCCTTCCTAACCACATCCATGTATTTGAACATGGTCACAGACCTTTCAGGGTATTTTTCACAATACACACTGGCGTAAATAAGGAACGCTGGCGTCCAATTCTCAATCGTCAAAGGCACCTTCGGCCGTTTTGCCAACTCAAATTCCTCCTCTTTAGACCCCCTCCTTTGCCCGCACTTCTCTGTGAAGGAGTTTAAGCATCTCAACATATTCCCCTTTCCATATACGTTCTTTGGTAGACAACATCAAATGAGCGCCCAAGGGCTTTGTGACTCCCATGTATGGCATCCGTTTAAATTTCAACTCCTTGCTTTCCAATTTAGTCTCCACCTCCATCGTCTGAATCTCTACCGTCACCTTCTTATCCATCACGCTGTCTCCCATGCCTACGGACGCCTTACCTGCACCCTCCACTGACCCCCTTAACTGGGTCCTCCGTTCCTACCCCTACATCCACCACATAGGTACCCTTGCTCAACCTATCCCCCGCCCCTCCTACCTGTCAGGTCCACCCACACCAACCAACACCATTACAGGACGCAAGCGTGCTGACCGTTGACCTGGCGCCAAAGACTCTGCCCGTCGCTCCACCGTGGATCCTGGCAAAGGGGCCGACCGCTCCTTCCAACGCAATGTCCGACCCGTGGGCCTCGCCTGGCATCGTCACACCTGCAAAATACTATGCACAACATTACTTGGCCCCCCCTCTCCCCATCTTCAACATCTCGCAATTCTCCCTCCTCCATACTATGCTCCTCGTAATCCAACTCCTCCTGCCTAGCACCACCGGCTTTCCCTGCCGGGGGTGCAGAATGCACCCTCTTAGACACACACAACTCTGCATCCTCGGCACACCGTTTTCGGCATTGTCCCCCAGACTGTTGAGGCCCCGTGAGTGGTGGGGCCGGCGAGCCCGCCCTGGGCCTACTTATGCCAGCCACGACAGGGTCCCCTGCCGGTACTGGGTACGCCGCCCAAGGCTCCACACTCCCTTCTCCTTGGTGCCAATGGGCCGCTCCCAGCCCTACCAAGTCTGGCACCCCGCGATGCTCTGCGCATTGCTCCACCGCCTGAAACAAAAAAGTATGGTCTGGTGTGCTGGGCCTACCTCTCTTCTCTCTTCCATCCCAATACCTCTTAATGCCGGCCCCCAATGTGCTAGCTATCCATGCCTGCCCCACCGCACTCAGATCCACCACCTCCTCAACCTCCCCCATCGCCCTCCCCGTCACTCCACTCCAAACCCACTGCACCCTGCCTACCCAAACCACTCGGCCCAGCCACCTCAACGCCCTGATCCTGCCCTGACCCCCTCGCACCCCCCCACTACTACCCTTCGCCGAAAAATCCTCAACCTCCCCCCAAACATCGGGCCCCATCCCCAGATGGCACCTCTCCAGCCCACCATCCCCCCACACCCCCAAAACCTCTTCCACCCATGACAAAAAAATGTCCAGGCCGTCCCAGTCCCTCTCGCTCTCCTCTGAATCGTTCAACAAAGGGGAAACCCCCCCTTCCCTCCTCCATCCCCTTGCCCCTCTGACAATGGTCCCCCCAGGTCCCCACCGAAGCCTACCTGCTCCACTGCCCCCACACCTCCAAAGGGTTGGCCCTGCGCCCCCAGCCCAGCCCCCCTAACCCCTCTCCCAGAAATCTTGCAAGCCTGACTGCCCCCAAACTCCACCTCCAGCTGGCCCCCCTCCACAACATGGGCCATAGCCCCTCCCGCTACCCCCTCGCACAAACATCCAGCTTCTGCTGCTGGAGCAGGATTTTCTAATAAGAAATCTATTGGGTTTTTAAGCTCTGGTTTGTCTATTTGTCATAGAAATCATTAATTATTAATTATTTGTTTTGTGTAAGTGTTTTTTACTTATCAACATGTACGTATTAACAAGAGAGAACTACACGTGGGAACGCGTATGTGTTGCCTATTGACAATGTGCATGTTTTATTAAATAAACGTTGCTGAGTGCTGTTTATTTTAAAGCACGAAACGCTTTTGAATTAATTCTTTTCTGTGTTGCAAAAGCTAGATAATTACATACACATAAGGGTATTAGTGGGGTTAACACTGTTTAATCATTATGCTGTGGTAACGTTGTTTTTGTCTCTTTTAATTAAGATGGTCTATTTTGGCCTAGAAAAACATTGCCGCCGTTTGCAGCCTTGCCTCGAGTGAGAAATTTGTGATTTGAGGGCCTTGCTGAATATGGTCACGAGACATCTGACCACAGTCCTTGCCTGGTTAAAACTTTCCGTGAGGACAGCAGCAGTTCTGGGCGAGTTTCCAGATGTATCGGACAGCCTTGGAGGACAAAGGAGCTGTTAAGAAAGAACTCTGAGCTCATTGTATCATCGCTGAGGAAATGTGGATGCTAAAAGATACTTTTTTATTTTTGGTTCCTGTTCTGTCTTTTTATTTTTGTGATTTCCTGAGCGGAGATTTTCCAAATGTAGCGATGCTACATCCTTTCTTGCTCTCTCTGCTCAGTGGTTCGGCGGACGTGTAAAACATTTAATGTTTCTTTAATATTGCAAGTTTCATTATAAATATACTAGACTAGAGAGGGTCCGTGTCATTGCATTCGGGATTTTGAGGCCACTTTGCCATTTTTCTTCCCAAACCTGCGTTGGTGAGGATCCATGCTAAGAGGACAGTGACTTGGGAGATTTCTGCTGAGAGACTTGTCCTGATGACCCATTCTGACATTTAGCTAGAATAGGTAATTATGAGAAAATGATTTATTCTGATTAATTTCTTTTGACTAATTTTAGATAAAGAATCATAATTTTAAATACGGTGTTGGTGATTATTTCTTGTCAATTATTGAGTACTCTATTTGATTATTGTTGTATAGTTTGTTTAGATTATGACAATTGCAATAACTAGGTCTTATCGACCTCGGTGTAGATGTGGGGTTTAGGAGTTTTCTTTCCACAGGTTCAATGCTGGTGGAGTATTTGAGTGTATGTTAGTGAAATGGGCCCTAGTGTATGGTGAGTGTATGTGCGTGTAACTGTGAAATTACTCTATCCGTGGAAGTAGGGAGATTTTGTACACCCCAATCTGCATCAAGTTCCTGGTAGCAGAGTGATGATGGTTATTGATGATTGTCTTGATCTGATTAGATTGCTTGTACATTAGCTTATTGATTATTGATTATTGATTGATGTTGGTATATGTACTAATACTATATGTTGGAGTCGTCATGTTGAGTTATATGTAGTGCTTCTGGAACTTGGGAGCTAGTAGCAGTTCCGTAGTAGGGCAGAGGGAAGTATATGCTGCTCTCGGGAAAGACGGGATTGTTGGTCCTGTATGTATGCAGGAAAAAGAAAACGTGTGACAATCGAAGTTGCGCGTCACATTGTCTGGGTTCGGAATCAGTGACATTGTCGTATGTTACTATTAGAAATAATTCTGGTATATAAGGAGTGCGTATGGTAGTGAAGGTTATCTGTGAAACTCTGGTCTTAAGTCCCAGGGATCCGTAAGGTTCGCCGTTAAAGCTTATCGCGGGAGAAGTAATAGGTATTCTCTGAGCTTGTTTGAGAAACTGGGTAGAAGTAAGCTGCTTGGTTAATGTGTGTTATAATTCTGTAGTAGAGCAGATTGTTCGCTGTTCTCGGGAAAAGCAGGATTCTGTGTGTATGTACTATATTTTCTTGTATGAATGTGCGTGAATGAATGTTCATATATTTAGTTGATTGTAAGACTCTTAGGATAAGTCCTAGAGGAAACAATTAAGGAATGTATGAAAGAATCCCGTTGATTCTTGTGAAATAGATTTTCTTTACTATTCTGTGGTTAGCGAAGCAGACAATGGAGATGTTTATATGTTGTAACTAATAGATTTTGTAGAAATTTGACACGGAGTCTACTGAGAAATTTTGTAAAGGAGGGGTAGACAAGAGACAGGAGACAGAAGCGACTGCAGCGACTGCTGACGTCAAACAGACCGCGCTCTGATTGGATATTAGATCAGAATAGTGCTCGCGCTGAGATTGGTGCATTGGTGTGAGCCGCGCAAGGATTGGAAGAGCTATTCTAGTGACGTAACGTTCCAGGATTGGTGCGTTAGTGTGAGTCGCGCTGTTATTGGTTAAAAAAATCATATTGTGCAGTTGTATTACGGAAGGGATTAGAAAGTTTTGGTAAGCGTTAAAATGTATTACCAAGAAGAGAAAAAGAAAAAATCTTTGTTCAGAAAGATTAAAAATTGGTTCGACAAGGATAAAGATGTTAAAACGAGAGAGGGTGAATTGTTACCTCCATCGAAAACGCCTGCATCCTTCATGGCTGCGAGATATGGGTATCATACCTGTATATGGTTGGAAAATTGGGTTAGGTATACCAAAGAAGATGGAGTTTTAGCATTTCCAGAACATGGTTCATTTAATCTGGCCATGTTGAAAAATTTACGGGAAAAGATGTTATGTCTTGACCCAAGACCAAGGCCGACACAGTTCGAGGCTTTAGTGGAATGGGAAGAGGAAGTACATGAGCGAGAGAAACAGAGGTCTGGAGGCAACTATAGGTATATGTTCGGGAGGAGACATGGTCGTGAAACTCATCATGATCGAATGACGAGATGGCGAGATGCTAGTATGTCAGAGGGATTATATCCTATGAGAACAGTTGAAGAGGGAGCAGAAAGGGTTCCTGAGGCAGAAGTGAGAAGATATGGAGTTAATGAATATGAGGATGAGGTCTTGAATGAAATGATTTACAAAAGACCACCTCCATATAGACCGGAACCAGAAGAGAGTACACCAGTTGTTTCTCCGATAAGAGATACAATGCGTATCATTGAGACAGAAAATGTGACACCTGAGTTAAGAAGTGGTAATCCTTTCAGGGAAAGAGAGAATAGAAGTAGTGGCGAAAATACGAGAGAGTTAGCCAGAACTACATCGGAGTTGACTGAAAAGATCAAAGAACTGACAAAGAATCTAGACGCTGTTACGGTACCCGTAACCATAGGTCCGGTTATGCCTGTTTTTGATAAGCAGAGGACAGGTGAGAATGGTTTGGTGATTCCATATGTTGGGAATAGATTGACAAGTTTGGCTGGTCCTTCAGGAGATTCAGGAAAAAGGGCAGGAAAATTTAGACATGACACATGTAGTGAAGGATTAGAGGAGTCTAATTCAGGACTGGATGCTGGTGAAGCTAGTTGTTCAGGGATGCCAATTTTAGAACCGCAGAAGAAAGTGGTTCCAGTGAGAAAATCTACTGAAATAACAGCTGAAGATTTGAATGAATGGATGAAAGTTCTTCAAAAGAGGGATAAAGATTCACAAGCAATTGATGTTGCTAGGTTACGTGTAGAATTAGAAGAGCTAGTTGCAGGGACAGTTCCAACAGAAATTCTAAAAAATCATCATGATGGTGAATTATTGTTTATGTGTAAGAACATCACCTGGAGAGCGAGAAATACACATGACAGATTAAGAGCAATAGCAAATGACTATGGAGTTGACATTGATAAAGTGAAAGTTTTGCAGAAGTCTTACAGGATGGATTTCACAGACAAAGACATTGAGAATTTGAATGGTACTGGTAGAACAGGACAGATTAAAGAAATGATCGCTTTATTGCGAAAATGGGGTGATGTTGAGAAGTGGAAGGATAGATGGTACAAAAAGAGAGAAGAATCAGGGGATAGGACTTATTCAGCATTTCCTGTGAGAGAAAAGGAAAAACCAGTGGATACTTATCCTATGAGAGAAATACCTGGAGGAGGATATGTACATGTTCCATGGACCAGACAGGATATTTTATCATTTACGAATGATTTCCCTCGATTGAGAGAAAAGCCCGTCGAGTGGTATAGGCAGGTAGACAGGTTTGTGAAATTGTCAAAAGTGCTGTGGATTGACCTGAATAGTCTGTTTGATATAATTGTTCCAGCAGACTTGTGGGCTGAGTGTAAAATAGTTGTGAGTTGGGCTACTGAGGAATATCCAAGAGATCAGAGAACAGGAGCACCAGATCCAGAAGTAATGAGAAAATATGAGCAGGTGATTGTATACCTGAAAAATAAAGTACCTCCAAAAGAAACAGACTGGGTTAAAATAGATCGAACACATCAGGAAGCAAAAGAATCAGTTCATGCTTTTTACGAGAGGCTGATACTGGCATTTAAACAATTCAGTGGAGATGAACACCTGGGTGACAAGGATTTGAGTCATTTTGTATACAGATTTGTATATGGCCTGAGACCTGAGATTAGTGAAAGAATTCGTGAGCATACTGTGGATTTGCAAAGTAAGAAAATAGATGAGATTCTGAGACATGCAAAATACTTCAGTGATGAGATTGAAGCAAAACAGAGAAAGCTGAAAGAGAAAGCAATGTGGGCACAAGTGAAAGTTGCGGAGAGACAGGAAGCACAGTTGGTGGAACAGGCGAATAATGCAGGAAATAATGCAGGGAATAGACCTAGGTATGCAGGGAAAGGAAAGGGGAATCTTGAGGAAGCTAAAAAAAAGTTCCCATGTCACAACTGTGGCCAACTGGGACATTGGAGATCTGAGTGTACCAATCCACCATTAGTGAATAATGAGGGAAAATCCTTAAATCAACAGGTGCAGAACGAGGGGAATAATCAACAGCAGCAACAGCAGAAAGTTGTGAGACAGCAGAGTCAAGAGCCAAAACCGCCCTTGCCGCAGAATAGAGGAGCACAAAAGTATAATCCGGATTCGGGATTCTACAATGATGAGCAGGTAAACAAACCAAGGCGTTCTAACCAGGTACAACAGTACTTGTTAAAGAATGAAGGGAGTGAATCTGAGGGTGATTATTGACGGTGCCGAAGAGAGGAGGAAGAGTGCATACTTGGTGCAACTCTAGAAATAGACCAGGCAGGACCATTTGTGGATGGAAAAATAAATGAAGAAGGTGTTACTTTTTTAGCAGACACAGGTGCGACAAGATCAACTGTCAGGTCAACAGATATTAGAAATCTTCCTCTCTCGGATGAAGCAATCCAAGTAGTTGGTGTAGCTAATACACAAATCAGAACACGTCTTACTGAACCAGAAATTTTCAGACATGCACAGATTTATCGTCTGTGACACAAGTCCAGTGAACCTGTTAGGTAGGGATTTACTCTGTAAAATGAATTGTACAATTTTTTGTACACCAGATGGAATAGCTTTTGAAACACCAGATGAGGATGTTTTGTACCAAATGACTATAGAAAATAGAGAGAGTGAGTTAATTGGTGCATATGCTGTGTTTGATCCGGAGGATTTGCCTCAAGAGTTGAGAGACACAGTGAAAAGGACAGTTTGGGATTTTACTGGAGAGGATGTGGGATTGATGAATAATGTAGATCCTGTGAAAATTTCAGTGAAAGAGGGAATTACTTATCCTAACATTCCTCAGTACAAAATGACACCAGAAATAATTGAGGGAATAACTCCTATAATTGAGAAAATGATTCAGCAGGCAGTTCTGAGAGAACTATTGAGTAGTCCGTGTAATTCACCGATAATGGGGCTAAAGAAGCCTAATGGGAAGTTCAGGATTGTACAGGATTTGAGAAAAGTTAATCAAATTGTGGTGGCATGTTGTCCTATTGTGCCAAATCCATCAGTGATTTTGTATCAGATTCCACATGATGCTGAGTGGTATACAGTGATTGATTTGTGTCATGCTTTCTTTTCAATTCCATTGCATCATGACAGCCAGCCGATTTTTGCATTTAGATTTTCCAGCGTATTTTAGCATGGTGTCGTATCCCACAGGGGTATACAGAGAGTCCTTCAATATTCAATCAGTTATTGAAAAAGTCATTGGAGAGTTTGATCATGCCTGAAAACTCAGTACTAGTGCAGTATATTGATGACCTACTTGTGGCATCAAAGACACGTGAAGCTTGTGAAGTAGATACTATAGCTTTACTGAATCATCTGGCAGATGGAGGGTTAAAAGTATCTCCAGCCAAATTGCAATTCTGCAAGAAAGAGGTGCATTATCTTGGACACAATATTGAGAAAGGTCTGAGAAAAGTGACTGATGACAGGATCAAAATTATCAGGGAAATGAAGGCCCCAAAGACCCAGAGGGAAGTGAGAATGTTCCTGGGAATGGTGGGTTATTGTCGTCAGTGGATAATTAAATTTTCGCTGATAGCAAAGCCACTGATTAAGCTGACAAAAAGTGAGATGACAGACCCATTGGAACTAGATGGGGAACAAATGGCAGCATTTGAAGAGTTAAAAAGCAGAATGTGTGAAGCCCCTGCTTTGGGTATGCCAGATTATGAAAAAGAATTTGAATTGTACTGCAGTGAGAGAAATGGATGTGCACTTTCAGTGTTAATTCAGAAGCATGGATTACTGAGAAGGCCTATTGTGTACTTCTCATCGACACTTGACCCTGTAGCTGTGGGTTTACCAGGTTGTCTGAAATCTGTGGCTGCAACATGCAGAAGCTTAGAACAGAGTGAGGGAATCATAATGGGATATCCTGTAAGGGTATTCGTACCTCATAATGTGGCAATTCTTTTGACAAGAAGCAGAACTCAGTACATGTCACATAGTCGGTTGACTAAATATGAGAAAGTCATTCTGGGAGCATCAAATGTGACTCTTGAGAGATGTGTGAATGTGAATCCAGCGACATTGTTGCCGGATATTGAAAATGTGGGTGTGAAAACAGAAGATGATCACAATTGTTTGGATGTGCTTGATTACTGTACAAAACCGAGACCAGACATAAGGGATCTTCCCTTGCATGAGAGTGATCATGTGTTGTTTGTGGATGGATCATGCTTGAGGAATGATGAGGGTGTGCTATGTGCAGCATATGCAGTGTGTAAGGTTTCAGAAGTAATGGAAGCGTCATCATTGAAAGGAGTGAAATCTGCGCAAGTTGCTGAATTAGTGGCATTGACAAAAGCTTGTGAAATTGGGAAAGATTTGAGAACGACTGTGATGACTGATAGTCAGTATGGATTTGGAGTTGTGCATGACTTTGGCCAACTTTGGCTACAAAGAGGTTTCTTGACGTCGAGTGGGACTCCAATAAAGAATGCTGAAGTGATTGGGAAATTACTTGAGGCGATACAGCTGCCTAAAGAATTAGCAGTTGTAAAATGTGCTGCTCATGGACAAGGAGATGATTTTGTGACAGTGGGCAACCGTTATGCAAATGCCATTGCTCAATATTGCGCCAAGAATAACCAGTCCATTAATCGGGAACGAGAAGGTGAAATGTCTTTTGGTTCTGTGATGTTTACTAATGTCTTAGAGATGTGGGATGAAGTGAAACAGTTGCAGGATGAGGCAGAAGAGGAAGAAAAGAAAGATTGGATTAAGGCAGGTTGTGCCCCAAGAGAGACAGACCATGTTTGGGTCTATAGAGATGGCAGACCAGTAATGCCGAACTCCATGCTGTCAGCAATGGCAAGGATGTATCATGGCCAGGGACATTTGGGAAGGGATTCAATGATTAGGTCTTTTAAGCAAACCTGGTACAATGCAAAGTTCAGGACAATTGCAGAAAGTATCTGTCAAAGATGTTTGATTTGCCAGCAATTTAACACTGGGAAAAAGACAGTGGTGAGTCTGGGAACAATAGGCAGAGAAGGAGGTCCTTTTACAAGAATGCAGATTGATTTCATTGAAATGCCCCAAGTGAACAGACTGAGGTATGTACTAGTGGTAGTCTGTTTGTTTTCAAGATGGGTTGAGGCCTATACGACTAGGAGAAATGATGGAGTAACAGTGGCAAAGTTACTGTTAAGAGAGTTGATTCCTAGGTACGGATTTCCGGTAACGATTGAGTCTGATAGAGGTGGACACTTCTATAATGAACTCATGAGTTTGATTTGTGAAGCATTAAGCATACAGCAGAAGCTACATTGTGCGTACAGACCAGAGGCTTCTGGTGTTGTTGAGCAGATAAATGGCACAATCAAGAACAGGATTGGTAAGATGTGTTTAGCCACTGGCATGAAATGGCCGGATGTCTTGCCTCTAGTGCTGATGACTATTAGATCTACTCCAGATAGAACTACTGGTTTAAGTCCGCACGAAATAATAATGGGACGTGCAATGCGACATGCATATGTACCTGTCAATAAGCTGATGACAATAACTGATGACATGATTTTGGATTACTGTAAAGGCCTGGCTGACGCAGTTCATTCTGTGTTTCACCAGATTGGAGAAGAAGCTACTACACTTGAGAAGACGCAAGCTCATGATCTGAGTCCAGGAGACTGGGTGAGGATTAAAGTTCACAGAAGAAGAAATTGCTTGGTTCCGAGGTGGGGAAGACCAAGACAAGTCATTCTAACTACGACGACTGCAGTGAAGTGTGCTGGTGTGAAAAACTGGGTGCATGCGAGTCATACTCTGAGAGTTCCAAACCCAAAGGATGGGACTGGTAGAGAGTATTTTGAAGAGTCAGATTCCAGTGATGATGAAGACCCAGAACCAGTGAGAAAGAATCAAAGTTCAGGAAAAGAAGCAGAAAAGGCTTCAAGTTCAAGAGAACCATTGAGAATCTCAGAAAGAAGATCTGATTCTGAGAGAGAGCCTGAAGTTCCAAAAAGCAGTGGAGGAAAAAGAAAAGAAAAGAGCAGTTCCACAGAAATTACTCCTGAATCAGAAGAGGAGGAGATTGAAGAACCACTTGAGATTATTTCTGAAGAAGTAGGGTCAGAAGAAGATAGAGAGGGACAGATTGCGGAAGACCCCCGAGGAGGTGTAGGGAACACTTCTAATAAGCTAGGTGAAGGGACAAGTAGACAGCAAGAAGATTGCGTGTCGGAGACCCGAGGAGGGAAAGAAGTAGGGAAGTCTCAAATAGTTGTGAAAAAGACTGTGGAGCGAAAGAAAACTGCTGAAGAACAAGAGCGAAAGAAAACTGCTGAAGAACAAGAGGCATTTGAAACAGAATCGGATGAAAGTGAGAATGGAAAATCAGAGGGTCGAGTTCTGAGAAAGAGAACTTGGATTGGAGAAAGAAATAATACAGAAACAAGACCAAAAAAAGTTGTAAGAGGAGATTTTTGGCCTAACAACAGAGTAAAGAGGCTGAGATACAGACTGATAAGAGGGAATACATCGAGAGCTGAACAAGTGAATGAAGTGTCGAGTCAAAACGAAGTAAAAAGGAAGGAGCAAAAGGAGTCAAGAGAACCTGAGGAAATAAAAAGAATTAGAAGACCCAACCAAAAGTACAGATCACCGGAATGGTCTTATGTGGCACTGTCTGAAGAAGGAGAAGAAGAAACAGTGACTCGAGATAATCCGGAGGGGATCTTGAGAAAAGTGGTTGAGGAAAAGGAAGAATCTGTTGGAATCTTAAAAATTATTCTGACTGACATTGGAGAAGAGTCAGATGCACAAGATGTTGTTGATGATCTGATACAATTTGATGTTGCTGAAGAAGGAGGAGTGAAAAGTGATGAATATCCAAATTGAGTGAACTGAAGAAATCACTTGGAGAAAGTGAAAAGGAGAAAGTCTGAAATTCAGCTGTCTGAAGTAATCCAAAGTTTGAGAAATTACAGTAGTGGAGTAGTAGAGGCTAAGTCAAAAGACAAGGTCAAAGTAGTAAAATGGCTAACATAGAGAATAATCAAAGTAGATGTGCCTTCTTAAAAAGATGGTGTAGAATGTGCTGCTGCTGTACTGGATTATTAATGCTACTATGGGGTATTTTAGCTTTATTAGTTACATTTAGAGTTTCAATAGGTACATTTGAGATACATACTGAGAATGAGACAAATGTAGAAAAGAATTCGCAAAAAGTAGTTCCAACTAGAATTAGTAATACTTACATGCATAAAGATAGGTCAATTAATGATTTTTCTAGTAATGTTTTTTCATAGTTGTTATACGAATATGTGAAAACAATGGAAGTAAGGGATTGCTACGTTTGTATGCAATTACCTGCATCCGTTTCAGAGGGTGTTACTTATCACCATTTACCAGCTACGTATGGAATTTCTTGTAGTGTATTAAGTAGTGTTTTTTATCTGTTAGGGAAAATAGATTATAAGATGTCTAACAAAGATAGTATTTTTGGGCACTTGCCAATGAACAAAGAGCTGAATCCAGCTAAAGAAGCTAACATTTTTGGTGGGATTTTTATTGAGAAAGAAGAATTAACATTAGATTACATTTTTAAGAATAATTTAACTTGTAGTTTGGAAGAAGAGGAGAAAGCTTTCCTGAACATGGTGGAGGAAAGGAGATTGAGTATGCATGAAAAGGCAGGGAAATATAAAGTGAGTGAGACAATTTGGGACATTGAGATGGGAAAAGAATTGAGAAATGGAGCTAGTCCAACTTTAGCTTTAGATGCACCACAGAAGGGTAAGCTGTGCATTACAAGAGGGAAATCCCAATATGATACATATTTTGTTGGGACTAGTGAATGTCATGATCCATACTTCATTGCAACAGGATGGGGTTTCAGAGGTGGAGAAGATACAGTTTTTCCAGGAGTGTATTATGTTTGTGGGAACAAGGCTTATTACAAGTTGCCTGACCATTGGTATGGCACGTGTTATGTGGGCCTGGTTTTTCCAAAGATTTTTCATATAGATAGAATAGAAGATGTAGAACATATTAATTTACTAATGCGCTTCAAGAGGGAAACTTGGTCTGAAATAGTGGGTGACATTTTTGGAGCTTTAATTCCAGCAGTGGGAATTTCTTTAAATGCTTATGGGATTCGGAAACTGTCAACAGTGGTAGATCGCTTATCGACAAATACCGCTGGAGGGTTTCTTTTGGTGAATACGGAATTAATTGCCGTACGTGCCATGTCTATGCAAAATAGACTTGCTCTTGATATTCTATTGGCTAAAGAGGGTGGAGTTTGTGGAATGCTGAAAGTTCAACATTGTTGCACTTACATTCCAGACGAAAGCAAAGACCTGAAGGTCTATATCAAAAATATTACTGATTTACATGAAGAATTAGTACCACTTGAAGCTGAAAGTATCTGGACTAAATTAGCTAATAAGGTGATAGCTGTTAAAAGTTTTATTACAAAAATAGGTAGTACTATTATAGGTAAGATATTGTTTCCTTTAACTTGTATAATTGTTGCTTTATTGATATTGAGATTGGTGTGTTTGTGTTGTAAAAACAGGGGAGGGAAAAAGAAATTAATTAAAAGAAATAATGAAAAGAGAAATAAAAGGTTGAAAAGAGAAATTGAATTAGAAGAATTAAGGGAGAGTGTCTACTTAGAAACGAAGAGGGATGATGAAAGAGTGTCTGGTGTGTAGTGTTGTGTAAGGAGGAAAAAGACATTTCCAATTTCTCCTGAAATGGGACTAAATTTCACTAAATTTTTTTTTTTGGGTTATTTGGTGATAAAATCACCAAAGGGGGGATTGCTGGAGCAGGATTTTCTAATAAGAAATCTATTGGGTTTTTAAGCTCTGGTTTGTCTATTTGTCATAGAAATCATTCATTATTAATTATTTGTTTTGTGTAAGTGTTTTTTACTTATCAACATGTACGTATTAACAAGAGAGAACTACACGTGGGAACGCGTATGTGTTGCCTATTGACAATGTGCATGTTTTATTAAATAAACGTTGCTGAGTGCTGTTTATTTTAAAGCACGAAACGCTTTTGAATTAATGCTTTTCTGTGTTGCAAAAGCTAGATAATTACATACACATAAGGGTATTAGTGGGGTTAACACTGTTTAATCATTATGCTGTGGTAACGTTGTTTTTGTCTCTTTTAATTAAGATGGTCTATTTTGGCCTAGAAAAACATGGCCGCCGTTTGCAGCCTGGCCTCGAGTGAGAAATTTGTGATGAGAGGGCCTTGCTGAATATGGTCACGAGACATCTGACCACAGTCCTTGCCTGGTTAAAACTTTCCGTGAGGACAGCAGCAGTTCTGGCCGAGTTTCCAGATGTATCGGACAGCCTTGGAGGACAAAGGAGCTGTTAAGAAAGAACTCTGAGCTCATTGTATCATCGCTGAGGAAATGTGGATGCTAAAAGATACTTTTTTATTTTTGGTTCCTGTTCTGTCTTTTTATTTTTGTGATTTCCTGAGCGGAGATTTTCCAAATGTAGCGATGCTACATCCTTTCCTGCTCGCTCTGCTCAGTGGTTCGGCGGACGTGTAAAACATTTAATGTTTCTTTAATATTGCAAGTTTCATTATAAATATACTAGACCAGAGAGGGTCCGTGTCATTGCATTCGGGATTTTGAGGCCACTTTGCCATTTTTCTTCCCAAACCTGCGTTGGTGAGGATCCATGCTAAGAGGACAGTGACTTGGGAGATTTCTGCTGAGAGACTTGTCCTGATGACCCATTCTGACATTTAGCTAGAATAGGTAATTATGAGAAAATGATTTATTCTGATTAATTTCTTTTGACTAATTTTAGATAAAGAATCCTAATTTTAAATACGGTGTTGGTGATTATTTCTTGTCAATTATTGAGTACTCTATTTGATTATTGTTGTATAGTTTGTTTAGATTATGACAATTGCAATAACTAGGTCTTATCGACCTCGGTGTAGATGTGGGGTTTAGGAGTTTTCTTTCCACAGGTTCAATGCTGGTGGAGTATTTGAGTGTATGTTAGTGAAATGGGCCCTAGTGTATGGTGAGTGTATGTGCGTGTAACTGTGAAATTACTCTATCCGTGGAAGTAGGGAGATTTTGTACACCCCAATCTGCATCACTGCCACCCTCGGGCCGCTCTCCTCACATAGGAGCGGCCCCTTTCAGCCTGAGACCTCTGTGGTGAGCCGCGCGATGAGCTCCCCCGCCGAGCTTTACCTCTCAAAGCTGCCCCTGTAGACGGGCCCTTCCCCCAACATATTTTCCCATGACCCGGGGCAGTGCGCTCCATCTCCATGCTGCCCCGCTGATTCCTGACTTGCCGTGCACACGGGCCGCTCCTCTTGCATCCGAGCGGCGCCCAAACTCAATCGATCCCAGCGTGGAGACACAAGACGTGCTCCCCCGCCGGGCCAAACCGCCGCTCAGCACTGATACCCCAGAGCCTCCCGTGCCCCCACCAATCCCCACAACAATCTCCAGGGCCGCGCTACTGACATCCGCACAGATATAGCAGAGTAACCTTAAAACTCAGTGATTTTGGCACCAATAACTCCACCTAGAATAGGCCAGTGGCATTGAATTGTTGTAATCGTGCAATACTGCAGAATGCCAACTGTAGTGTCTTTCCCAGGATGGGAACCCAACAATGACTAGACAGCACAGGGAGTTTAGTAATGCACATCTTTATTCTGTTGTGTAGAACTGCAAACTCAACATTCTAAAACAAGCTTTCATTGCATTGCACTCTGAAACCTACGTCACAGCTCTACGGAGTCCTATAAGAGCCATAATTGTGCCATCATAAAATATTGCAAGACACTGCATAAAACCCCCTCTGTTTATTAAAAAATTATCAAGTACTGCTTATTAGTTGTATTCTCATTTCCTTCTCTTTTGTTGGTCCATTTAGGTTACTTGGTTGTGGAGGGATGAAGTCCCCTTGGATGCTGAGGGTCCGTGGGGGCCAAAAACCTCCCCTGTTACCACAAGTAAGTCCCACACAGTGGGATTGCTGAGAGCTCATCAGAGGCCCTCTCCCCTTTTCCTCCCCTCTACAAATGCACCTCCTGGTGCACTACTCATTGGAGAATGAAATCCCCTTGGATGCCGAGGGTCCTGGGGGCCAAGAACCCCTCCTGTTACCACCAGTAAGTGCCACACAGCGGGATTGCTGAGAGCTCGATGGAGGCCCTGCTCCTTTTCTCCACCCACTAACAAACCCATACAGCCACTCACACACCCACTAACAAACCTATACAACCACTCACAAACCCACACACCTACTCTCACACCCACATAACCACTCACACACTCAGTCACAGATGCATACAGCCACTCCCACACCCACTCTGAAAGGTTACAGGTTACATTTAGGAAATACAATTTTAAAAACCTTCGCAATTCAGAAAAAAAACAAAGGTTACAGGAAGTTATAGTTAGAAAATAGAATTTAAAAAACCTTAGAAATTCACTGAAAAAAAACAATGGTTTAGGGAACGTTATAGTTTTTATTAATTCTTTTTTTTTTTTATTGTTGCGATACAGCGTTTCTTTGCAAATAGCATCACCCATTGATTACAATATTACATAGGATGCATAGTTTTTGTAGATACAACGAACAAAAACACAACATGTGCAGTACAGTGCTACTTCCCATAGTACAAGTTTAGCAGCACCCACGTTTCTTATCAATAGCCTGAGCATCACATTTACCCATATTCAGCAGTGCACAGACACCATTTTTACACCACATCCAGGTGCTCTAACAGATATGCTCTAACCAGGGAACAAGGAAACCCTACTCACATAGAGCCTGGGTAATAGTTTATGAAAGGAAACAATGGCTTACGTGGGTTGATAATCAATAATATAATATATGTCAAAAATCACAATAGACGAAGGGGTTAAACGTGACGTCAGAAAGAAAAGTTGGACCCACACATCGGACATTAGGTAGAAAACATTTTTATGTATTTATAATGAAGGAGCACATTAAAAAATACAAAAACAATCTCATAGTACACAATCAAAACAAATAACAGTCTTAATAGCACAGACAAAAAACAGTCTTAATACATAATTATGAAGAGTGTCCCAATGAAACCAGTGAGTGAACCAAAACAAGGAAAAATATCAAAAAATACAACATACAACGGTTTCAATCTATCATTACAAAGGCGATCAAAAGAAAAGTTGAAATAATAAATAACACTTGATCATTTTAAGTGTCAAAAGAATGATTCGCCTGTCTCGTCAACTGCGTTTCGACCCTGTCTGAAATAAAGGGTCTCTTCAGGACAATCTAATGTGGGAACACCTGATCGGCAAGCGTTTCGATTAATATGAATATGTAGTGTCACCGTGCTCAATGTGAAAAAAATAACTCAAACCACCAAATTGATTGTACCATGCAGATTGGATATTGTTCCCCTGCTGAAGCGTAACGCGGTGAACTTATACACTTACAAAATTCAGAGATAGCTTATTGAAACCCACGAAATTAAGTGACAGCTATCATGCAGTCCGTATCGTGAGGCTTCGTTCTTGTCCCGCAAACGAATTGATCCTTACGCCAAGTCCGTTTACAAGAACTAGACTAAAATCATTGAATATCGGCTTCCAGCTGAGTCGTCCCTCATAGGGCACCCAGCCTGGGCGCCTTGTGAGTTTCACATTGAGCACGGTGACACTACATATTCATATTAATCGAAACGCTTGCCGACAGATATGCTGTCAGTGGCGACCAGAAGCCTTTTGGTCTAGGGGCCGCAGGCAGTTCCTTCGCATATGTGGCTGATTGTTCTTTACAGTATACAAGTTCTCTTATCCACTCCACCACTGTAGGGGCAGTCCTGCCTTCCCAATGCTGTGCCACCATGAGTTTCGCCAATAGGGTGGTGACAGCCACTATACGCCTTTTACATGGCTTGAGCTTTTTTATGATTCCTAGCAAACATATCTCAGGTGTACATTCCACAGTTTCCATTGCTATTAATGTTAATGTCCAAGTTATGTTCTGCCAGAAATCATAAATAGATTTACAAGCCCAAGCCAGTTGTGCAAAATCTGCCCCATCCTCACCACATTTCACGCATTGAGCATCCTCACGCAGCCCGACTTCACTGATGTGTAATAAAATATGGTGCAGAAACTTGAAATGTTTTATTCGAAGTTTACAGTTGGCTGTTAGGTGCCCAGTTAATGCACAGCACACTTCCCAGTCCTCCCAGGCCAACAGTTCAGCCGACTGTCTATTGTAATTATAAAGGGAGGTAGAGCATTTGACATCAATTTCTCTTTGGGATGCATTAAAAACATTAAAAACCCTAGTGAGTAGCCCTTTACATCCCCCTACTGTCCAAACAATTTAAAAAGAATGCAGTTTAAAGAATAACTTTCAGTTTTGAAAATGTGCTCATCAGAAACGGACACAGTAATTGGTGGACTACAACCAACCGGTAGTCTGACCTATGCTAACTAAGCATGTGACTCCTGCTTTGATGAAATGCCTACCTGTAACCAAGGTTTGAGAGAAATCTGAAACGTGTAAGGATTATGGGAAAAGTGTTTATGGTGGACTGCCTGCCTGTCTCTGAAGTTTGAAATAAAGTGCTTGGAGTTGCCTTTTCATCGGAGTCGTCGTAATTCTTTTTAGAAATATTGTGTGGATTAAAAAGCAGGATTCTTTTTTCCTGCTCGACGAAGCCGCCCTGTCAGGGTCTGGAGCTCTGTAAACGAAGAAACAATGGTGGATTTATGGAGAGGAGCCTGACCCGCGTGCCACCTTTTACAAAAGAAAACGGGATTGCACCCAGAAGAAATTTCAGAAAGGAGGTGAGCAAGGGATGCTTGAAGAATATTCCATTCCGCTGGCTGGTGTTAATAGCATTCAAGCACGCACATGGAGAGTGAAACTGCATGAGGCAAGTCCATGGCACTGATTTATTTTTAGCACTTTTATTTCTCACATGAGTAAAAGATTATAGACTGCAGTTTATCAAAACATGAAAAAAGATTTAAAAAGATTGCAGCTTAAAGAATAACTTTCAGTTTTGAAAATGTGCTCATCAGAAACGGACACAGTAATTGGTGGACTACAACCAATCCGGTAGTCTGACCTATGCTAAATAAGCATGTGACTCCTGCTTTGATTAAATGCCTACCTGTGACCAAGGCTTGAGAGAAAGCTGAAACGCATAAGGATTATGGTCAAAGTGTTTATGGTGGACTGCCTGCCTGTCTCTGAAGTTTGAAATAAAGTGCTTTGAGTTGCCTTTTCATCTGAGTCGTCGTATTTCTTTTTAGAAATATTGTGTGGATATATATATATATATATATATATATATATATATATATATATATATATATATATATATATATATATATATGTATATATATATATATTCACTGAAAAAACCATAGGTTTCACACACGTTATAGTTAGGAATTAGCATTTAAAAAACCTTAGAAATTCAATGAAAAAACCAAAGGTTTCACACATGTTATAGTTAGCTGGACATTTCACTCGTAAAAAACCAATGAAATTTCCCCGTTATAGTTAGTTCAGCTAACTATAACTCGCGCGCCCGCAATGCACTACTGATGACGTCACATATTACATCACTCATGACATGGTCACTGACATCACTCATGACATCACTGATGACATCTCAAATGACATCACTGATGACATCACTGATGACATCATCCTTGTGATTGTGTGTTTTTCTGAAAATTAAATATGTTTTATATTTATGTATATCTCAAGGTCAATGGAAGAATAAATTGGTATTTTTAGTGTAACTGACTGATTAAGTGTATCATAGTGAATAAATGGCTTACTGAGTAATCTTTAAATATGAAAATATCTGTATCAGTTTCTTACTTTGTGTATAAGTGGCTGCATGGGTTGGTGAGTAGCTACATGAGTGTCTATATAGGTTATTAGTTGGTTTTTTGTCAGTATGAGTGTCTGAGTGTCTGTATGGTTCGGTGGGGGGTATTACGTAGTGCATAGGTGCATGAATGAGTGACTCACTGTTTGTATGTGTTGAAGACAGCATGTGTGCAGGACTGTATGGGTGGATGAGTGTGTGCATGGGTGTGTTAGTGAGTGAATGACTGTCTCAATAGTGTCTCCATGAGTAACTACATATGTTTTTAACTAGTATATGTGACTATTGGTGTATATAAGTGAGTATATGTGAGAGTGAGAGATTGAAAGAGTTCCTGTATGAATAAGTATGTGTTTCTATAAGTGATTGTTTAAAAGACTAAGTATGTGTAAGTTTCTGTAGAAGTAGGTGTGGTGGTGTGTGTATAACTGTATATGCAAGTAAATGGATGTTTGATTCTTTATTAGCATGAGTAACTATGTGTGTGAGTAACTCTATGGATGAGTGGTGTTGTGTAACAGGATGTATAGGTGTATGAATACATATGATGAGTGAGTACATGTATGAGTGACTGTAGAGGACTGTTGGTGAATGAGTGGATGTGTATGTGGTTCTTCGAATTACTGAATAGGTTGTTGTAACTGATATTGATATGTTCATTATTTTGTACATTTTAGTTTCTATTTTTGAATGTGTGTATTAAAGGTTATATTAGGAGAAGAAGAGGTCTGCTACTCTTTCACAAGGATGATGTCATCAGTGATGTCATCAGTGATGTCATTTGAGATGTCATCAGTGATGTCATGAGTGATGTCAGTGACCATGTCATGAGTGATGTAATATGTGACGTCATCAGTAGTGCATTGCGGGCGCGCGAGTTATAGTTAGCTGAACTAACTATAACGGGGAAATTTCATTGGTTTTTTACGAGTGAAATGTCCAGCTAACTATAACATGTGTGAAACCTTTGGTTTTTTCATTGAATTTCTAAGGTTTTTTAAATGCTAATTCCTAACTATAACGTGTGTGAAACCTATGGTTTTTTCAGTGAATTTGTAAGGTTTTTTAAATGCTAATCCCTAACTATAACATGTTTGAAACCTATTGTTTTTTCAGTGAATTTGCAAGGTTTTTAAAATGCTAATTTCTAACTATAACGTGTGTGAAACCCATGTTTTTTTCAGTGAATTTGTACGGATTTTTAAATGCAAATTTTTTTTTGTCATTTTTTGTAAGCCTTTGTATAAAATAATATATGTACTATATCCTGCATTATGGAAAGTTTTTTTTTTTTTTAATGCATTTTTTTCCGTGCGCGTACGGTAAGCTGACGGTACGCGCTTCGTACGTCATAAGTACGGTGCGCGTACGTGATACGTGCGTGACGTACGCGTACACCCGGAAGCTACGTCGCGGGTACGCAGGGGCGTGTAATGCGCATGCGCGATACGCAATACGTGCGTGACGTACGCGTACACCCGGAAGCACAACACGGTTACGCAGGGGCGTGTAATGCGCATGCGCGATACGCAATACGTGCGTGACGTACGCGTACACCCGGAAGCAACGTCGCGGTTACGCATGGGCGTGTAATGCGCATGCGCGAGTGTGACGTACGCGCTTCGTAAGCGCACCGTAAGCGTCACGTGCACGCACGGCAGGTCATGTGACTTACAAAGAACACTTTTTATTGGTTGAAATTACTTTCACTTCCAGAAACTTCCCACACCACACCCATTCCCCTCATTACTGCTTGAAAGAACACTTTTCATTGGTTGAAACTACTTTCAGTTCCAGATTCTTCCCACACCACACCCATTCCCCTCATTTCTGCTTGTGATTCTCTAGGAGCAGGAGCTGGATTGACATTGGGATACAATGGCAGAACAGCAGACCTCTTCTGAGAGTGAGGCTAGCAGCACCACCATGATCCAGAGAAGGAGGAAACAAAAGACTTCTTTTGAATGGGAGTATTTCACTTTTCCAGAGGGGGAGAAAAAGGTGAATGCTCAATTGGTCACTTGCATACTTTGTGGTCGTGTTTTATCAAGAGGAAATCCAAGGAAGAAATATTCCTTTGGAAATCACTCTATGAAGAGACACCTCCAGGACAGACACCCAAGGAACTTTGCTCAACATACTGGAGAAAACTCTTCAGTAAGTCACCAGAGCCCAGCCTCAGATGCTCAGCCAAGTACATCATCGGCAGCTCAGCTGAGCCCTTCCTCTGATGTTGGAGCATCATCTTCTTCTTTTCCTGTGGACACCAACCCTCGATTTGGGAGGGTTGAAATGAGGTGTACAAGATGTGGTGGTCTTATTGTTTTTGGGGAGATCAGTCTTACCCTTATTAACAATAAGATAGACCAGCATGTTTGTAGACGCTCATAATACTCCCATTCTTTCTTTCCTCCATCCCTGTATGAACCCAACGGCTCTTATAAGAGCCAACCTTACCTCTCAACTTTCTTTTTTTTTTTCTTTGAAACTTTTTTTTTTTTTTTTTTACCGTACGCGCACGGTAAGCGTATTTATTTATTTTTTTTTTTTAAAAACACTAAAAATCAATTACCACATCTCAAGATCCTTGAGAAATTAATAACTAATTTTTAAAAATCTTTTTGAGATAAAGTGGAAGAAAGAGACCTTCTAATTTCTCACTTACCTGTCCCACCCAACAATTTAATTTATAATTAAAATGTAATTGTATCACTTTTACAGACTGACACATTATGAATCCACTTTTCAGATTTTTTTAAAAGCACATGTCCAAACTGCTTTTTCAGACCACCACCATGTGTAACCTGGGTGACTGCCTACATTCCAGCAAGGGCAACCAGCCTTAGTGATGCTGAATGTATTTGCATTACTGACTGAAACCTCAAACCCCACTCGCTTGTAAATACTGTGCATGATTCCACATGGTAAGCAGCTGGGTGTGTGCTAAGAGTCTGCTTCTGCACCAAAAAATGGCTCCCCCTTTCCATCTAATGCAACTGTGAAATCACCAGAGCAACACGCAATAAATCTCTGCCTATAATTCCTCTTTGCACACAGAGTCATCTTTTCACATTAGTCACAAAACGAAATTTCTTTGCCAATTTGAAAGCACACTTACTGCTCTTTTTTTTGACATCTGATAATCACTTTTACAGACTGACACATTATGAATCCACTTTTCAGATTTTTTTAAAAGCACATGTCCAAACTGCTTTTTCAGACCACCACCATGTGTAACCTGGGTGACTGCCTACATTCCAGCAAGGGCAACCAGCCTTAGTGATGCTGAATGTATTTGCATTACTGACTGAAACCTCAAACCCCACTCGCTTGTAAATACTGTGCATGATTCAACATGGTAAGCAGCTGGGTGTGTGCTAAGAGTCTGCTTCTGCACCAAAAAATGGCTCCCCCTTTCCATCTAATGCAACTGTGAAATCACCAGAGCAACACGCAATAAATCTCTGCCTATAATTCCTCTTTGCACACAGAGTCATGTTTTCACATTAGTCACAAAACGAAATTTCTTTGCCAATTTGAAAGCACACTTACTGCTCTTTTTTTGACAAGTGATAATCACTTTTACAGACTGACACATTATGAATCCACTTTTCAGATTTTTTTAAAAGCACATGTCCAAACTGCTTTTTCAGACCACCACCATGTGTAACCTGGGTGACTGCCTACATTCCAGCAAGGGCAACCAGCCTTAGTGATGCTGAATGTATTTGCATTACTGACTGAAACCTCAAACCCCACTCGCTTGTAAATACTGTGCATGATTCAACATGGTAAGCAGCTGGGTGTGTGCTAAGAGTCTGCTTCTGCACCAAAAAATGGCTCCCCCTTTCCATCAAATGCAACTGTGAAATCACCAGAGCAATACGCAATAAATCTCTGCCTATAATTCCTCTTTGCACACAGAGTCATGTTTTCACATTAGTCACAAAACGAAATTTCTTTGCCAATTTGAAAGCACACTTACTGCTCTTTTTTTTGACAAGTGATAATCACTTTTACAGACTGACACATTATGAATCCACTTTTCAGATTTTTTTAAAAGCACATGTCCAAACTGCTTTTTCAGACCACCACCATGTGTAACCTGGGTGACTGCCTACATTCCAGCAAGGGCAACCAGCCTTAGTGATGGTGAATGTATTTGCATTACTGAGTCCAACCTCAAACCCTTAAACTATTCTTTTTTTATACCAGTACACCTTAATTTATCGTGAAAACATAGTCCATATTATTTTACATGTTCCTCACATTTAAATTTCTCCCAAAACAGAAAATGATAAACACAACTTCAACAAAAGGAATTCCATTTCTATTATTCATTTCTTAATTTACCATATACATCCCCTCTCAAACTCTAAACTCACCTTTAAAATTAGTTAGCTGTGAAAGAAATGTGGCACTCAAACTAGGCCTGGGCGGTAAATTCCGTTCCGCTCGCGGAATTTGCGGAATTCGCGTAATTTCGCGTTCCGCGGAGAACGCGAAATTGCTCAAAAGTCTGCTTTCCGCGATTTCACGAAATTTTTGCTTGTTCGCGTTCTCAAAATGCGTGTTCGCGAGATATTTCTCCCCGAGCACGCAAACAGCAATTGTGACCAGGAAAAAAGCATCGCGAATAAGCAATTCTGCGTGTTCGCGGAGTTTCTGCGTGTTCGCGGAGATTTTTTACCGTTTCGCGGAGATTTGCGTAACGCAATTCCGCAAATTCCGCCCACCCCTAACTCAAACAGCAGATTATCAGAGCCAGGATCTCTTTTCTTTACACCTCTCTCCTATTCTCTTTCTATTGGTTGAAAACCAACACTTTTCCAAAAGTACCCTTCCCCCAACTTGACTTCTGCCTAGTACCCTTCCCCCAACTTGACTTCTGCCTGCTACCATAGCAACAGCTCATGGAACACTGCTGTGTGGAGTTAGGTCAGAAGTTCGCCAAACAATGTTTCAATTCCACAGAGCAAGAGTGCTTGACTTTTCAAACCTAACAGCAAATCCAAAGTACTGTTCTTTGGTAACACATTTTTCTGTACCAATACAAAACATGCTTCTATTAATTTACACATGCAGCCTAGTTTTTATTCTAGAATGGTATGAAACAGCCAATCAGTTCTTTTTTTTATGAAATAAATATGTATTCCTCCATTTCCAAACTGTCTTTCATTTCATTTTCCCATTCTACTGAATTACACCTCCTGAGTGCATCCAGATCTCCTTGGAAGATGTTCACAGTGTGGATTGTAGGGCACAGCTATGTTTTCTGGAGTGAAAAGTTTGCAGAGAAAACAGGTATGGTGAGAGACCTTGCTTTGCCAAATGTAGACATTAAATGGATTGGTCAGAGAGGGTTAAAGTGGCACCAATTGATGCCATTGGTGAAATCCTTCATGCAAATCCAACACCCTGACCTCATAATAGTGCACTGTGGTGGCAATGACCTAGGCACTTTGACTGGGGTAGGTCTGGAAATGCTTATGAAGGACACCTTTGCACAACTGTTTTCACTTTTCCCTAAAACTGCCTTTGTGTTTTCTAACATATGCCAAAGGCAAAAATGGAACTGGTCCAATCATTTCTGTCCGCAGATTGACAAAGCAAGAAAGCACGTCAACAAATCTATTTCTGCTTTCCTCCGTGACTATGGTATGGGTTCCATTTACCACAACAACTTGCGTTACGACATGCAAGACATTTATAGAGGAGATGGTGTGCACTTCAATGATGAAGGGAACAGAGTCTTCCTCTTGAACCTTAGACTCTGCATCGGTACTTACTTGTAGGTACCACTAAAAAATCACTTCATAAACACAACGGCTCTTTTTAGAGCCCCCTAATATCTAAACACTTAAATCTGAATTTTATTTCTCTTTTTATTTTTTTTTTCTACCGTACGCGTACGGTAAGCTTACCGTAAGCTTACCGTACGCGTACCCCGCGATTTTTAAAAAAAAATAATAAATGTTTTCTTTGAACTTTTCTGTCCTTCTTTGACCCCCTTACAAATCTTAGGGGGTCTGTAACTCTCCACCTTGCCCCCTTTTCAAGATATCACTCTTTTTTTTCTGAGTGAAACACATGAAATGGCGGCCGCCGCTTCCTGGTTTCGACCGATTCGAATGTTTACTAAGATCTAACAGCCAATCAGAATCGTGCTCGCGCACGCCACCGTACGCGTACGGTAAGCGCACCGTAAGCGTCGCGTACGTGATACGTGCGTGACGTACGCGTACACCCGGAAGCAACGTCGCGGGTACGCAGGGGCGTGTAATGCGCATGCGCGATACGCAATACGTGCGTGACGTACGCGTACACCCGGAAGCACAACGCGGTTACGCAGGGGCGTGTAATGCGCATGCGCGATACGCAATACGTGCGTGACGTACGCGTACACCCGGAAGCAATGTCGCGGTTACGCAGGGGCGTGTAATGCGCATGCGCGAGTGTGACATACGCGCTTCGTAAGCGCACCGTAAGCGTCACGTGCGGCAGGTCATGTGACTTACAAAGAACACTTTTTATTGGTTGAAATTACTTTCACTTCCAGAAACTTCCCACACCACACCCTTTCCCCTCATTACTGCTTGAAAGAACACTTTTCATTGGTTGAAACTACTTTCAGTTCCAGATTCTTCCCACACCACACCCATTCCCCTCATTTCTGCTTGTGATTCTCTAGGAGCAGGAGCTGGATTGACATTGGGATACAATGGCAGAACAGCAGACCTCTTCTGAGAGTGAGGCTAGCAGCACCACCATGATCCAGAGAAGGAGGAAACAAAAGACTTCTTTTGTATGGGAGTATTTCACTTTTCCAGAGGGGGAGAAAAAGGTGAATGCTCAATTGGTCACTTGCATACTTTGTGATCGTGTTTTATCAAGAGGAAATCCAAGGAAGAAATATTCCTTTGGAAATCACTCTATGAAGAGACACCTCCAGGACAGACACCCAAGGACCTTTGCTCGACATACTGGAGAAAACTCTTCAGTAAGTCACCAGAGCCCAGCCTCAGATGCTCAGCCGAGTACATCATCGGCAGCTCAGCTGAGCCCTTCCTCTGATGTTGGAGCATCACCTTCTTCTTTTCCTGTGGACACCAACCCTCGATTTGGGAGGGTTGAAATGAGGTGTACAAGATGTGGTGGTCTTATTGTTTTTGGGGAGATCAGTCTTACCCTTATTAACAATAAGATAGACCAGCATGTTTGTAGACGCTCATAATACTCCCATTCTTTCTTTCCTCCATCCCTGTATGAACCCAACGGCTCTTATAAGAGCCAACCTTACCTCTCAACTTTTTTTTATTTTTTCTTTGAAACTTTTTTTTTTTTTTTTTTTACCGTACGCGTAAGCGTATTTTTTTTTTTTTTTAAAACGCTAAAAATCAATTACCACATCTCAAGATCCTTGAGAAATTAATAACTAATTTTTAAAAATCTTTTTGAGATAAACTGGAAGAAAGAGACCTTCTAATTTCTCACTTACCTGTCCCACCCAACAATTTAATTTATAATTAAAATGTAATTGTATCACTTTTACAGACTGACACATTATGAATCCACTTTTCAGATTTTTTTAAAAGCACATGTCCAAACTGCTTTTTCAGACCACCACCATGTGTAACCTGGGTGACTGCCTACATTCCAGCAAGGGCAACCAGCCTTAGTGATGCTGAATGTATTTGCATTACTGACTGAAACCTCAAACCCCACTCGCTTGTAAATACTGTGCATGATTCCACATGGTAAGCAGCTGGGTGTGTGCTAAGAGTCTGCTTCTGCACCAAAAAATGGCTCCCCCTTTCCATCTAATGCAACTGTGAAATCACCAGAGCAACACGCAATAAATCTCTGCCTATAATTCCTCTTTGCACACAGAGTCATGTTTTCACATTAGTCACAAAACGAAATTTCTTTGCCAATTTGAAAGCACACTTACTGCTCTTTTTTTTGACAAGTGATAATAACTTTTACAGACTGACACATTATGAATCCACTTTTCAGATTTTTTTAAAAGCACATGTCCAAACTGCTTTTTCAGACCACCACCATGTGTAACCTGGGTGACTGCCTACATTCCAGCAAGGGCAACCAGCCTTAGTGATGCTGAATGTATTTGCATTACTGACTGAAACCTCAAACCCCACTCGCTTGTAAATACTGTGCATGATTCAACATGGTAAGCAGCTGGGTGTGTGCTAAGAGTCTGCTTCTGCACCAAAAAATGGCTCCCCCTTTCCATCTAATGCAACTGTGAAATCACCAGAGCAACACGCAATAAATCTCTGCCTATAATTCCTCTTTGCACACAGAGTCATGTTTTCACATTAGTCACAAAACGAAATTTCTTTGCCAATTTGAAAGCACACTTACTGCTCTTTTTTTTGACAAGTGATAATCACTTTTACAGACTGACACATTATGAATCCACTTTTCAGATTTTTTTAAAAGCACATGTCCAAACTGCTTTTTCAGACCACCACCATGTGTAACCTGGGTGACTGCCTACATTCCAGCAAGGGCAACCAGCCTTAGTGATGCTGAATGTATTTGCATTACTGACTGAAACCTCAAACCCCACTCGCTTGTAAATACTGTGCATGATTCAACATGGTAAGCAGCTGGGTGTGTGCTAAGAGTCTGCTTCTGCACCAAAAAATGGCTCCCCCTTTCCATCAAATGCAACTGTGAAATCACCAGAGCAATACGCAATAAATCTCTGCCTATAATTCCTCTTTGCACACAGAGTCATGTTTTCACATTAGTCACAAAACGAAATTTCTTTGCCAATTTGAAAGCACACTTACTGCTCTTTTTTTTGACAAGTGATAATCACTTTTACAGACTGACACATTATGAATCCACTTTTCAGATTTTTTTAAAAGCACATGTCCAAACTGCTTTTTCAGACCACCACCATGTGTAACCTGGGTGACTGCCTACATTCCAGCAAGGGCAACCAGCCTTAGTGATGCTGAATGTATTTGCATTACTGAGTCCAACCTCAAACCCTTAAACTATTCTTTTTTTATACCAGTACACCTTAATTTATCGTGAAAACATAGTCCATATTATTTTACATGTTCCTCACATTTAAATTTCTCCCAAAACAGAAAATGATAAACACAACTTCAACAAAAGGAATTCCATTTCTATTATTCATTTCTTAATTTACCATATACATCCCCTCTCAAACTCTAAACTCACCTTTAAAATTAGTTAGCTGTGAAAGAAATGTGGCACTCAAACAGCAGATTATCAGAGCCAGGATCTCTTTTCTTTACACCTCTCTCCTATTCTCTTTCTATTGGTTGAAAACCAACACTTTTCCAAAAGTACCCTTCCCCCAACTTGACTTCTGCCTAGTACCCTTCCCCCAACTTGACTTCTGCCTGCTACCATAGCAACAGCTCATGGAACACTGCTGTGTGGAGTTAGGTCAGAAGTTCGCCAAACAAAGTTTCAATTCCACAGAGCAAGAGTGCTTGACTTTTCAAACCTAACAGCAAATCCAAAGTACTGTTCTTTGGTAACACATTTTTCTGTACCAATACAAAACATGCTTCTATTAATTTAGACATGCAGCCTAGTTTTTATTCTAGAATGGTATGAAACAGCCAATCAGTTCTTTTTTTTATGAAAAAAATATGTATTCCTCCATTTCCAAACTGTCTTTCATTTCATTTTCCCATTCTACTGAATTACACCTCCTGAGTGCATCCAGATCTCCTTGGAAGATGTTCACAGTGTGGATTGTAGGGCACAGCTATGTTTTCTGGAGTGAAAAGTTTGCAGAGAAAACAGGTATGGTGAGAGACCTTGCTTTGCCAAATGTAGACATTAAATGGATTGGTCAGAGAGGGTTAAAGTGGCACCAATTGATGCCATTGGTGAAATCCTTCATGCAAATCCAACACCCTGACCTCATAATAGTGCACTGTGGTGGCAATGACCTAGGCACTTTGACTGGGGTAGGTCTGGAAATGCTTATGAAGGACACCTTTGCACAACTGTTTTCACTTTTCCCTAAAACTGCCTTTGTGTTTTCTAACATATGCCAAAGGCAAAAATGGAACTGGTCCAATCATTTCTGTCCGCAGATTGACAAAGCAAGAAAGCACGTCAACAAATCTGTTTCTGCTTTCCTCCGTGACTATGGTATGGGTTCCATTTACCACAACAACTTGCGTTACGACATGCAAGACATTTATAGAGGAGATGGTGTGCACTTCAATGATGAAGGGAACAGAGTCTTCCTCTTGAACCTTAGACTCTGCATCGGTACTTACTTGTAGGTACCACTAAAAAATCACTTCATAAACACAACGGCTCTTTTTAGAGCCCCCTAATATCTAAACACTTAAATCTGAATTTTATTTCACTTTTTATTTTTTTTTTCTACCGTACGCGTACGGTAAGCTTACCGTAAGCTTACCATACGCGTACCCCGCGATTTTTTTTAAAAAATAATAAATGTTTTCTTTGAACTTTTCTGTCCTTCTTTGACCCCCTTACAAATGTTAGGGGGTCTGTAACTCTCCACCTTGCCCCCTTTTCAAGATATCACTCTTTTTTTTCTGAGTGAAACACATGAAATGGCGGCCGCCGCTTCCTGGTTTCGACCGATTCGAATGTTTACTAAGATCTAACAGCCAATCAGAATCGTGCTCGCGCACGCCACCGTACACGTACGGTAAGCGCACCGTAAGCGCACGGTAAGCTGCCACAGATATATATATTGATTAAAAGGCTATTTTCTCAGATTCTACTGAACAGATTTACACCAAACCTACAAAAGGCACTTCCTTGACCTAGGGACTACCTCTCTGCCAAATTTCAAGTAATTCTGTTCAGCCGTTCGGGCTGTAGCCCTGTCTAAAGGTCCTATGGAAAAATGCATGGGAAAAACGCGTTTTGGGACCCCCCTTTTATCTCAGCCCCCGCTTGACGAATCCACCCGAGACTTTCAGGGTAGGAGCGGAGCGTAGCGCCCCACCTATTTTGAAAAATACGCGAGGACTCGTCGACCGGCGCCAAAGTTATTCAAAATAGAATGTTGCGGATTTCCTATGGAAACGTGGTCCTAACTATAACTACCTACTGGCGACCGCCAGTAGGTAATATATATATATATATATATATATATATATATATATATATATATATATTCACTGAAAAAAACATAGGTTTCAGGCACGTTATAGTTAGAAATTAGCATTAAAAAAACCTTAGAAATTCACTGAAAAAAACCATAGGTTTTAGAGAAAGTTATAGTTAGTTGGACATTTCACTCGTACAAAACCAGAGAAATTCCCTTGTTATAGTTAGTTCACCTGACTATAACTCGCGCCCCCGCAATGCACTGCTGATGACGTCACATATTACTTCACTCATGACATTGTCAGTGACATCACAGAGAGGTGTAAAAAGGGGGGTGGCCTGGACCACCTCTCTGCAACGCAGCACATTGGCGCTTACTGGAAGCACCTGGTGGGCTAGTTGGCCCTCAGCGGCCCTCAGGATTGAAAGGGAAGTAATTCCCCAACTTAAAATGTGCCACAGGACGGTTTGTACGCATGTCACCTCAGGCCCCGCCTCCTCCCGTCACCACTGTACAAACGCGCCCCTTGGCGCGTATTAATTTGGGGGATAAAGTCCCCTTGAATCCTGAGGGTCCCTTGGGTCCAACTAACCCACCAGGCACCTCCAGTAAGCGCCACAGAGCTGCTTTGCAGAGAGGTGTAAAAAGGGGTGTGGCCTGGACCACCTTTCTGCAATGCAGCCCTGTGGCGCTTACTGGAGGTCCCCCAGTATTCCCCAACTTAAAACATGCCACAGGGCGCATTTGCACTGTGTTGCTGGGAGGGGGCGGGGCCTCTGCGATGTTGGTCTTTTTAAAAAAAAAAAAATTTAAGAAGGGGAGCTGTGTGGCCCCCCTTCCTTTCCTATTTTATGGGCCTTGGGGACCCCATCACCCAGGGCCTGGTCCGCAATTTATTTCCAAAATGGAAGGGGGCCGCGTGGCCCCCCTCCCGAGGCCATATTCGGCCCCGGGCACCCCATCCCCCAGGGCAAAGCCAGTGTTTATTTAAAAAATATATATATTTGGAGGGGGGCTGTGTGGCCCTCCTCCTCAGGCCATTTATGGCCCGGGCCGGCCTTTACGTTTTCTAAAAAAAAAAAATTATTATAGGGAGGGGGTCCATGTGGCCCCACTCCCAGGTCACTCCTTACCCTGGGGACCCCATCCCCCAGGGCCTGGCCTCTCGCTGGGGACCGTGGGGGGAGCCCCAATGCCCCCACAGTCCCAGCCGGCTCCCTGCTTCCTGCAGGAGCCGGTATTGCTTTTCCACACAGGGACCTGCTGACATGCAGCTCCCCATGTGGAAAAGCAATCTGTTTTGGATTTTGGAAAAGAGCAGGTTTCCTGCTCTCTCTTCCAAAATCCAAACCACAGTTTGCTATGGCAGGTTGGGAGCCGTGAGGCTGCCGCCCTGCCATAGCAAACAGTTGTGTCCCGGGGGTATAAAAATGGATTAAACCCAGATCTGTGACTGGGGGTGAATGTTTTGCCAATTTGCAACATTCCGCCCATCATCTTGTGTGTTTTGGTGTCCCGGGGGTGGGCACCCCAGAACACTGCAGGAGCCAGCCCTGGGGGGTGGCAGTCCCCAGGGCCATCACGGGCTCCAGGAGGGGGGACCGTGCGACCCCCTCCCATCCAATGCACAGCCCCGGGGAGGTGGTGGTCCCTGGGGCTCGGGGGTCCGTAATGGACCCCCAAATTTGCATTTTAGTGCCCCAGGGAGGTGGCAGTCCCTGGGGCGTGTGAGTGGGCTCGAGCCCCCCCCACAGGTTTTTGTTTTTTTAAAAACAATCAAGCCACAATATTTGACGCCCCCCAAACATTATAAAACAAGCCTCGGGGGTGGTGTACCCGGGTTGCGGGGGGGCCGTGTGCCTCCGCAAATTTTAGGAAAAGCCCCGGGGGGTGGCTGTCCCGGGGCTGCGGGGGTCCCCCAGGGCCCCCGAAATTACTTTTTATCACGCCCCCGGGACTTGGCCCACCCAGGGGCTAAATAATAATGAAGCGCGGGAGCCCGCGCTTTGTGTTTTTTATTTTCACGACAGGATTCGCAGATCCTCCGCGAATTTTACAGTTTTTATTTAAAAAAAAGGCTTTTTTGGGTCCTTGTGGGACCCCCTGAGCAGGCCTAGGGGGTCAGGGTGTTTCTACCCTGCCCCCTTTTCTTGTTTTTTGTGTTTGTTTTTCTCTTTTCTTGTGACTCGGTTCTACCGAGTCTCAAGATGGCTGCCAACACTTCCTGGTTTGAAGCTGCTAAGAGTTGAGGGTTACTTACTTACTGTCTGTGTTCTCAGGGTCACCCTCGCTGACGTGAGTGTGCCCTGTTTCGGAATTGCGGTGTCCGGCTGCTAGAGCGGTCCCTCCATTTTGGAAGTGTGCGGTCTAGTTGTTTCGGGCCCACAGCTACAAAGGACACGCTGGCATTTGCGCGCAGCGTGATAAAGGCTATACTGTTGCTCTAACTGCTGTTTGGTGTAAGGGGAGCTGCTAATTTTAACTTTTTGCGCTTGCACTTGAAGGGGAAATAATTTTAAAATACAGATATTATTTTTTTTTAAACATTTCGGGGAGCTGCTATTGGGAATGATTCATTTTACTGTTTTGCCTGATATTTGCACTTTGCACATGATGAGGAAATGTTTATGAAGTACAGACCTCTTTTAAAACGAATTCGGGGAGCTGCTTAGAGTTGAGGGTTACTTACTTACTGTCTGTGTTCTCAGGGTCACCCTCGCTGACGTGAGTGTGCCCTGTTTCGAAATTGCGGTGTCCGGCTGCTATAGCGGTCCCGCCATTTTGGAAGTGTGCGGTCTAGTTGTTTCGGGCCCACAGCTCCAAAGGACACGCTGGCGTGTGCGCGCAGCGGACTCGCGCAGCGGGCGCGCTGCTGGCGCGCAGGCAAGCCCGTCTGCACCCGTCCGCGCACCTACCACGCACAGCGCCAGCCAGGCTGCCCGTCTCAGACCACAGCATGTTATCGTAGGAGATGGCTATCTCTGCTATACAAGTCTGGAACTACGCGAGATAGGTGCGTTGGGTAAGGGAAAGGGGGGGTTCATAATTGAGGAGAATGTGGGCCCTCTCTCTGATTTTGTATCACAGGATCACCTCCTTTGTGGGCTACTGAATGTAAGGTCTCTGCCTAAGCATTGTGTGGAGATTCAGCTGATGTTGGAGCTCCATAAATTGGATATTCTATTCATGACTGAAACCTGGACTCATCCTGACAGTGATTTAGAACTAGGTTTGGCATGTCCGTTGGGATATAAAGTCTGTCATAAACCTAGACTGAGTGGGAGGGGAGGCGGAGTAGGCGTGATATTTAAAGAATCTCTGAATTTGGCTGCTATTGAGATCGATGTGATAGAAGGGTTTGAAATGCTTGGTTTCGCCCTAAAGGACTCTAATGGGCATGTATTAACTGGCATTGTCGGTTATAGACCCCCAGGGGCCATTAACGTGCAGCAACAGCAGCTGCTGATTGAGACTATTAGTAACTTGTTACACACGCTAGATTGGTTGTTCTGGGTGACTTCAATCTGTGGTTCAATGAATCACTAGATTGTGGTTTTAAGAATCTACTTCAGTCTTGCGAGGGTTTTAACCTTCATCAGCAGGTCTCTGAGCCTACCCACAAGGGTGGACATACCCTGGACTTAATTTTTGCAGAGGATCACATATTGGGAATGTTGGACATACTGCAGGTGGCCTGGTCCGATCACTACTTGGTTAAATTTCATGCATTTATACCGAAGGGTAGCAGCCACGCTACTAGGGAAATAAAAAACTATGTTAGCAGAGACTGGAAGGCTTTGCTACGAAGGGGTTGCACGCCCCCGGTGTTTGCTCTGGAGGATTGTTTTATGCCAGATAGACATGTGGATGGGAATTATGCGACCTTCTGTAAACAGATCACTTCCACCCTGGATCAGGTCGCGCCACTGAAAAATCATAGGAGAGTAGGTAGACCCTCTGCCCCATGGTTTAATGATAAACCTAAAGATATGAAACTAGTCTGTAAACAGGCAGAGAGGAAGTGGAGGAGGAAGTATGAAGTTAAGGATAGGACCATTTGCCAGTTACAAAAAGGAGATAAATACTGTAAAAGCGGAATTCTTCTCCAACTCTATCCTAAATGCTCCTAATAATACCAGGAGTATCTTCAAAATAGTGAACAACCTGATGAATCCTGATTGCGTTAAGACGCAGACACCCCCCTCCCAAGCTCTCTGTGATTACCTTGCCAGGTTTTTTAATGACAAATTAAAACTATCATTGATGGCCTTGGTAGGGACCCTGTGGATGAAGAAGGAGCTGGCCCAGAGTTTTGTGGGCAGTTGAGGAGGTCCTTTTCCGGTGCTAGGAAAGAACTCGAGACAGAGAGTATGATTTCCCTGATGGAATTCGAGATGCCCACTATGGAGGAATTTGGTCAGGTAGCCCTAGGTATTTCCTCAGGCTCACCGCTAGACCCTGTGCCTCACAAAATCTGGAAAGAGCTGGGAGGAGAACTGTTTCCTGTACTCCAACTTATCTGTAACCAATCCCTCAGCTCTGGAGTAGTTCCGAGTAGCTGGAAGCAGGCATTGGTAACACCTCTTTTAAAAAAGGCAACATTGGATCCTGCCTGCTCTAAAAACTATTGGCCAATTTCCTTGCTACCTTATCCAACTAAAATCGTAGAACGGATAGTTAGTAGATCACTATCCAAATATTTGGAAAGTAATATGATCCTAGAAGATGTGCAATTCGGATTTCGTCCTGCACATGGCACAGAAACTGCTCTGGTGACAGTAATGGATGAACTGCGTGCGCGGGCAGATAGAGGTCAAGCGGCGGTTCTTATCCTGCTTGACCTCTCTGCCGCATTTGACACGGTGAATCATGCCATTCTCTTGACGAGACTGAGGGAGGTGGGAATATTAGGGACCGCCTTGAAGTGGTTTCATTCCTTCCTCTCTGATAGGAGGCAGGCAGTGGTGATGCCCCCCTATCAATCTAATTTTACTAACACCTCACATGGTGTCCCTCAGGGCTCTGCGATTAGCCCGATTTTATTTAATATATATTTGCAACCTCTGATTTCGGTTATAAGGGCACATAACATTAACATTGTTAATTATGCAGATGACACTCAAATGATCCTCTCCTTGAAGGGGGAACAGTCTACGTCCCTTGAAGTGTTCCATAATTGCATGAGAGATGTAACTAACTGGCTAAGGGAAAACTCATTGCAATTTAACGTTGAAAAAACTGAGGTTCTCTATTGCTTAGCGGGGAAGGCTTCCCCCATGTTGCCCTCAAACTTTTGGCCTTCTAACTTGGAGTGTCCACCGTTGCCTGTCGACAAGGTGCGGAATTTGGGTGTCCTGTTTAATAACAAGTTGACGCTCGAATCTCAGGTTAATAAAACCGTGGGGAGCTGTTTTGTTATTATTAGGGCTCTCCGCAAAATTTTCCCGATATTGCCTATCCATTCGCGAACATTGGTAGCCCAGAGCACCATCCTGAGCTGATTGGACTATTGTAATGCACTGTTGCTGGATTCTCCGAGAAATCTAATAGATAGGCTCCAGAGGATCCAAGCAATTGCAGCTAAATTGGCTCTTGGGAAGTCAAGACGGTTTTCGACCACGTTGGCTTTGGTTGAATTGCACTGGCTTCCGATTTTGCAGAGAATCCAATTTAAGTCACTCTGCATAGCCTTTAAAGCTCTGCATGGATTAGGACCGGAACCTTTGCAGAGGAAATTTGCTTGGTACGTTCCTGAAAGAAGCCTTCGCTCCTCGTCAGCCAGACTAGCGAAGGTGGCAAGATTTAAAAAGACAAAATCCGGAGGCAGATTTTTCAGTATTTCTGCCGCTCGATTATGGAATAAGCTTCCAGCGGAGATGAGACATTTGGTCGACCTTCTGCCCTTTAGGAAGAGACTAAAAACTTGGCTCTTTCCTAGTGCATAAGATAACTTTTTTTAGCGTTCTCCCGTAACATTAGTCCCTGAGTGCACGTATATGTCAGCGCCAAGATGCCTGATAGGTGATAGTGCAATAAATAAATAAATAAGTGTTGACAGCCAATTAGAATAATGCTCGTGGTTGGGAGGGTCCGCGGATTCACCGCGGCCATAGATATCGAAACTTTTATTTTTGATTTTCTCAGCAACTACAGAACAGATTTACACCATTTAACAAAAAGCGTTCTTTCTCAAACAAGGGCTACCTTTTTGCCAAATTTGGTGTAAATCCGTTCAGCAGTTCGGGCTGTGACCGTATCTAAAATTTCCTATGGGAAATTGATTTTCTGACCTCTTTTTTTTTTTCTCAGGAACTACTGAACGGATTTACACCATTTAACAAAAAGAGTTCTTTCTGAAACAAGGGCTACCTTTTTGCCACATTTGGTGTAATTCCGTTAAGCAGTTCGGGCTGTAGCCGTGTCTAAAGTTTCCTATAGAAAATAACATGGAGAAAACACGTTTTGGGACCCCCTTTTTTCTCGGCCCCCGCTTGCCGAATGACCCCGAAACTTTCAAGATAGGAGCTGACCGCAGCGCCCCATGAGTTTTGAAAATTTCGCAAAGATTCGTCAGCCGGCGCTACAGTTATTGGGAAAAGAAGAAACACTTTTCCTATGGAAACTAGGTCCTAACTATAACTACCTACTGGCGACCGCCAGTAGGTAATATATATAAAAGGTACCAAAAAGCTCCAGGCCGATAGGACTAACGGAGGGGTGTGGCCCCTGTTTGCCTAATCGGGCTCAGTGCCTCATCAAATTAGTCTCTGCCACTTCAGGGCAAGGGAAATGCTAGGGTCAATAGAGCATTGAAAGCGGTGCAAAACGCTATAAAATACAAGCCCCGGTACCGGCTCCTCCGTCTGCAGGCGTGTGGATATCCCTATTCAGCCCGGGACAGGCGTCACACCAGCTCTGATGATCGGGACTCACACGTGCGCACTGGCGCATGCAGGATCCCGAGATGCACGCCGAGCTCCCAGCCGGGTCTCGAGTGTGTGTCTCGCTCCTTCGCAGGGGGGGGGGGGGGGGGGGCAGCCCGCTAATCTGCACCGAAAGAAGAAGAAGCCGCTTGTGCGGTAGTCGGAAGCAGCTGGGGCCAAATACCACAACTAAAGAAGGAGCAACAGCACAACACGCACTGTGGGAGTAGCGGTGGAGGAAAAGGACAGCACGCGCGTTGAGGGCGCCAAGCAGATACAACCGGAATGTACAATCAGCAAACAATGCAATCCACAAATAGCAAAACACAATTTCATATGCAAATCAAGCAAATAATGAGGCACTTATTGTCAGGTCCCCAACAAAGAGGTCACATGTCAAGAAAGGTATCCAGTATAAGAAGAAAGGAATGATGGTGGCCGTGTTGTCAAAACTGTGTAAACAGCATTTGGTGCTAGGTCGAATGCAACATGGCGGCAGAGCGTTCCTTAATCAGAAAGGGGTTAGCGATCTAGTTGATTTGGCAGATTTGCGTTATACAGGTGAGGCGCGCGGAGAGCTGCGCACTTCACCTGAACCGTGAGAGGAGTAGGAGGTTACTTCAACGCGTCGCGTTAGTCAGGGAAAAGAAGCTACGCGTCGCGAGAATTCTGAGGAGAATTTTTGAGTTCGAAGGCAGCCAGCAAACCCAAGTAAGACTGTTCCAATTTCTACCAGAGAAAACGTTCCGAACTTAGCAACAGCGTGAGTTTGGCAGAAGCACCGGTTCTAGTGAACGAGTGCGCAGCGTTCAAAGAAGAAGTCAGCACAAGTACAAGAGTAGCGCCAGCTATTAGTACAAGTTAGAGTCAGCTCAAGTCTTGAATATAAAAGGTATAAGGTACACTATAGCAGTTCCGAGTGAATTCTGATTCCTGACAATAAAAAACCTTAGGGAGTGGAAACTCTTGAGGGCAGAATACAAATGACACAGAATAGTATGGGACAAGAACTACAGTGAAGCAACAGTAGTTAGAGATTAAGAAATACTTATAAAAGGTGAAGAAGAATAAGAAGATTAACCAAGGCTTCCGTTTTCTGTCCTGTAAGTGAGTCTAGAGGAAAAGACAAAAGAGAGGTCAGGAAGGGAGAAAGACATATAATAACACAAGTTTATTATCTTACTGTGAAAAAACATTAAGAACAGAAGAACGAGTAGCTTAGAAGAGAAGCAAAGGCACACAGCACCAGGGTGGGTACAATAGAGAATAAGGAAAGATCAAGGCAGGAAGAGAAGGGAAGTAGAAAGTGATTTACATGTAATTGTTTATTTACAGCTCACGAGCAACAGCAAGAGCCAGAGAAAAGATAGACTACATAAGAAGAAGAAGAAAGGAAGACCACCAGTGTGTGCATTCTCTTCTCTGTCCAATTCCCCTTTCCCCCTTGGGGCTCTTCTGGCTACGCATTTAGATTGTGTGGAGGCCGGGGAGTTCAGAGGAGGAATTGGGAGCTTGCATCATTCTGCTCCTGTGTCATCGGCCAGCAAGAGAAGAGCTGGTACTGACAGAGTGAAGTGCCCACGAGGTATAAGGCACCTGAGCAGAATGGCGGAAGGTTTGGATTTAAAGAAGCTGGGGAACATTTTGGATGAGATACAAAGAGAATTAATTACCGTTAGGGAAGAAAACAGGGAATTCAAAAAGGACACCACAGAATTGGCGCAAAAAATAGGGAGTTTGGTTGCGGGAGATGAGTATAAGATATCTTCCCAAGTTTTGGGTTCATTTGAGGAAGCAGCTCCGTCCCAGTCAAGGGTAAACACACAAGTAATACATTCTTTGTCCCCGGTGATTCCCCTAGCACCCCCAGAACGCTTTAGTGGAGACCCCCAGAAGGCCCAAGTCTTTTTAACACAATGTTCCTTGCACTTTATGTGCAGACCAGCATTGTTTCCAGATGCGCAGTCTCGAGTAGCATTTATCCTATCCTACCTAATTGGGGATGCCGCAGCTTGGTCAATGCCTTTGGTCACCAGAAAACGACCCTGTGCTATTCAATTTAGAAGACTTCAAGAAAGAGTTCATGCAAATTTTTTACCGTCGGAAGGTGTCTCAAGCTACCGACAATGAACTTTTAGAGATCCGACAAGGAAACAGAGAGTTAGTTGCATACTTGGCACAATTCAACAAGTTGGTGTTAGAGACGGAATGGCCAGAGAACAAACGAGCAGCAGTATTTTATCGGGGGCTAAAGGATGAATTAAAAGATGCCTTAGCGCAAGTTCCCAATCGTCCAACAGACATCTCCGCTTTGGTGGATCTAGTGTTGGAGATTGATTTTCGCCAGAGCGAGAGAAGGGGCGAGAAGAAACGAGATTATCGACCCAGTGTACCGCATTTTGATAGAGCCAGATATGAGCCTCACAAGGAGCATGATACAAATCGAGGAATTGAGCCCATGCAAATAGGAACTATCCGTGGACCTCTTACAAAGGAGGAGAAGGAGAAAAGGCGGAACAATAAATTGTGTCTCTATTGTGGAGGAAGTGGGCATTTTGTTCGAGATTGCCCCAAAAAGCCCAAGACGCAGTCGGCGGAAAACGCCACGCGCCACCAGTAGCTGGAGTTGGACTGGTGGTTGCAGAAACAAATTCAGCTCCAAAGAATCATGCTTTGGCAAATACTTTGCAAGCAGCCGCTCCTCATTTGGTGATATCTGTCACTCTGAGCTATCGAGAACAAAAAAGGAATCAGATAGCTGTGATGATAGACTCAGGAGCGACAGGTAATTTCTGCGATTTACAATTCGCAGGGAGAATTGGATTACTAGCAATCCAAAAGGAGAAGAGTGAGCCCGTCAGAGCAGTAGACGGTACCAATCTGTCATCAGGCCCCATTGTGAGTCACACAGAACCAGTGCATCTAGAAACCACAGAAGGTCATCATGAAATATTACAATTCAATCTAATAGATGCCCCACAGTTCCAATTGATTTTAGGGTTACCTTGGCTCACGGAGCATAACCCCACCATAGATTGGGCAGCAAGAACGATAACCTTGAACTCGGATTACTGCAAGGAAAATTGTTTCAAAGACTGCAAAATTAGAATAAAAAAATCTCCTGCTTATCATTTAAGTGAAAACGAAAATTCAGTTTGTTTGATAGACACGGTAACCTTACCTGAAAAATATAGAGAATATCAGGATGTCTTTAATGAAGTTGAAGCAAAGAAATTACCTCCTCACAGGGAGTATGATTGTAAAATAGACTTGGAACCTGGAGTGAACTTACCCTGCAGTAGAATTTATGCTTTGACCGAACAAGAAGACAAACATTTAAAGAAGTATCTGGCGGAATACCTAGAGAATGGATTCATTCGACCTTCGCAGTCTCCAGTATCTTCCCCTTTGTTTTTCATTCCAAAGAAAAATGGAGAATTACGCGCGTGCATAGACTACAGGGCAATAAATCGAATAACAATCAAGAACCGTTACCCTTTACCTCTGATTTCCACTCTTCTGGACCAGGTGAAAGAAGCTAAAATCTATACCAAGCTTGATCTGCGAGGAGCTTATCACCTGGTCCGAATCAGAGAAGGTGATGAGTGGAAGACGGCATTTAGAACTAAGCAAGGTTTATTCGAATACCAGGTGATGCCATATGGGCTATGCAACGCGCCAGCTGCATTTCAACATTTTATAAATGATGTTTTGAAGGATTGCATAGATCAAATAGCAATCGTATATATTGACGACATACTGATTTACTCGACAGAAGTAGAGACACATGAAGAACATGTCAAGAAGGTACTACAAAGACTTCGTGAGAATGGGTTATTTGTCAAATTGGACAAATGTGCATTTGATGTAACCACAGTCGAGTTCTTGGGATTTGTACTTGCTCCTGGAGGAATCACCATGGATGAACATAAGATAAAGGCTGTGACTGAGTGGAAATCCCCTACCTCAGTTAAAGAAATCCAAAGTTTCATAGGATTTGCCAACTTCTATAGAAGATTTATTCAGGATTTCTCAAAAAAGTTAATCCCAATCACACGTTTATTGAAGAAGGGAGTTCCTTTCCAGTGGGATGCTGAAGCAGAGGCAGCATTTGTACAATTAAAGAAGGATTTCACCACGGCGCCTATTTTGTTGCATCCAGATCCTGCAGAACCATTCTTTGTTGAAACGGATGCGTCGAATCTGGCCTTGGGAGGAGTGTTATCGCAGAGACACAAAACTACGGGCCAGCTCCATCCTGTGGCCTTCCGCTCTCGAAAATTAACACCTCCAGAAATTAATTATACAATCACTGAAAAAGTATTACTGGCCATTAAGGATGCTTTCAAGGAGTGGAGGCATTATTTGATGGGAGCTCGGCATGTAGTAACAGTGTATACTGATCACCGAAATTTGAAGTTTTTAAAATCAGCCCGAACTTTAACTCCCAGACAGCTACGCTGGTCCTTGTATTTCTCTGAATATGATTTTGTAATTACTTTTCGACCTGGAACCCAGAATGGAAAGGCGGATGCCCTATCTAGATTAGAGACGGAAGGAGTCACGGAAAAGGTTTTGGATCAGGCAATAATTCCAGCGGAAAAAGTGATCAATGCCGTCTTACAAGAAACCGTTGAGAATCAAGAGAAAGAAGATCCTTTGAGTTGCGAAGAGATGAGGAGTTGGTTAAAAGAAGATTCCAAAAGAGAAATTCGAGAAGGACTACCCTATCACCATGGAGCATTATACTTGCCCACTCCAGAGATGCAATTAAAGGCTTTAAAAGAATGTCATGATAGCATCTTATCAGGACACAAGGGAATTAACAAGACTAAAGAATTGGTGCGCAGACGATTCTGGTGGCCAAACATGATCAAGGATATACATCAGTATGTAGCGACTTGTGAGACTTGTGTAAGAGGAAAATCAGAAAGGAAACGTCCACAAGGCCTGTTACAGCCCTTGCCCACCCCTCCTTTTCCCTGGCACACTGTGACCTTAGATCGCATAGTAGATTTACCCTCTAGTCATGGTTATGATTCCATTCTAGTGTGTGTGGACGCCTTTACAAAGATGGCGCATTTTGTGCCCTTGAAGGGGGTACCATCTGCCAAGGTTTTAGCGGATGCTTTCAGCCAGCATGTAGTTCGTGCACATGGCATACCTAAGGTTTTGGTGTCAGATAGGGGCTCTCCGTTTCTGTCTCATTTCTGGAAGGCATTCACCAAGCGTTTAAACATAGAGAATCGATACACCACTAGTTTCCACCCAGAGTCAGATGGACAAACAGAACGCACGAATCAGGAACTGGAGCAATATCTGAGATTGTGTCTTTTAGAACAGGAGGGAGACTGGCCCGATTATATATGGGCAGCAGAATTTGCACATAATAACACTACAAATGCTTCGACTGGTTACACTCCATTCTTTCTGAATACTGGTAGACATCCACAACATTCCTTAAACTTCCAAGAAGTGGGTGTTCCAGCAGTATCCAATTGGGTAGAACAACTGACACAAGTCCATAGTAGAGCTATCAAAAATCTAACAGTAGCGAAGGCAAAATACAAACACTACGCAGACAAAAAGAGAAGAAAAGAACCAGAATTGTTAGTGGGAGACAAGGTTTGGTTAAATACAAAAAATATCAGATTAAAAGGGGTTAGGAAGTTCCAACCACGATATATTGGACCTTATCCAATTGCGAAAAAATTCAGCACCTTAAATTATCAGCTAAAATTACCTAAGAGGTTACGTATACACCCAGTCTTTCATGTTTCTTTATTAAAGAAGGCAGAACCAGAAGTTAGATTGAGTAAGACCCCAAAGCCAATTCAAACTGAGAAGGGAGATGAGTTTGAAGTTCAACAGATTTTAGACTCTAAACTGCAAAATGGAAAGTTGTATTACTTACTAGATTGGAAGGGTTATGGTCCGGAGGAAAGATCCTGGGAGCCAGAGTCTGAAGTTAATGCTCCACGACTAGTAGCAGAATTCCACAGAAAATTTCCAAACAAGATCCAGAAGGAAGGAAGATCTTTGAGGGAGGGTACTGTCAGGTCCCCAACAAAGAGGTCACATGTCAAGAAAGGTATCCAGTATAAGAAGAAAGGAATGATGGTGGCCGTGTTGTCAAAACTGTGTAAACAGCATTTGGTGCTAGGTCAAATGCAACATGGCGGCAGAGCGTTCCTTAATCAGAAAGGGGTTAGCGCTCTAGTTGATTTGGCAGATTTGCGTGATACAGGTGAGGCGCGCGGAGAGCTGCGCACTTCACCTGAACCGTGAGAGGAGTAGGAGGTTACTTCAACGCGTCGCGTTAGTCAGGGAAAAGAAGCTGCATGTCGCGAGAATTCTGAGGAGAATTTTTGAGTTTGAAGGCAGCCAGCAAACCCAAGTAAGACTGTTCCAATTTCTACCAGAGAAAACGTTCCGAACTTAGCAACAGCGTGAGTTTGGCAGAAGCACCGGTTCTAGTGAACGAGTGCGCAGCGTTCAAAGAAGAAGTCAGCACAAGTGCAAGAGTAGCGCCAGCTATTAGTACAAGTTAGAGTCAGCTCAAGTCTTGAATATAAAAGGTATAAGGTACACTATAGCAGTTCCGAGTGAATTCCGATTCCTGACAATAAAAAACCTTAGGGAGTGGAAACTCTTGAGGGCAGAATACAAATGACACAGAATAGTATGGGACAAGAACTACAGTGAAGCAACAGTAGTTAGAGATTAAGAAATACTTATAAAAGGTGAAGAAGAATAAGAAGATTAACCAAGGCTTCCGTTCTCTGTCCTGTAAGTGAGTCTAGAGGAAAAGACAAAAGAGAGGTCAGGAAGGGAGAAAGAAATATAATAACACAAGTTTATTATCTTACAGTGAAAAAACATTAAGAACAGAAGAACGAGTAGCTTAGAAGAGAAGCAAAGGCACACAGCACCAGGGTGGGTACAATAGAGAATAAGGAAAGATCAAGGCAGGAAGAGAAGGGAAGAAGAAAGTGATTTACATGTAATTGTTTATTTACAGCTCACGAGCAACAGCAAGAGCCAGAGAAAAGATAGACTACATAAGAAGAAGAAGAAAGGAAGACCACCAGTGTGTGCATTCTCTTCTCTGTCCAATTCTCCTTTCCCCCTTGGGGCTCTTCTGGCTACGCATTTAGATTGTGTGGAGGCCGGGGAGTTCAGAGGAGGAATTGGGAGCTTGCGTCCTTCTGCTCCTGTGTCATCGGCCAGCAAGAGAAGAGCTGGTTCTGACACTTATCTTGACTGCGGAGCAGCAAAGAAAGAGGAAGCCAAGATGTTACCTCATTATTTTGTACTATGTGATGTGACTATTGGTTGTTACTGGAGGCATGGTTCAAAGTCTCATGGGTAATGTAGTTTTTTATTTTTTTATTAAAGTTACTGTGTTTTCATTGGCTGCTGTGAGTCAGTAAAGAAATTGAGACAGCATAATCCTCGCCTTCATGTCCTTAATAGAATCAAAAATTCTTGTCGCGATAGCTGGAAAAATTTGTATTGCCTGCATGGATGAGTGAGTGGGTGAATCAGAGGCTGTATAGATTAGTGAGTGCACCTGTGAGGGGCTTTATGGGTGACTAGGTGTGTGTATGGCTGTGTCGGTGAGGGAATGGATGTGGCAGTGGTATGTGGGTGAGTAACTGAGCATGTGAAAGGCAGGATAGGCGAGTGTTGCAGTATATGAGTGACTATATGTGTGAGTGAGTGATTGTGATAGGGGTTGTAAGGTTGAGTGTGTGCTTGTGTCACTGACAGTATGGGTGAGTGAGTTTGTGTTAGTATCTGTATGAATAAGTGAGTGGGTCTGTGTATAACTGTATAGGTGAGTAAATGGCTGTGTGATTAACTCTATGGGTGAGCACGTAGGTGTGTGAGTAGCTCTATGGGTGACTGACAGTGTGTGAGTGGCTGTATGGGTGTATGAGTGGTTGTGTGTGTAGACCTTTTAATCGGTGAGTGGGTGTGTAAGTTCTGGTATGGGCGTGTCATTGGTTTTGAGAATGGTAGTGTGGAAGTTGGAGTGGATGTATGAAAGGTTATATTGGGGTGTGAGTGGGTTTGTCAGATATTCTGTGGATGATGTAATCAGTGATGTCATTTGAGGTGTCATCATTGATTTCATCAGTGATGTCACTGACCATGTCATGAGTGATGTAATATGTGACGTCATAGCAGTGCATTGCAGGGGCACGAGCCATAGTTAACTCAGCTAACTATAACTGCTGAATTCACTGGTTCTGTATGAGTGAAATGTCAGCCTAGCTATAGGTTTTTTAAATTCTAATTTCAAACTATAAAGTTCCTGTAACCTTTGTTTTTTTCAATGAATTTCAATGAGTTTTTAACCAGTTATCCCATTTCCAGATTGGTACCAAAAGAGAGCTGTGCTTCCAACCAGCTCTCAGTAATCCCACTGAGTAAGACTTACAGGAGGTACCAGGAGGGATTCTTGGCCCCCAAGGACCCTCAGGAGTAAAGTATACTTCATTCCCTAATCAGTAGTGCACCACCATCCGCATTTGCAGAGAGGTGGAGAAAGGGGGCTTGGCCTATGGAACACATCTTAGCAATCCTGCTGTGTGGGACTTACTGGAGGTAACAGGAGAGGTGGTTGGCCCCCAAGGACGTCCTTGGGGCCCAACTATCCTTGCTGTTAATTCCAGCAAGCCCCACACTGCAGGATTGCTGAGATATTGGAGGTAGCCACAGCCCCTTTCTCCACCACTCTGCAAACGCGCCTCCTGCTGCACTGCTGCTTGGAGGATGAAGTCCACCATAGTTCTGAGGTGCTCAGGAGGCAAGGGGACCTCATCCCTCCACCAGCAGTGTGCCGAGAGGTGCATTTGCAGAGTGGTGCAGAAAGGGGACATGGCATTGAACCACCTCTCAGCAATCCCTCTGTGTGGGGTTTACTGGAGGTAACAGGATGTCTTGTTGTCCCCTAAGGACCCTCAGCAGCCAAGGGGACTTCATCAAGTCACTGACTAATTTGCATATGGCTGGATCCAAACTGAGGTGTCAGGTGGGCAACATGTTGGATTGGGATGTGCCTGAGCTATTGCCAATGGCTGATATTAATTTAAACATTCCATCCATCACCTTGTTGGTGTTCTGTTTGATGCCCTAAGTGTGCAGGGTATGCCTAGGCTTGGGTCCTGTGCTCACTGTGCCACTGAAACCAAGTTATACCTGGCTAATGAGCCCTAATTAGGGCAAAAACAGTCCTGGGTTGTTTGTGTTCAGGTTTAGAGAGGACTTGGGCTTGCAGTTCTTGCTGGACACTAGAGCAGCGTCAAGACTGATTTGCAAATGGTGGGGTCCAAACTGAGGTGGCATGGTGGGAATAAAACAATGGATTGGGATGTGGCCCAAACAATTGCTAGTTGCTTATTTAAGTATCCCATCCACCACCTTGTTGTTGTGCCCTTTCATAAGGAGCACATTCACACACAAAGAAGTTCCCTTCAGTGGCAGGGAGCACTATGTCAATGTATTGTATTGTATTGTAATTGCATTTATATAGCACTTACTACCCCTGACGAGGCATCAAAGCGCTTTTTCGGCGAGTAGCACGCTACTCCGGGACCCATAGAGGATTAGTGTTCAATTAGTATAGTGAAATATGAAAGTAATTTTAAGTGGTGGATGGGTTAGTCAGTTATTTGGATTCGGAAGGATAGCAGAAGGCTAGAAGAGGAAAACAGGTTTGTATTTATATAGTGCTTGTTACCCCTGATGGGGTGTTGAAGCCCTGTTTTTGGGCAAGTAGCACGTTACTCCGGAAACGCATAAAGGATTAGTGGTGAATTAGTATGGTGAAATATGGAAGTAATTTGAGTGGTGGATATTAGTCAGTTATTTGGAGTGAGAAGGATAGAGGAGGGATAGATGGGGAAGAAAGGTTTGCATTCATATAGCACCTGTTACTCCTGATGGGTGTTGAAGTGCTTTTCTGGCAAGTAGCACGCTACTCCGGAACCCATAAAGGATTAGTGTTGAAAATTAGTATAGTGAAATATGAAGTAATTTGAGTGGGAGATATGTTATTCAGTTATTTGGATAGAGAAGGGTAGGCGGTGGGATAGAAGAGGGAAAGAGGTTTGTATTTATATAGCGCTTGCTACCCCTGATGGGGATTTGAACCGCTTTATTGGCGAGTAGCACGCTACTCCGGAACCCATAAAGGATTAGTGGAGAATTAGTTTAGTGGAACATAGAATTTGAGAAGTGAACATGTTAGTCTGATGTTTTGATTGAAAAGGATAGTGGAGGGATAGAAAAGTGAAGGATTTGGATTATCATTATTTTTTTGGGGAGGTCATAGCAGTAGGAGGGGGCTTTTGGATGAGTAAAAAAGGGTTTTGGAGGGGAAAAGTCAGCAGGACGAGTTTAGAAAGGTTTTTTGGGGGTTCGGTATAGTAAAAAGAGGTGTCAGATGATGCAAGGAGGGTAGAGTAGGGGAGAATCTAGAAAGGGTTATTTTGGGGATCATAGTAGTGGTATCGGGTTTGGGAAAAATGAGAGAGTAGATGTGGAGGATATATTGATAGATGTATAGTGTGAGAAATAGGATACTGCATTGGAAAGAGTAGTAGAAAGAAGTTTGAGATGAGTCAGAAAGTTGGGCTAGAAGATATATTGGGAGAAGTATAGGCTGAGAAATAGGGTAGTGCACTGGAAATGCTAAATTAGAAGAAACTGATAAATATATAGATCCATAAGTACATTGAAAGTATATAGATGCATAAAGGAGGTAAGTATATGTAGATTAAAGATATTGATAGAGGTACAGGTTGAGAAATAGGGTAGTGCATTGGATATGCTTTTTCAGAAGAAAAGTAACAAACACACAGATCCAAGTACATTGAAGGTACATAGATGCACAATGGAAGCAAGTACATGGTAGCGGAATACCGAATAGCTTACTGTGGGCCCATAGCCTAATATCCACAATCAGCATTAACGGATGAGTTGCATTCATTACACAGATGTATATTTTAAGGGCTTTTTTGTGTGCTTTTTGAGACCAAAACAAAATTTTTACTTGTAGCCAAAGTTTTCTCTTTAGCTTGATTAGGCCCCAGCAGCTTCCTGAACAATAACGTTTTGCAAAAACTATGACAAAACAAAATGAGAACATCTAAAATGCATGCAGAAAACGCCAAATCAATGGGATTTGCCAATGCTTGTTTATAGTGTTGCACGACTATGAATTTGACAGGAGGTATTTGGAAAAACAAGATCAGTTGGTTTAATTTAACACTTCGGCCAGGAGAACAGTTACAGAAGCTGGTCTGAGGACTGTCTCAAAGTACAATTGATTTGAGCGCCATCAACTACATTTCTTGGAGCATCATAACACAATTCATAGAACCTTTTTAGGAAGAGGAATGTGGGCCTAGTCATGGACAATTACAACAAGGGAGCGACCAAGAGCGCATTTAGATCCAGCATACATGCTCCAAACTAGTACTCGTAATCTGATAAGTATGCAGTCATTGAGTGATAAATTACTCCCACCTGATAACAAATGCAGGTGGGTCTCGACCTTGCATAGATGCAATGAAAGCCAGTGGGTAGCATGTCCAGATGTCTGGCATGGGGAGTGCGTGATCACTGTGTGTGCTGTGTCTTGATTGGCTGAGTGTTCCTAACTTCATGTGGCATCTAACTTTATGGTGTTTTGCGAACATGCGCTCCTCCGACAATGTGCGCTTTATTGGGGCAAATAAACCCAGATCATAGTGGTTTCTCTGCCTATCTGTGGGATAAATCTGGGTTTTTCCTGTTTGTGTGTTTATTCGGCTGGTTATGTGCCACCCCATCGGTGATCTGTCAATCTGTTGCCTTAGGCCTAGGTCACACAGCCTGCCTGATCCTGCCTGATCATGTTTATCTGACTCAAGGTTGATGGAGAGGTCATATCGGGTGCTTTTGGCAACAGGAATTCGATTTAGTTTTTATGCAAACATGCATCCTTGCTTACGTTGACATCAATATTAACAATAGTATGATGTAAGCAAAGAACTGCAGCGCTAATTAGCACTGCATACTATGTGCAAATTATACACTGGTGCAAAATGAGAAGCCTTCTCTTTCAAAAAAAGAACATTAGCTTTATAACCACCTATGCTGTTTTCACCCCATAGAAAAGTAAGGTGAGATACAGATTGCACAATAATTATACATTCTGAACATGTTTTCCTGGTAGATAAATGTACCTGGGTGGCTCCTCCGTTTGAGCGGAGCGTCACTCCACAAACAAAAGCCCCAGGCCAGAGCTGAAAAATAAAATGGTAATAAAGTTTATTTATTACCATTTTATTTTTCAGCAACCGATCCATCCTAAACTGAGCATCAGGACATTGCGGGCATTGCCGTGAGTGGCAGCAGGGAGTTTTGTGCTCTTGGGTTTAAAATGCGCATGTCTCTTTGGCCGGCAGTCCTGCGATGGACAGCCAGGCATGCATATTATAAATCTCTATAACCCAGCTGGGTTAGAGAAAGCAAAGGCCTCCAGTGCTCTTGTGAGCACTGATGAAGGCCACTCCCATCAATCCTAGCGCTGCTCTCATGCTGCATGACACCAACGCCAGGATTGGCTTGGGTGTCGGGAGCCTGCCTGCTTCGAGGAGAGGAGGATCAAGGAGGACGTTGTTCTCGTAGAATAGGTAAATGCCTTTTACTTTTTTTATGTACCCCCCCGCCGCACCACCCTCTGGACGTGCCAGCCGCCACTGAAACTACTCCTTCCTTTGATTCAAACGTACAGTTTATTTTCAGTGTTAGCTGTTTTCTGAAGACATGGAAGCATTGATATAAGAGGGTCATATTCACTGTTTATTCATTATAATCAAAGTATATTATGGGCCACCTTGCTAAGTTTTTCAGTTGTTCTGCGAAGGTGGGAATATATGGATAGCAACCGTGCGAACTGAAATATGTATTTCTTGGGAACTACCTTTGCCTTTGTGGTAGCTTCATCCATTTCTTACGAAAACAAATAACTGTACCAAAACAATTACATCCATAATTCACTCGTAAAATAACTAAGCGGTAAGCTTCAAACAATTGTGTTTGTTGGCTCTGGGCATACTTTGGAAAGTAAAAGTAATTTCATTTGTTCAGATTTGACTCGATTAAAGGCTATTGATTTTGGTGCATAAAATTGCATCCATTCATCAATTCAAGCTTGCTTGTAAAACCTCATTGTTGATAAATCAACTACACTACTGCCCAATATGTAGTTATTACAGTTAGAAAACAAAGACAAACGGACACCACTCTGGCTACTGGGGACAGATTAATCTAATTACAAGTTGTAAACAGGCATTTGAAGATTGCTCTTCTGTTTAACCATTTGGCTGAAGCGAAAGCCTCGTAGATGGCATAAAGTGAGAAATTGTTTCATCTTCGAGCTCAACAGTGTCATGCTAGTGTAGGTATTTAATTCTGTAGAGAAAATGTAATATCACAAAGGTTAGGAAATGGTTAGTTTCAAAGCTAGAACTTGTCAAATGATATATAGGGTGAAACTCAATTCAATAAAGGCACTGGAGCGTAACCTGGAGCATCCTCTTTCTGAACTACTATGTCAGTTTGACAATGTGCAGCATTGGTATTACAGTTTTACAGTTTTATCAATAGTTGCTCTTCCAATTATAGATTTCGTATTACAATCAAATTGATGAAAAAGTATTTAGAGAGCAAAACAAAATGTTTTTGGAAAAATGTGCACTGCATATCGTTGGCTGTCAATGCTTTGTCTATGGTATAATGTGCCAAAACAGGATGAATCTATGGGGTATATTCTCGAGAACGTGTGATAACCATTGCAAAAGTTACTTAATGCAACCCTCAACATCGCAGTCCATCGCGGGAAATTGACGCCGTGTTAACCAGGTATTCACAATATAGCGGTACCATGCGATAGTCACCAGATAACGCGTTAACTGACCGTGTTAAAATCCCTGCCACGCCGCAAAAATGCAAAACACAAATGCCAAAAAAGCAGCAATGAGGCCAATTGCGATACAAAAAGCAGCGAAAACCAGCGACAGGCCTGCAAATCCCACGCGTCTGGCAGGGAAATGCACTATAAAAGCAACAAAAATAACACACCAGAAAGAAGCCAAAGTGCGTATCAACATGGATGCACCCTGATCGAGCGCAGAGGCCAATGCGAACCCCACAAGCCCCACAAACCACCAGCAAGGAACAACGGGTTTGGGGAAGGCCAAGGAGAAGAGGGAGAGGAAGACAGAGTGCAGTCCACAGGAAAACAAGACCAGCGTCACGGAGGTGACAGAACACAACCAGCAACTGACCCACAATCAGACTACGTTGAATGCAGCCAAACTGCCAATGGCCAATGGAGGAGGCCAAGAGGCGCTGGCATGACGTGAGAATCTAAACCAGGCACAAAGACTCCACCAACAGGAAGGTAGCAATGGCGACAGAAGGTGGGAGTCCTGTGCCACAGGAGGAGCTGGAGGAAACAGAGGCCATAGTCAACAGTGTGGAGACGGTTCAAGGAGTCGGGAGTGCGGAAACAGCTCGGTAGGACTTGACACAACATCAACATGGTGAGTAAAGACCAGGGACTGGGGGGACGGGGGAGATGGGCACAATGCACACATGCACAAATAAGCAGAGCGCACTGCACACCCACAATGGCCCTGGATCATGTCCCTCATCACGTGGCACACTGCAGCACACACAGATAGCAATAACAGCACATCCACATTGACAACAATTTGTTACAATATGCAACCCCGAAACTGCAGAAAAGAGGACACAACTGGCTCCGCACATGCACAGAAACAGGCCCACTACATCTGACAGAGCTGGAAACTGTGAAATGGAAATGCACGTGTAAAACCTCACATACGTCATGTAGTCCAAATGTACACTGTCCCGCATCTAAATCCTGCACCTCCAAAACAGTCACAATGTACATTGCCATACAGTCTGCATGTAAACAAGAACAATGCGCCAACACACATGTCAACACAATGACAACATGCATCTCCCCTCCACATTGCAGAGGGTCACACAAATCCTCCAGCAGAGCACACAAGACCACACATCAGTGATGCCGGAGAGGACTACCACACGTTCGACACCGACGCCCTACAACAGCCCTTGGACATCCCATGCAACCCACCACCAGAACCAGGGCAGCCAAGCTACTAAGAGGAGAACCCAGTCCCTGCAACAGACCACACAGCATGAAGAACACACAAGCACGGCAGGCTTACAACACTTCACCGACCCACACATGGCCCCCCATTGCCAGGTGTCAGAACACCAAAAGGAGGTGGCCCAACAGGTGCGGGTGTGTTCACATACATGAGTGTCTATTACCCTTCAGGGACCACCTGCACCCCACAAAGCAGACCCACACTGCCATAGAGACACTCGCAGATGCACATTCCCAGTACAGAACCACCCACAGGGGCACGCACATATTAGTCACACACCCACGTTGGCTCTGCGTACGATGGCACAGTCCACTGTCCTTACGAATTGTGTGGGTGACGACAAAGCTACATGTCCAAGCTCTAACCTGCTGCCTGCAGTGACATGTCTGCATCTGCGGTACAAAGCACAGTGTAACGACCTAGGGCCCAGGGCTCTCATGCATACAACAAGACGACAGGGACACACACAGATATCATGTTGAACTGGCTACGGGCACGTGCGCCCGGCCCATTTATTGGCAGGGCCACATGTACCGTGACGCCTGTGCTGGATGTGTGTGGGGTGAGTATAAGGCAGCCGGCACAGAGTGCTTGGTGCTGGCAACAACTTGAACAGTGGACACCAGTGCAATGAAAACAGAAAACACCTGCATAACAGAGTCAACTGCTGAGCAACATAGAGAGAGCCGAAGCAAATACAGAGGTCACCCAACATACAAACAGAAGTGTCTATGAGTTTCAGTGAGCTGCGGTTGGGTCCCCAGAGCTGAGCGTGCTCATGTGAAGAAAATGTCTAGGATTGTGTGCCTGCATCATCTTCCTCATTGCTATCCCAGTTCTCCCACATTGCCTGAGGTGCCATTGCTGCATGAGCTCTCCACAGCACATAACCAAAACAGTAATGGACGATGATTCATGGTGCACAGAGCTAGTGGCACCTGGAGTGCTGAGCAGGGGATCAGGCAGAAGATGACATCCACGACAGGTGCGGGCAACTCCGTCAGTCTGTCAGTACAACCGTTTTGACACTGGCAGTTGGCGGTTGGAGTTGGTGTTGGCGGTGGTGGCGTGTGCCTCCTGCGGTGATGCGACGTCCGGGCTGGTCTGGACTCGATTTTATGTGTGAGCCCTGGTGGGCCGCATTTGAGGCCAGAGGCAGCGGACAGCACAGGGCCACAGACACATGGCATTGATGACCTCAAAGCCATCGCCTCAGAGGCCATCCAACATCTCAGAAGAAGGGGTCCCGGACCTGACCAGCAAGGAGTTAGTGGCCCCGGATGCACTGCGGCTGGCACAGGCACCCTGCCATGGAGCAGTGACTTGCGGTGCAGTCAGATGGGCCACGCAAGCTGAGTGGGTCCTCATCAATGTCCGAGATGGATGTGGCGGAGGGTTGCGGGGGACAGTGGAAGGTGTCCTCAAGGGCATGATGCAGAGGGTGGAAGTTGTCCGGAAGCAGCAAATGGAGGGGTGGAATGCCACGGCATTGTTTTAGCCACAAAGTAAGTATCACCGACATGATGGCAATGACAACCCCAAGTCCATGGACTCAGTCGCCACCAAAGTTCAACCAGAAAGTGTCCATGGGTCTTGCGGAACCGACCTAGTGGCACCGGGGCTGAAAGAGGATGCAGTCTGATTTGAGGCCTGTACAAGGACATCAAGTCAGCCATAAAAAAATCAAGACTGAATTTGAATTGTGTGACCTACTCGACTGCAGTGTAGGCCAACAGCATAGTCATCAAGGGCCCACAGACACGTGTGGTTGGGATGGCAGGCACAGACTTGGTGTCACCACATTGAAGGGAGTATAGTGAGTTAGATTTACCATACTTGATGTTCTTGTCCATAGTGTAATCAAGACGCTGTTCCAACTGTGTGACCTACTCGACTGCAGTGTAGTCCGGAGGCAGCTGTCAGCAGTGGCCCACAGCTTCGAGTCGTTGGCTCGCAATCCACAGAGTTAGTGACACCAGGGCAGTTGTAGGTAGTGTTCTATCACCTCCGTAACAATGATCCTTTTACCCTCCGGACTGAAACCCGTCATCCTCTTACACCTCTCCTTGCGTGCAATGATATGTATTCTGCCATTGGCAAATCAAGACTCAGTCCCACATGTGTGAACGACTCGAACGCAGCGTGGCCCGAGGGCAGTAGTCCACGTGGGCCCACGGACACCTGTGGATGGACTGCTATGCACAGACTTGGTGACACCACATTGATGGGAGTATATTGAGATAAAATCTGCCATAATTGATGTTTTCTGCCATAGTGTAATCAAGACTCAGTTCCAAATGTGTGACCTACTTTTCCGCTGTGCATGCAGGTGGAGTACCTCAACGAGAAGGGAGTACAGCGGGCCGGTGTCACGGAGACCGTAATGGTCTGAGGAGGCTGCCAGGTTTGCGCCACTCTGGCTGGGAGCTTGCACTGGTACATGGTGGACACTCATCAACACACGCCGGTGTCAGCAGGTGTGCATTGAGGCCTGGGTGCGCCGTGCCTTTGAGTATAGTTCCTATTTCCCTAATAGGCTCTGCGCATTGGAATAATATACACTATAGTTTTTGCATAGGACTATGGTCAGTATGCTCCTATCGAGTACATTAAACTTAATAACTTGTACGTGCCAGCTAACTCAGAGGTCACTAGAAGTAGTTTCTGACAACCGCATAAACATGACAACTTTGTTTCCCTTAGAATCGGAACGCGTCTCCGAATCGTGGAACCAATAGATAACAGTTTCACTCGGAGGTCACTAGAAACTTCTCGAATGAACAAGAAGGAAGTAGTTTCTGAAAACCGCATAAACATGACAACTTTGTTTCCCTTAGAATCGGAACGCGTCTCAGAATCGTGGAAACAATAGATAACAGTTTCACTCAGTTAATCGTGCATGCTTAGTTTCTTCAGAGTTACACAGAAATAGATAGATGGGCGTTTTAATAAAAGGGTTTATTGAACAGTCTTGTTTCTTGTGTAAGAGATATGAGCTGTTACAATCATTAGACAGTAGGCAAGATATCATACTCACAGCGTAAGCAGTAAGAAGGAATAATACTGCAATAGCATTGTCTTTTAGCTATGACATGTTATCATATATACATACATAAATAACCCAGGCTAAAAAGTGAACACTCGTCTGATGCTCCTAAAATAGTCCTACACCATTGTACCTAACCTAAGTGTAATACGAGGTAAGAAGTAGGTGCTGTTTTCTATAGTATGGTATATACTAAGTTTAGTATGCCAAGGGTCCCTCTAGGTTCTAGTCGGCTCCATACCTTTAGAATGAGCGAGGTGGGAATCTCTTTCCGGGTCTCAAACTCTAACACCCCGCGAAGGGAGTCAGAACACTGGAAGCTGGATTCTCTGCAAGCAGGGATGACAGCGTCCGGTCAGTGTGTCAGGCCGGTATATGGTGTCTTCCCAACTTGCCGTGGCGAACCGTGCAGTCAAGTCCTGCTGAGTCGTGCCATGCTTTGCCATGGTAAGGGAAGGCATATTTATACCTGGAAGGTGCTTAGGAATGCTAGGATGGACGTAAAGTCAGGCAGAGGAAGATGTCATGGATGAACCCCTAAGGAAGTAGTTCATGCATAACATATGAGTTCTTGGAGAAATCAGCAATCCTAGCTAGGGAAAGTCCCGTTCGGGTTAAGGGTCTGGTTTCTAAGAACTCGTTGTGACGTGGGATGGACGGATGTAGGTGACCATGCCTGTATTTGGTTAGCATGGCTAATGCCTAAATAAGGACTGGGATTCTATGCCTAAATAAGGGCAATGTGAATTGTGCCTATATAAGGACATGATTCAGGGAAACCCATATACGGGTATCTAAATCGAAACACAACACCCACTCCATTGACGAATGATCGATATTACTAAATGCTAAACATGCTAAACACATAAAATTGAGTATCACATGTTCACTAAAAACATTTGTAAAAGCATACTAAAAGTCTTTGTTAAAAGTTTGCTACAGATGAAATACAGGTGCTGTACATATCAAAGCAATGTTGCATTCTTAGCATATATTTACAATGAATGCTAAGAGAATGAACAGAAATATATATACACATATGTAATGAAATGGTCCAGTTTTACAGAAAGGAAAAAAGTTCAGAGCCATTTTATGTCATGATTACATAAATGTGGAAAAAAAAGAAAGGTGACAATGTGTCCCTGGAAGTGTTTCAAAGAAGTCTGTTCTCTATGAATAGTTCTACTGTAAGCAGAGCTTTGAGCCATAAAAGAAAAAGTCAATATTCAAAAAAGTGCAAACTTTGGAAAGGTTCAAATTGAGTCCTTTTGTTTTGAAACAATGAAGGCCAAATTCATAGATTATTTGGTACACTGTGAGCCAAATCAAAAATTATTTGAATATGCTGGGGAAAACATGAAATCCTCTAATCCTGTTGACGATAAGTTGTCTATTGTTTTCGGTGAAAGGTCGATTCCCTTGTTTAGAAGACTAACTGCACATAGATGTGATGCATCGTCAGTAGCAGTGTTCGTTGATACCTGTGTGCCTGTTGATCCATCTCGTACCTCAGCAGTAGCATGTTGCGTCTTTGAGATCTCAATGAATGCCGTCATCAGGATCGGTAGCCTCTGGGGATAACACAGAGCATGGGCCGTTATCGGGTCCAGCAGAGTATCGATATCCGTTGGCATGACTGATGGGAGTGTGAGACAGATGTCTAGCACGCATTCTTCACCGCAAAGCAGTCAGCGTAGAACAGGTAAGATGCAATCTTGCCAGATTGGTCTGAACGACAGAAACCATTTGGTATTTAGTTCTCGTAGACGAGGTGAACCCAATAGCTATACTATGCGCTCACAACACTCCCTTTCCAGGAGAGCATTCTCCAAGGTGCTGGGAGTGATGCTGGTGGATTGGCTTGCCATAGCGTAGCAGTAGGAATAAAAATAGGATTCCTACAATGAGTGCTAGAATTAGCGGTCGACCACCAAACACTGAGGGCCCGATTCACCGAACTAACTTAAGACAAAATCCTAAACTTACTACCATTTTGGTATTCACAGAAGGCACTTACTCAATTTGGTATTCATAGAAGGCACTTACTCATTTCGGTATTCACAGAAGTTAGGAGTCCTAACTTTAGGACTCCTTCTGTGAATACCGAAAGTCTTAAAATTAGGATTTTTCTCAGTTTAGTAGTAGTATAGTTAGGACTCCTAACTTTAGGACTCCTAAATGCCTTCTGTGAATACCGAAAGTCTTAAAAATAGGATTTTTCTCAATTTAGTAGTAGTAAAGTTAGGACTCCTAACTTTAGGACTCCTAAATGCCTTCTGTGAATACCGAAAGCCTTAAAATTAGGATTTTTCTCAGTTTAGTAGTAGTAAAGTTAGGAGTCCTAACTTTAGGACTCCTAAACTGAGAAAAATCTTAATTTTAAGACTTTCGGTATTCACAGAAGGCATTTAGGAGTCCTAAAGTTAGGACTCCTAACTTCTGTGAATACCGAAATGAGTAAGTGTCTTCTGTGAATACCAAAATGAGTAAGTGCCTTCTGTGAATACGAAAATGGTAGTAAGTTTAGGATTTTGTCTTAAGTTAGTTCTGTGAATCGGGCCCTCTGTGCATTAAGTTTGGAATGATTCCGAGGACTGCTTGAAAGGTGATAACAGTCCCGAACATACGGTCTTAAATACATGCACAATACCGCTCGTATCAGACATGTTTAAGATACGTCCCAACATTTCTGTGAAATGTGTAGGGCAATTTGTCCTTAACAGAGCCTGTGTCTCAGCCGAAGTCCTTGCGACTTTGTGGTTCATAGGTTTCTTTGGCCAAGGTCAAAGGCACGGTTTGTTGTAATAGAATGGCTTTTATTCTGCTTAAAGTATCAATTTGTATAGAAGAGATGTTCAGTGAAGGCCATAAAGGCGACTCCCTGACTGTGTCTATTTGGGGGAAGCAAGTGACTCTGGAAGTAACCGTTACTCGATATGGGATACCTGGCAACATGCCACAACAGCTCTGATCATTCAACATGAGGTAACTCCCATTTGAAAGTTGTCCAAACGTTGGATTAATCACAGCGGCTGATGAACCTTGCAGGTGGCAGTATAAGTTTGCAGTGGAACCGCTACAGGCCCTGTGTAAGCTAATATCCTGACATATGAGTGAACTGCGCAGTGCATTTTCACAGTGTGTACCGCTAATAAACATTTCACGCCCCACACTCCAACATCTGTGTGTGTAAGGTAAATCCCAGGATGTCCTGATGTATTCTTTACCCAACCTTTCATATTTGCCTACTGGCATGTGTTTAAGACAATACTGAAAATGGAAAGTTGTAACAGGCAGAGTTATTTTGCCATGAATGATCCATTCTGTAGCTGGTTTTTCTGGTACCGTAAATGGCATTTTTTCCAGTTTTTCAATGCTCAGCACTGTATACTTTGCTCCCCTTTGTGCCAGCTCGATCTGTTTTTCAGTGAGATTGTAATCAGAAAACAGAGAAGACCTGTTGATGAAACGCCAAGGCACATAGCCTGCACACAAGTTTTGTAGCGTCCAGCCTAATGACAGAATAGAACGTAATTGAGACTGGCCTTGACGCAGCAGGACCAAATCTTGTTCCACAATGTCTATAGCAGAGGATACAATGTTGCCCAATGAATATATCCTGGATGACAGAGTCGTTAACCCACTGTCGGCCACAGTGAGAGATTTCTCTAAATTAATACGATCAATTTCTCGTATTCTTTCTGCAGCGTCTGCTTGGGTAACCTTCCATATTTCATTATAAGCAGCATAGATGCCGGCATATATGAAACATTTTTGACGCAGTTTTCTTGGACCTAGCAAGAATTCCCTTTGGTGTGTGTCTTCTTTAAGTAAAGATAAGTGTTGTTTCTCATCCTCTAGTGTAGATGAATGCAGCAAATCAAGGCATAGTTTTCCTACACTGTATGTTGTTACTACCCCTGGATGTTGTCTTTGAACATAGCATAGGTCTGGCCTATTGATTGTTAAACCTTGTGTTTTGTTCAGGAATCTTTCTTGACAGATGTTTGTGTCTGTGGGCCAGAGCAACCATTTTTTCAAATTCGGAATCTGATCTGTTGTATTGTAAGATAGTATGTACGTCGACCACCCCCTGTGTAGTGCTATTAATTACAGGTGTAGGTATAGACGGTTTGTTCATGTCTTTGATCTTGGCTAACCCAAAGCAAGACGTTTGTTGGACAGTGTCATTCAAAAACATTATCTGCTGTAGGATGATGCAGGCTCTAAACAAAGCTTCTTTCCCCTGCACTTGCCAATCTTTTGTACCCCAGACAGATTTTGTGTCAATTGTCTTTTTTCAAAAGTCGAAACCCTGTCTAGACAGTTGTGCAATAAAGGCTGCAGAATAAATCTGTTTCGTATTTGTTAACATATTTTGCGTTTCTGTTTTGTTCACATTTTTAAAGTAAAACGTTTCTGGATTGGATATGTTGTACCCTGAAAAATATGGAAACTTCATTTCAAAAGTTTTTGAGCTACCCCTTAGTGGTGTAGGACAATGTTCCCATTGGTTATACATAAATACATTTCTAGGTGTTGCATATTTATGCAAGAAATGGTGACCATAGTAGTTGTAACAAAAAAGCTGTTCATAGTCCGTTGAACCCTCTAAGTATTCATGGTTAGAGAATGCAGCAGATCTTTCTAGATCAGACATCATGTAATTAACAGTCTCAAGGTCCCAATCATCAGAATAGGTACTGGAGGTAATAAAGTCACTTAATGATATTTTAAATAGGTGTGGAATCTTCAAAAGTTCAGATTGACCGAATATATCATTATGCTTTTTGTCCCAAACTATACCATCTTGTATCGGAACGGCTGTGATGTTCACTGCTGACAAGTCTCTTGCTTCACGATGGGATGATTTGTGTAGTTTCAAAAGTATGTTCACATTTTTACTTCCTGTGTCCAAATGAATATACCATCCATCTATCAACATGCTCAGAGTTATTACTAAAGCTAGCCAAAGCAGAAAGAAAAATATTCCAGAAATAATCCATAGTTCAATCCATGGTAAAACCAGATAAGTCTTTTTCACGTGTTGAAAAAAGTCTTGTGCTTGCTCTTTGAAAGTTCTTTTTGCTGGCGTTGTTTCAGGCTCGCTGGGAAATCTCCGAAAATGTATCGAAGTTAATGAAATAGCCAGAAGCAGTTCTGTCAATGGTTGAAATTGCATCAGGATTCGTTGAAATTGCTGAAATCAGTGGATCACTTGTTACGTTTGTGTAAACAGGTGTATCAGGACAAACTGTTATTTGGGTTTCAAGAGGGATGAGTTCCATAGCATCATTGCTTAGTCCTTCATTTCTTACTTTGGGATTCTCAATGGTGATGAGTCTTTCAGTTTGAACCTCTTGAATTGTAGCTAGAGGAGTGCGTCTGCTACTTGGTCAGAGTCCACATGGCCTTCTATTTAGTGTCGGCCACATAGTTTGGTTTCATGAGGTCGATGGACACAAATCTTTCCTCCTTTTTTCCAGCAAGGGGCGGCAGAAGTACTGTTCTTGATCCATAGATTGCTAGGACAGGTACTGGTTGTCTGTAAGAAGGCCCAAATTCCTTCTTGTCCACGATCTTTTCTCTGACTAGATCCCCAAGCTTCGGGATCCAGACAGGTCTTGCTGGAACGGCTGGATTATCCCCAGTGGTGGTTTGCATCAGGGACACGTTGCTTTGTTTCGATCTTAGTTCATTTAAGTCCTGTAAAACAGCCAAACCATCTTTGATATCAAATTGTTTATTTTCCACCACTGTGCCTTTACATTCGAGATCAGGAACCCACATTCTTGTCCCAAACAGGACCTCATATGGAGTGACCACCCCCAGAGAACTTCTTGGCAAATTGTTTAACGAGCGTTAGACCCCAAAAAGATGTTTAACCTACCCATCACCCGAACCTAATACCCTAGCTGTTATAGACCGCTTTATGTCCCGGTTTTTCCTTTCCACAACCGCAATGCAATGCCCAAACTGGCCATTGCTTCTTTGTAAGCCCGAGAGCTAAACACAGGGCCCTGGTCAGAATGTAGTGTGCCAATTGTGTATGTGCCGATAAAGACTCGCAAATCTTTTATAACTGTTTGAGTGTTAGCCGAGCACTGAGGCCAAATCCATAGGAACCTTGAGTTAGTGTTTGTGGGATTGCATTCGTCCAAGAGGACAACTGCACGTAGATAGTCTAATGCTGTCTAACAATGGTGTCTGTACTGGGCAGCCTACTTTGTAGTCTGGTGTCTTGTGGCAATATCTGTTGCAGTCTATGCAATTATTGACGAAGATGTGAATAAGTGTATTCATTCCAGGCCACCAGTACATCTCTTTTAATGTTAAGATTGTTTTAGAGATCCCCTGATGTGACAGACCCTCTCCCAGGTGTGCTTCATAAATCAAAGCTGCTCTACGTTCATGTTTGGAATTTCCCTATCCCACACTCCAGGGATTCGAGCAAACAGAACATTGATTGCATCAATTATATACGAGTATTTGAGTGGAAATTCTTTAGGTAACGCTGTACCACTGCTTTTGCTTGAAGCATTGACAGCCAACATTATCTCACTGTCTATTGTAGTTTTTTAACGAGTGATTGCAGCTACGGAAGCCGTTTGCACAGCCCCCTTTGCGGCTTTGTCAGCCAATGAATTCCCTGCAAAGTGAACGCCATCACGTTGATGACTCAGCGTGTGCATCACGTGAGTGTTTTGTAGTTCGTTTCGCAACTGAACTACTTGTTCCCAACGCGTTTTGTGCTTAATTGTGCCACCTTTTGCATTATCTTTGAAACCATTTTGAAGCCAATTCTGTAAATACTCATTGTATGATTGTACACAGTAAAAAGAATCGCACACTATAAGTGTGGGGAATTCACGATCCATATTTTCAAGTGCCGATTTGTATGCTTGTAGTTCAGCTCGCTGAGCTGTACAATCTCCTAGAGATTGTGTTTTAGTGACCATCGGTCGAAATTTACCATTGCGCATTCAACCTTTAACGATTGCGCTGGCTGCACTGTAAGCTTGCTTACTTTCCGTAGCGGGTTGTGCTGATCCGTCAGTATAAATTATGAATTCATACTGGTCAAGAGGGAGAATCTCAATAGGCAGAGGACATTCGTGTTCGTATTGGAGGAATGCTTGTGTTTTAAAATAAGGATCAAAAACATATTCAACATCTGTTGCAGCAAGAGAATTAACCCATTGTATCCATCTTGGATGTAAAGCTTTTGCATTCAGAATGCTCGCTTTTGTAACTGCCTCTAAGGTTGGTACCGGAGTCACGACAATAATGCGTTTCCCCTGAGCTAGAGCTCTTTCTTTTGCTACAGCGGTTTGAACTGCTGTCAGAATTTTTTCTGTTGAAGTGAAGTGCATTTCCGCTTGTGTATACAAATGTGATTTGTATGCAATTGGTACTTTTTAAACTTTATTAAAAGTTAATTAGGTAAATCTGCATTGACCCGAAATTATTCGGATCACTAAATTACGTGTATTTACGCTTGTTTGTAAGTGATTTGTTGCTAACAAGTCAGCTTGTAGTGAACGAAGGATTTCTGTGTGTTCCTGTGTCAATCTTTGATTTTGAAATCAAGTTTGATTAGTTCGTAGAGAGGTTTAACCCTTTCTGAGTAATTGAGAATGTATGTTCTTCCAAAATTCAGGAAACCTAGAATCAACTGTAAATTTTTCAGCATTTTTGGAGGTTGGAGCAGAGCACACTTTTCTAAAAAGTTCGCTGCCAGGCTTTTGCCTTCACTTGAAAGTTCATATCCTAGGAAAAGGACATTGAGATGGGCAATTCTAGATTTTTAAAGTTGAATTTATAGCCCTCAGAGGCGAAACCCAGTATAATGGTGTTCAACCTGTTCAAGTGCCTATCCAGGTCATCGTCTGTCAGATAGATATCATCAACATATGACAATGCCTCATCATCATAAATTTGTAGTAACTCTGTTACTCTTGCTGAGAATAACCCCGAGCTGTTCTTGGACCCTTGTGGGAGTCGACAGAAGTGACGCTGGGTCCCCATTATTGAGAAAGCTGTCAAGTACCTACTTTCAGGTGCTATGTTTTGACAAAAGAAACCATTTGAAATATCCGATGTAGTTTTATACTTTTTACGCACAATGTTATTCATTAATGCTGTACTGTGTGCAGTTTGGCACAGCAAATTTTTTAGAACAAGTGTTCAGGTTTCTGTAATCCAAAACTAGACGATATGTGTTGTCTGGTTTGGAAACAGGAAACAAAGGATTGTTCATTGATGAGGTGCATGTTTCAATCATTCCTTGGTATTCAAGTTGATCTAAGATCTCCCTGACCTGATTTTTAGCTTCTTGCTTAATTGGGTACTGCCTTTGTGCAGTAGGTTGATATTTTAATTGGATCTTGTGGTGAAGTGAGTCCTTATCCCATCCTACATGATTTTTGTATAATGCTGGGGCCTGGGCTACTGCCCATTTCCTGGCATAAGCATATTTTAAATGTATAGGAACATGGTTGGAGAAGGCTGGCATAATGATGTCTTTGCCATGGGCACTCCCTGACAAATTCTGGTGGCCAGTCTTTTTCTGCTAGAAGTATATCATAACCCCTTGAAAGCTTTTCCCAAAAGAGTGCTTTCACTTTTCTTGGTTTGTCTCCCTCCATATAACTTTTGTAGAGAACTAACCCTAGTGTCTACAGTTTCAACTGTTATGTACTCATTCAAGTCCACTGTCTCCAGAAGTTCCTACAGGTTGTGGTGAGCTATTGTTACTTCTGCTGCACTGTCTGAGCCCATTCTCCATTCTTGAGTTGTGTCCTCTGGATTTTCGGCATATCTGATCTTCAGACCTGCTACCTTTCTCTTGTTGAATTGAGGTTTTGGTTAGTTTTTCTGAACGTGTTGGTCGTCTCTGGACTGCACACGTTTTTCTTTGTGATCTGACCGTCCTCTTCTTTCGGGTGTCTGTGAAGATGTCTGAAAGGTACGAGAGGAACGTGTATCAGTATCTTGATACCTGTCAGGTTTTTTCAAATTATTCCTATTTCTGAGGTTATATCTCCTTTCAGAGTGCTCCTTTTGAGGAGACCTACCTCGGAATTGAGAACGTTTCTCTTTTGAATGTTGTTTTCCCACTTTGTTTTAGAAGATGTAGGATTGTGTTTAATTGAGTCTTTTTCAGGACCCTCAGACAGTTGTGGTTTAACTGGTTTTCCACCTAAACTGTCTCTGCCTAATTCTTCATAGGATTTTTCTATTATTCTGGGTAGTTCATGTTGATGTTCTGTTACATCAAATACCCTTAATTTCTGGCGGATCGCCACTGATGCTGCCTCCCCTTTAATATTAGATAATAATTTTTTTGAGACCTAGTTGAAGTTTGTTAGGAATTTCATACCTAAATTCAGAGCAGGCTCTGCCCCGTATTCATTTTGAATTTTTTTCAGGACATCAGGTATTACCGCAATAGACGGAACACCATGTGTTTTAGTATACATGGCAGCAAAGACTGTGCCCCAAGTGGTGCAGTCTTCCAGATGTGGTGTGATCTCCATTGGTAAACAGATTGTTAGGATTCTGTGTTTCTCATAAGGGCTAGTATTAGGAAATACTGCATCGATTTGAGTAATTTTTTGAGCTATCCAGATTGGAATTTGTTCACGTTTTGTGGGCATTTTACCCATGACTGCGTGTAAAGTCTGTGGAGTAATTTTTAGTGTATTCCCTTGATGAGGGGTTTGATTTGGAATGGTTATTTGTGGTTGGACTGTTAAAGTCTGCATGACATATTGTACTAACTGTCTGTAGATTTTTATTAACTCTTTTAGTTGAGTACATAATTCATTGTCTGACATTGCTTCAATGTCAGGATGAGGTGTGTCGCAGGCTAAAATCGGCCATGTTGCTCCTGGTCTACCTAGTGGACCGAACCTGGTAATGTGATTGTAATGTTTTAGGACGCCTTTAAACCCAGGCTGATGCTCCTGGTATGTGAGTGGAATTCAACATCCTTGAAGGGAATGTATTGCTCAGGTGGTTCATCTTCTTTGAAGAAGTGAAATATTTTTGTTACTGGATTTGATTCTGGGAATGTAATCCATGAATATAATATCTCTGTCTGAAAAGATTCATGTGCCTCTATCACAAAAACCGCACTACCACTTCTTGGTGTTAGGCCATGTTTTATAAGTTTTAGAGTGATGGCTCTCCTTAAATTTGGATGGATGTTTATAACACCCTCATCAGTTTCATTTAAACCTGTAGTATTTAAACCTGTTAGACTGGATCAGCCGTAGCCTCTGTATCAGACATTTTGTTTAATGAAAAATGCAGAACAAGTTTCAAGGAAACAAAGATAAGGTATACAATAATTTGGAACACTGTATCTTTCAACGTTGAAGAAACCAAACAGCTAATACATAGGATTTTTGTCCTGCTTAGCTATGGCGGATATTAACCCTACCCACTCCAGACGTCTTATGGAGTACTATGAGTAGGGGTCTCTGAGAAAAGCAAGACTGAGTTATTTCAGTATCTAGTGTTAAATTAGTGCCTTATCAAACTGTTGGGCGCCATGTAGTGTAGTTCCTATTTCCCTTAAAGGCTCTGTGCATTGGAATAATATACACTATCGTTTTTGCATAGGACACAAGCTTAATTACTCGTGTGTGTCAGCTAACTCAGAGGTCACTAGAAACTTCTCGAATGAACAAGAAGGGAGTAGTTTCTGACAACCGCATAAACATGACAACTTTGTTTCCCTTCGAATTGGAACGCATCTCAGAATCGTGGAAACAATAGATAACAGTTTCACTCAGTCAATCGTGCATGCTTAGTTTCTTCAGAGTTACACAGAAATAGATAGATGGGAGTGTCAATAAAAAAAGGGTTTATTGAACAGTCTTGTTTCTCGTGTAAGAGATATGAGCTGTTACAATCGTTAGACAGTAAGCAAGATATAATACGCACAGCGTAAGCAGTAAGAAGAAATAAAACTGCAATAGCATTGTCTTTTAGCTATGACATGTAATCATATATACATACATAAATAACCCAGGCTAAAAAGTGAATACTCATCTGATGCTTCTAAAATAGTCCTACCCCAGTGTACCTAACCTAAGTATAGTACGAGGTAAAAAGTAGGTGCTGTTTTCTTTAGTATGGTATATACTATGTTTAGTATGCCAAGAGTCCCTCTAGGTTCTAGTCAGCTCCATACCTATATAAGGACATAGGTGCCAGCCAGGAAGCACCGGGTGATGATGGGCTGTCGGAAGATGTAGGACTCATGCACTCGGAATGGTTGGTTGGCGTCGAGGTTGGTGGAGATTCCCAGGTGGTCCACTATTGCCTGCACGGTGATGGTATGCGTGTGCTTTCGGTTGCGGATATTGTGTGCAGTGTCACCAGGGGGCACAAGTAGGACATGTGTGCATTCAATTGCCCCCTGACACGTGAGGGAATCCAGCTTTGGCTTTGACGTCTTGCTTGGTCTACAGCTGTTCCTGCGCAGTGTGGGGGAAGGATAGGTAGTGTGGTACCAAGCTGATGATGGCATCCAAGACAGTTGGGGGGCTTGGATGTGGCTGGCTGTGAGACTCCTCGGACTCTGGCAGTTGTTGGTTGGCAGGTCCCAGAGGCACAGCCAGCAGCTTTGTCTGCGCAGTGATGTTGGTTGTCTGCTGTGTTGGTACCATCTGCCTGTGGACAATGGTGGTCAGGATGCATAGGATGGTTGTCCTTTTGAGCCTGTGGTGGGCAATGATGTTCCCAGGTGTTGGGTCTGTGAGGTTGGTGCATTTTCAGCAGGTCGCTGTCTTTGTCTGCGCTGCTTCAGTGTTGGTCCGGGCGGGGGCCGGAGGGGTCAGGAGGTCCGGGGGTGGTGTCGGTGGGTGTTGTTGCCATATTGGTGCTCCAGGCTGCATGTTCAGTTGCCCGAGTGCATCTGTTGTTCTTCATGTTTGTCTCTGGGCTGTGCTCCCTTGTCTGTTGCCGGTTGTTGTCCGACTTTGCACCAGGTCAGAGCAGGTGTTAATGCTGCTAATGTGCCTTATCGCATGTTTTGTGATCTTATCACCAATCTAGCTGGTCGTTGAGAATGTCGTGGAGTGGTGTTGTCACTGATTTTTGCATGGGAACGCCTACTCTGCATCTCATTAGCGATAGTTGTCGGCATCATCTGTGGCAATGATTTTTGTGGCTGCTGAGGTCAGGGATCCTCAAGTAGCCAAGCTACAGTTATTAATTATAGAGAAATTCAATTACATTCATTGATATATTGAACCCAGCCGGATCCAATTCAGAAACGTATGCAAGGACACAGAAGAGTAGAGGAAGACATCACATTTTATTAAACATCATAAAATGGAGTAGCTTCCGTTTCTATCATTTTTGCATTTCAAGAATAAACATTATATACAGTGCTCACACATACATAAGTGAGGGTGCGTGAAGTGAAGTGTTTAGTGACAATAAAAACTTTGCATCGCATTGAAAAAAAGGTCAAAAGAACCCAAATGATTTAAACAATATTAGGGAACTTTGAAATTGTAGTCGACGGCGTTTCGATCTTAGTAATTCAAGATCATCATCAGGACAGTGTAAGTGCAAGCACGTAAGATTACGTGAATTAGTAGCAAATGTAAGGTCCAAGGAAACCGGGCTGAGTTGGCAGAGGGGTCCAAAACCGGGAGAAGAATGCCTGTGTTGTCAGAGGGACACGTTGGAGGAATCAACCGTCCCGGGATTGTTGCAAGGAGAATAATTCAGGAGTGAGCAAATCACGGCAGGAAACGCGCTGGCAGCAGTCACGGACTGCTGCCAGCGCGTTTCCTGCCCCTTAAAACATGTCCCAGGTCTGTCATCGCAGAATTAATACAGTTTTAAACTGCTTATTCAATTTGGCAATATAATCCCCTCGCCAAGGGTGCTTTGTAATTAAAAGGTTGGATATGTACTTTTATGTATGGGGCGGACCTGGGCACAGCCCCACTTGCAACTGAATAGGCTGCATCCTGCCATGACACAAAGGACCTATCACCACTGCATTGTTCATTCAGCTAGCTTGGAGCCAGAGCAGGGAAGGCAGGAAGGTTCAAGCACTTCAAAAGGAATTCTATATAAGCTTCTCCAACTTCATAGAAGATACCAGGTATAAAAAAGGACCCTGAGACCCACTCTTCCTTTCATTTTCTGGACCTGTGGAAGCACTTTCAGATGACTGCCGGCTGCTGTGGCCTGCTGTGTACTTCATAAAACTGCTTGCTGCACTTGGAAGAACTACTCTGCTGCCTGAAGCCTGCCTTAAACCCTGTGAGGCCTGTCCTGCTGCTTGAGCCCTGTTCCACTGCTGAACCCAGGACTACCAGAGTGAATCCAGGGAGTAGTTGGCTGGCCTCTTGATCAGAGCCTCTGTGACATAAAAGGCTCCAACCATCTTGAACCTTCCACTGAACCCAGCCTGAGTGAGTCCTTACCCCCCAAGTGCTGCCCACCTAGTCCTAGACCCTTGGAGATGGTGCTAAAGGTGCCCATATACCCAAAATACAAAACTTGGCTAGAAACTGCTTTGAGAACCGGGAGGAGATCAGGACCAACCTGAACTTCTTCCACCCAAGGTGCATTGCCAGTCAGCCTGACTTCATGGCAGCTCTCTCAATGTTTTTCTAAGCAGCGGCAAATCCTGTTCAGCGGTCCTTCGCCAAAGGGGTAGCCGGTGCCGTGGAACTCTTGTCGACTCCAGCTATATCCCACTGTAGATTTTTGACTCCCAAAAAAGAGACTAATCCAAATGTGGAATCAGAAATCTTCACAGTGACTTCTTCCAGGGCCTCACAGACGATGAAGTTTGCTTTTTGGACATCACCTACCTGCATCCTTGTCCCACTGAACTTCACCTTATCAGCCAACATTTTGTTGAAATTTCTTCTAAGTTAGAAGGTAAACGCAGACCTGGCTCAATCCATTGTTTGTACCCGACCCATGCTCCATCGCGTTAGGCCATATTTTTCAAGTTTGACCCAGTCCTGCACGACTAGTAAACTTTAAAAATTAATAATTTTGGTTTTACTGATTGGATTTTTGTGCTTTTGGTGTCAGATGATTTATAAAAATATACTCTTTTTATAAATTGGTGTGTTGTGCTTTCATTTTACTACTATTTGAGTGCGTCATAGTTACTTTACACATTGCCTCTATGTTAAACTTTACTGCTTTTGTGCCAAGCCACCAAAGAGTTAATCACAGGCTAATTTAATGACCTCAGTGGTTCACCCTGACAGAGATTGTGATTGTGGTTGTTATTGAGCAGGGTTAACATCCCACTCAACCATCAACCCTTGCTGTTCCATTTTTACTGTAGGACTAACTCATAGAGCATTGCCATGCAAGACTATTGACATTCTTAACAATCTAAGGCATACTAAGTAAATCAGTCTTTTACACTAAGAGATTATGTTGAATAGTAGACAAAATGAAGAAAACAGACTAGCAAGATCAACTAGCTGTGTGTGTTCCTGAAAGACCTGTATTACACAAGTTTGGCTCTCATAGAGCTCTTTGGAGGAGCCGTCCCTAGCAATGAGTTAGCTGATATTGGGCAATTATACAGAACACAAAAGTACAAAGCCTGCTTTGCTCCTTTGTTATTATCATTTTCTGTTTGAATCATTCATTACCTGAGTGACCGTGATAGCCAAAACGTTTCCTCAGTCTGGACTTTATAAAGATTCTCCTGGAAATGTATGCTCTCTGTAGAAGGGCTCAAGACAAAACAACCTTGATCATCTTATGTAGTCAGTGTTCATTATTACAGAAGTGTGAATTGGTTTATGCATTTTATGATAGTTTTTCAGAATAGAACTTCTCCTTTAAGGACTCCACACACACACACACACACATACTTGTGTATTGTTACTTGCTTTTTCATCAGGCCTCCTCCTGAATGGTATCATATTACTCACAGTAAGTGTATTTTATATACTAAACATATTAAACATACTATTGTTTGAAACTTTGAAACTTTGGATGAGTATGAGGATGTAAATAGTTTTTTAACAGACTGGGCCAAACAGTAATGACCAGAGTTTCACCTTTTTATGACATCTGCTGCTTCTTCAAGATTTACATTTTTCAAGATCTAAAGAAAGTTTACTAACTTATTTTCATGATGCCAAACATGCAGGAAAAGCTTCTTTGACATTAGCCTATTTATGCATGTGGCAGGATGGCCCCACAACTTTAATTCAAGTAATAACAGAATGTTCAATTACCGCCAGTTCCTGTGATTCCCTCACAGCAGCACCAACTACAGTCGGATCCCTGGACCCACAGGAAAATCTTCACATGCCATACACAAGAGAGTTGTTTCACTGGCACAAAGAGGAGAAAGGCCTAGTTACAAGTGATCTAATATTTACCCCCAAGGAGGACATTGAGTTCTCTGCATCCACCATATTGTGCACTCTCCAGCTTCTGGAAATATGATTCTAGCTTAGGCATGTTCCAATGGCAGGAACCAGGCCAATGAGTCAATTGTGGTCAGCATGCGCCTATTTGTGTTCTGTTGTTCTAGTTGGATGTCTGTTAAGAACGGTCCAAACAGGCAAAATCAGTTGAAGTGACACTGTAATATAAAAAGTCCACTGAGCAATTTATTTTTGTTTAAATTATATTTTCTTAATTTTAGTTAATGTGCAACATAAGACATATTTATTATGCCACCATCTTTCACAACATAGAATATTTAAAATGTGTCTAGGTCCCCTCGTTATGATTCAAGTCACAATTTGAAAATAACCCCACCCTGCCCAAAATCTTATGGTGCTTGTGAATGACCCCTCAATTCAGGAGAATCTCTCTATACCTTGGTGCCTTTCTTCTAAAGAGGGAGTGACCTTAGTTTTCCAATGTTTCTCAATATTTCTTTTGGTAATTCATCCACCCATGCCGATCAGAATCCTGTCCCCGCACTTCTCCCCAGTTACTCTCCCAACAACTTTTAAAGTAAAGTAAAGTTACTGTACTTTCTCCATCACAGGTTTGAAGACATGTGGCCGAAATCATGTTTCAAGAATAGGCTGTCATAAAAAAATATCCCAGGTTTCCTTCACCACTAAAGGGCAACTCGAAAGCAGACTAGTTTCCATAGCCTCACCACCATCTCTCACCAGATCATTCACAGGGCCAGCCAAGTTACTCTAGTCTAGATCTCAACAATATGTCTGCATCTCAGGCCCCTTATATTTTTCCATCAGTGTGGTGGGATCGTAGCGTTCGGAGGAAGGACTTTCTTCTCAAAATAATATGTTGTTTAAAGTCTACTTCGACAGGACTGTGTGATCTACGTGACTTCAAGAATGGTTCACTTACTGCCTGAATCCTTTATTAGGACTTGCCTCTGAAGCCAAATAGCTTACATCCTCTGATGCTGAAATTTGGGCAGACATTTGATATTTTAAACCAAGAATAAACAACAGAGATAATCAAAATCTATTTATTTCAAAGATTATGCCATTCCTCATCACCTAATAATTCGAAATTTGTAGGCTATTTCCAATCAGAGTTAGCAATTTTGTCTTTTTTATTGATGTTGCTCTTTTAAAAGTAAGCCTTTAGGACCTGTGAAAGACACAAGTTGTTTTGAATACAAGCTATATTCTATATGAACTTTGCGCTATTGCTAAACAAATTGAACAATTATAACTACTCCAGAGGATAAAATAATGTCCAGAGCAAAAGAAGTTGATGAAGCCCAGCAAAAACCTGTTGAAGGGCAAGGAATCACCCTCGGGGGAAGCATAAAGTTAAACTCCAAGTAATGGGTCAATATTTGTCCCCTTCTTACTAACACGCTTTAGAGAGGTGAAGAAGGGTCTGACAGAAGTCTCCACAGGGGTTGAAACCAGACCCACTGAAGAGCCAGCATAGATTTCATTGTGCTGGATTCCGTATAACTGCATTCATGGGATTAATAAGGTCCCCTCAAATCCAGGGAATATTGTTTTTCATCCAAAGAAAAGCAAGGAATGAAGTTGCCCTATGCCAGCTTGTGCTAGTTTGGCCACCACTTTAAAGATTAAGGTCCCCATTTAGACGAACTGGTGCACCGCTGTAGTAAGACAGCGATGCTTCAGAAAAACGTGCGGTACGACATTTTCAACTGCCTTGTATTTTTGTTTTTTAACACAAACTTTATAGCAGTTTCTTAATGTATACAGAGCATGCCATCATCAGTATGGAGTACAACAACATATGCTACATTGAGTAAACATTACACTTCCAGGTTCAGGAATTGAACAGTGGCATTCTTTATTGTGTATTTGAATCCTGCAATTTCAATCTTTCCCGCCCCATCCCTCCCCCCATCAACTCTCTGTTGTCACCTAATTGTGGATGTATTGGTGTGAGGCAATGGGTATTGATAACTATATGTAATGTATAAATCATGTGAGAGGACTTCTACTGCCCACTGTACGTATTTACTCTGATATCGGAGCTAACAACTCCTCTCACCCGGGATGTGGGTGAGAGCAGGTGTCTTAGACTAAGGAGAGAGGGTTTAGGGCAATGGATCCCCCAGGTTTTGTGTTCTTTGAACCCAAGGTTGTGGTGCACAGTTAGTGCTCACTTTTGACCTCCTAGTCCTGCACCCTGAAGGCCTCCAGCAAGGCATCACATTTCATTGATATTGACTTATTCCCTAACCCTCTATATTCTTCACAGCGGATTGCACCACTTTCCTCCAAACCCTAGTGTGCCACCTCTTACAGCCAATGGACGACTGGGGGGGATCCGCGGGACTTCCATTGTCTGGTCAGCAGTCGTTTTGCTAATAGTAGTGCTAAGTCTAAAAAACAAGATGTCACTTTAGAGCTTTTCGACCTAGGATATAAGCCTAGGATACATTGTTCTAGTGTTTGCCAATAGTCTTTACCAGTCACCACCAAGAGTGTCACCCCAATGCTAGTCCGATAGGCCGCCAGGAATATATGAGGTTACAACGCATGCGATACATTGCATGCTATTACAATGCGGTTGTTCCAACAACCGCTTTGTTACATTACATACCATTACAACGCAAGTCGTTACAACGACTTGCTGTAGGGGGCGCTGGACGTTGGAATAGTATAAGTTACTATTCCAACTCTAGTCTGTGCAACAGTAGGGAAGGTGTTGGATTTTAAATCCAACACCTTCTGCCCCCTACAGCAAGTCGTTGTAACGACTTGCGTTGCAATGGTTTGCGATGTACCAACGCAGTTGTCGTAACGACCGCGTTGTAATGGCATGCGATGTATCGCATGCGATGTAAACAATGTTTCCCGGCCGCCAGTGAAGGGCAATTCCACAACATATGCATGAGATCTACATCCGGTGTATGGCACCAGGGGCATATCTTGTAAGATGATTTTCTTATAAGAGTAGTAAAAGAGATCCCAACAAAGGGACAGGGGGGCCAGGGCAAAGTAGCCTATGTAGCTGTCCTCTGTAAAGCATTCTGGTGGCATACCCATTTTCTTCCGAATTGTATTGGCCAGACAATATGCCAGCCATTGCAGCTGTCCAGCTATGCAATAGACCTTGAAATCATTAGCACCCATGCTGCCCCTCTCTCTCGGTAATTGCAGCTTAGTTAGGCTAATTTTGCGGTGACCACTACCCCAGATCAAATCTATTAGCAATGAGTTTAGCATATGGAACAACTGGCCCAGTACCAGGATGGGTAGGTTCATGAAGTACTATAACAGGATTGGCAATACAACAATTTTACCCAGAGCCAAACAGCTGGCCACAGACAGGGGCAATGTGGACCAAAAACCCATCTGTGACCTGAGAACATGAATTACTTGTAGAAGTTTAACCTCCAACAGGACTGCTGGTATGCAGTACACTTGGATGCCAAGATAACAAAAGGAAAGTGGTGCCACTTGGATATTCTGGGGCCCGAAAAGGACCAAGGGTTCCATGCTTGTGTCAGTAAAGGACAATGCATCATTTTTACCTCCATTAATCCAGTTAACAGACAGGTCACCGAATGTAGACATGATCCGGGCCGCAACTCCCAGGTCAAACCACAGGTCATTGAAATATAGGATCATACAGTCCATATATGGCGACACCGAGTGGACTGTATGATCTATAGAGATTCCCCAACCCCGGCCTCCAGACAGATATGCTGTGCAAGAGGTTCTATTGCTAAAGTAAACAGTAGTGGTGACAGTGGGCAACCCTGTCGAGTCCCAGACAATACCCGGTATTGGGCCGAAATGTATGGTCCAGTCCAGGCCCAGCGAATGTATGCTGGGGGTATCCAAAAAGTGGCAAGCGCTGCCAGCATTAAGTCCCAACTAATGCTTGACGGATTTTGAGGGAGAGCCAGTGAATGGGTAGCACTCTTTAACCACATTCTTTGTGTGGAATAGAAAGTGGATGTTCAAGGAGGTATTTCGGTGGGGGACAAAGTCACATTTATCTATCTGTAGTGAGTGGGGAGTAGGGGGAGCAGTTGGCGCACCAGAACCTTGCTCAGGCTCTTATACTCCATGTTTAATAATGACAGGTGACTAAGCGGACATATCAGTGGGTGATTTGCCGGTCTTGAGGAGAGGTCGCCAGCACCTCCCTGGCTGAAGGGGTAAGCATGCCGTTCTCCAGGGAGGCATTGTACAATTTTTTGAGTTGAGGGATCAGTTGTGTGGTATAAGTGGAACAGAATTCCACTGGCAGCCAATCGGAGCCTGGCGTCTTAAGGCCTTCCTGTCAGCAGCTGACATCTTGGGTAGTGTGATCTGACTTAAGAACAAGGTTATCTCAGCAGGGTCAAAGTGAGGTGGGGCTTTATCTAAATCAGTGTAATAATGCTGGAACACAGTGTTTATTTCCAGTTGTGTCCAAACTGTACCGTGGCGCGGTGTGTGTATCAAGAGGATGAGTGTAGGTAACCGTTTGGGTATTGCTCCTGATTCGTTGCATAAATGCATCCGAGCACAATCAGTGCTCCATCGAAGCTGCCTCATAGCAGAACATAGGAACCCTGTGTGTCAATTTTGGAATCTTGGACCAGGAAGGGGACCCGTGCCCATATCCCAAAATGCAGCTCCACGGGCATAGGCTGAGTAGAATGTATGAAAGAGCTGACTTCTCCAACTTCTGTGCAATTTCTGGGCTACTACAGTGATGAGGTGTGTTTCCTGTAGGTAGGTTATATGCGCTTGGCACCTATGTAATTGCCACTTATGCAGGCAGACCATTCACTTTCCAGGTGAGTATGTTATATGAACTGGGTATGGTGAACATTGTACTTCCTGATGGTGCAAACATTTTGGCGCAGTCCCTGTCTTCCGATACATATTACCCCACATGATAACTATAGGTGAACTATTCAAGGAAATAAAAAAATTCCCCCAATACTCGGTCCAGCGAAAATTCTTCGTTCGCCCATACAACAATAAATAACATAACAAAAGAACCAGAGAAATCTAAGGGCCTATGCTTGTGGGGTACATCGTCCAAACACCAGAAGCGGTAAATGCCAGAGCGGAAAGTTTTACCGTAATCTGCATTGAGTCTGGACCCAGGGTCCATAAGACATTAATGACAAATGCGATTCTCGTAATGAGAGAAGTACTATGTACTTGGGTTTCCGACAGAAATACTCAAAACTGACACGGTACTAGCGTGCAGGCAGTGGACTAGTAATACCCTCTCCGTGGGGGCACAAAGTAATAGTTGTGGAATAGCACGCATGAAAGGGGCACCTGGAAACCCCATGGGTGCATACATGAGACACCTATATTGAAAGCATAAGTCTTACTGTCATAATGTACTCAAGACCTTCATCTCAGCAGGTGATTAGCCATCTATGGTTTAATTGTGGGAAACAGTGCCATGCTGCCATCTGTGTCAGAGTCCAAAGAACTACCATGTGAAGAGCTGGAATTGGTGTGATTCTCAGCAGCTCAGAGTGGTTGCCGATAGAATTGCCGCCGGTTGGCCCACTAGGGCTTGCTGTGGGGACAGTGCTACCTCTGTGTGCTCTTTACTGTACTGGGCACGCCACATCGCCTGGGTGGTGGTCCAGCCAGAAGAAATTAGGGCATTAATATTATCTAGAGTTTAGCTGGAAAGATTAAGGCATAGGTGAGACCACTTGTGTGCAGGTGGCACTTCACTTCCTGAAATGAGGACCTCTGCCATTAAACAGCCAAGGTGTAATTGGGGAACAGCGAGACTCTTGTGCCCTCTGCGGTAGGTGGTGCATTTACACGTGCTGCGCAAAGCAGTAGGTCCCAGGCTCTAAAGTTAAACATCCTTGCTACTATGGGCCTCAGAGGTGCACCTGGAATAGGTTTTCTCATAGTCACATGATGCACCCTTTCAACCATAAAGAGGTCTGACAGGCCCGCTGGGACCAACTCTGTGCCTTCAGACATCCCCACTATACGGACATTGTTTCTACATGCCCTCCCATCTGCATGCATGGCATGATCCTGGAGTTGATCCAGCTGCCAACGCAGCTGCTCCACCAGAGATGCAGGTTCTGCTTGGCACGGCGTTAGATTGGACAGTGCCTTCTCATTAGTTTTGACTCTTACAGCCAGTATGTGGTGATTATCTTTAATAATGACGCCAAGCTGTTGTTCCATAGGAGCTCTGGAATCTCGTATCACCTGTAGGATAATGTCTAGTTTGTCAATATGGGATACCGCCAGGGGGCACACAATCTGCAGGCATCAGGGTTGACAAGCTTTCAAAGGTGTGGATCGGGAGTGAGAGCGCACATCCAGCTGAGGAGGTCTGGTTCTGTGGCGCCCCATACTGGGTCCCAATGGCTTTGTCCGGCACCTCTAGAAATGCAGAGCCCTCAGTTGTGTCTAGGACGAGCAGGGGGCGGAAACAGCCCTGCTATCACAGCCCACACACGATCACCTCCTTGGGACTCATGAACAGAGGAGTGCCCTGGAGAGAACTGACCATACAAACGGTTGTTGTGTCCCAGATGCCATGGGTGCCCGGGCTTTCATTCAGAAGGCATTGTGGGTGGGGGGGTTTGAAGGGACTACATTGAGACAGCACTGCATAGAGCAAGCATATGCAAATACCCCAGCACTGAGATTAACGGGTAGCCCATTCAGTTTATCTCATGCTGCCTGCCTTTGTACTTCTGTTGTGCTCCAGCTGTTTGTGCGGTCAGCCACCTATCCTAAACAGCATCTAGCAAGCTGCTTCACGTGTCTATGGAATCGGTTCTCTTTGTTGCAAGCAGAAGCAATGTGGCGGAGGCCCATGTGAACAAGGGCCAAATTATCTGATCCACACTCTCCCCCTTTAGGTGTGTTGTAACACTTAATTCAAGCACAATAGAGGAGAGAATCCTCTGCCCAGTTGCCCAGGATGATCAGGCCACATCAAGTGTCTGGGTGTGTATTGCTAGGTCGTACTGGCCGTCTTGTCAGCAGTTCAGACTTCCACCACCCCCATCTAATGCTTGCCCATGCTGTGGAGCTTTTTAATGGAGCAGCATCTCAGCGGGGCACCTCAGCTCTTTTCAGGCTCCAAGGCTGATGTCTCTTACCACATTGGGCAAATCAGTTTATTGGTGGTCTCTGGGCATGGAACTCAGCCAAGCGGATGTTACAAGTCACTCTCCTGCAAACCAGGCTGTTCCAATAGGGCAACACTAGATTCCTGTATTCCTCCTATGGTCTACCTCCAGTGGCGGGAAATGGCACAGTGCTGGTCGCAGGCTCCAAGGGGAAAGGGGGTTGGGATTGAGAAAAATAAACAAGATGCTGTGGTGCCCCTCTGTGGCAGCTACTTTGGGGTCTTAAAAAGCCCTGTCACCCATCTTGTGTGAATGCCTGATCAGAGGAGTATCTGTGAATTACTAAAACAGTGTTTTAACTCACAATATAGTTATTTAACAAAATCATCAAAACCTATTTGTATGTCCTTTGTTCGTACCCCAACAGACATCTAGTAGGGCTCTGTCTTTCTAGTCAGAAGGCTTGTGTCATTGTGAATTTGGAGCATGGATTCTTAATGAATCGCTTGATGGATGTCAACACAATTATCCTGTAGCGTCCCAAGTGCAGAGCAAGAAATCTCGGGATATTTACTTATCATGCTGGTTCTCGGTGTCCCAATTGTAGTCTGTGCGTCAAGCTGGAATCCACCCAACTTGTACTCCTAGGGGACACTACAATTTTAACACCACGGAGGTTTATTCTTAGCAGAGCCCTGCTAGTGCAAGAGTCCATTGCACGTTACAAAAATCAAAGGGTCACTTTGTTTCTTAGAACTGCTAATGAGCTCAGCGAAAAAACAAACAAGAACAAAGTTTTAGCAAAACAACCTGATGTCGGACGGTTTCTTATGTTGTCTTTTTCTTCTTCTAGGAAATCTGATGCTGGGTCAGGACAGGATCAGGGGGCAGCTGCAGCCTGAAGTGGAGAACTGAGGATGGCTGGTCCAGCACAATGAAGGGGCTCGGGACGGGAAGCAGGTGAGTGCGCGACAAAGAGACCAAGCTGGAAACAGAAGGGAGCAGCCTTTCTTTAGAAGCCGGAAGCCTATTTCTAGAAACCATCTGTTAATTTTTGCTTGTTACTCCACGTGTGTTTGATTGGCGAGTGCACCTGCTGCTGCTGCAAGGGCCATGGAAAGTTCAAATTCAGCGGAGTAATTAGACTTAGAGTGCACCTGCTGTTGCTCCCAGGGTCATAGATCGTGCAGACTGGGCAGAGCTATTAGTCTTCACAATTTCTCCTTGTGAATGTGATTAGTAGGTGCACATGTCACTGTTGCCAAGATTCTGGAGTCTTCTAACGGATCTTGTATGAGCAGACTATTGACTATTAGGATTAGGTAACTGACTGCTAAGGCCAATAGTTCCCACCATGCCACCACGGAAGGCACACACAACAACCCACATCACAGAATGAACATGCAACTTGGGAAGGGGAAGAAAATGGAGATGGGGAAATGCCCTCCCAAATCACAGGGGCACAGAGGGCCGTTCAGTGGCTGGGATCATGACAACAGACCAGCATCTGGGCTGCATCGGACACGGCCAGATCGCAGGGTCACTGCTTTCCTTATTTTTTAGTCTCCTCAGTGGCTCAAGTTCAGCCCGTCTCCTGGGGCCATGGTGCCATCCGTAGCAGACAGTGCAGTATATGGGGCTCTTACCGCCGAGGAAGCTAGTCGCTGGTCCACCGTCCCCTGCCCAGTTCATATGCAGCCTCAGCGCCACTCCCCTTTTGCTGCCAGGAACGTACACACAAACCTTTCCCTGAATCCAATGCCCGCATCCAGTCAGTGGCTGCAGTGGAACCACTGAGCATGATAGGGGGGGCCGGATGCCATCATCTGGTGCTTGAATTCAGGAGATTAGTAGGCCCCAATCCAGGAGCTCGGAAATCATTCTCCTGCCATCTTGGCCACCCCTTCAAATGCCTTTGATGCATCGTATTTACGGTATCACTCACCATGGCGTAAGGTTCCATTGTATGTTCTGTGGGACAGCTGCTGCAGTAAAAACTGATGCTTGTGCAGCAAAAGTGAAACTAAGCTGCTTTGCAGCAGATAAAGCAACCCAACTCACCCTAGTATCACTTCGGAGTGCACCATGTCCCAAAAACCATTAAAAAGTGACTCATTTGAAGATATTATTTTACCCACACCTCAAAATAAAAAGATGGAGCAGGCATCAGCAGCCAAGGCACCAACTCCAAGAACCCCATCCTCATCCAGGAAGTTCAGACAGACCACCAGGGCAAGAGGAAGAATAATTTTAGTGAGGAGGAAAATCAAATAATGGTAACAGAGGTGAGAATGTATGAACATCAACTCTTTGCCACCTCAAAATTGCCATTAGGGAAGAATGAGGCCATTTGGCAGTCCACAGTGGACATGATTAACAGTGTCTAGAAAGCTAAAAGTACAGTGCCAGAGTGTACGAATCGCTGGCATGATTATAAGCATAGGATCAAAGAGAAACTGGCCAACAACCTAAAGGCGGCCATGCAGATCAGAGGAGGATAACCTGAGGACCAGGAGGAGTTGATCCCCTTGGAGGAGCAGGTACTGACAGTCATCCCAGCAGAGTTGGCGGCAAGAGTGGAAGGAGAAGACAGTGCTGGTTTCAAGGACCAGCAAGACCTACAGTGTAAATGGCATCAAGGGGCAATATGGGCAAAAAAGGTCATGCTGTGCAATGCAGCAAGCAATGTCAACGCGCTGCACTGGGCTGCATGCAAAAGAAAGGGTAGGAATCTTTCTTATGCACAGTTATACATCACATAAATGTAAATCGTACTGCCCAGTGACATGTTGTACAGCTCAGTTCAGCTCCGTCAAGTGTGCACTCACCTGTGCTCCAGATTGTCTCACCTTGATGACAATTTCCCCAGACCCTGCAAAAACTAACAGCGGGACACCTAGATAGATACCCAGAGTCAGTCTGAAAGTCCTCGGGGGGGAAAGGGGTTTTGGGATGACAAGAGAAACAAGAGACAGGAAGGGTCCAGTGGCCTTCTCTGGTTATTCTACAGGACTGGACTGGATTCTGGATTCTGTGAACAGGATGCAAGTGGATGTTCGAGGTATCTTTAGTCTTCCAGGAGACTTCAAATGTACAAAACACATAGGGTAACAATGTGTTAATCCACTAGTAAGTCTTTTATTATTAACATAAATTGTAAGCAATCCTCAGGAATCCTTACCTAACAGTTACTTACATTGCTACTGATTTACTGGTTGTTTAACACTCTAATTAGCAGTTAGACAATCTGAATATAGACAATGCAATCGTTAATATTTTATAAACATTCAATAACAAAGTTTATGAGTCTCTCACTCTTATTAATAAATTGGTACCTGAATCCTTTTCTGCACTGCTTGGATCAGATGCCTCGATTCTTCAGCGATTTTCAGTACAGTGTTAATCGCATTCTAACTATAAATAAATATACATATAAAGTGGAAGAAATATCAAAATAAACAATAAGCACTGCAAAGAAATAACATCTGTAACACTTTTTTGATATTGAATTTCCTTTGTGGGTTTATTTTACAAACAGTCTTCTTTTTTCTTTTTTTTTAAAGCACTACCTGGGAGTTTTCGGTCTCTGTCTTGCAGTGTCAATTATTTCCAGATAATACGGTAATAAAATACCACCAAAGACTTTGAGAACTTGAGGGCATATCAGCAAGGCAAGGCGATAGAAATATCGCCGCTTTTGCGGCCGTTTTCAGCCGAAAGCGGTGATAATTGTATCGCCTAATTAGCAAGGTCACGCTAACGCGTGAAACCTTGCATTAGCGCACTAATTCCTAACGCCCAGCTTTGCATCTCTAATGAGATGCAAAGTGGGCGTTCCTGAGCCCCACGCTATGAAGCATAGCGGCAAGAAAAGTAGCGATAACCCCTGTTATCGCTACTTTCCTTACGCCTGCTTCAGGACTGACTTAGCCATGATATCCTATGGAAGGTGGATATCATGGCTAAGTTTGTGGGGCTCTATCAACAAGCTAATGCCACATTGCGTGAGATTATTGCTGGGTTTCCAGCGATAATCTCACGTTAGGCAGTTAGCGCGAGGATTTTTATCGCTTTTGAGATAAGCGTTGCTAATAGCACGCTATCTCAGCGATAAAAATCCACGCTAGTCGGCGAAAATTATCCTAGCGCTAAGTGCGCTTAGCGATAATTATCGCCGGTTGTTGCTGATATGCCCCCAACCCTCTCAAGTTCGAAGGGAGGCAGATCTACCTCTTGGGATATGCGCTAGTTTGAAGTTTAAAGTCTTAAATTCAATTGGTAAAAAGTAAACTCATCGTTGAATCAGGAGTGTAACACAGGCCCCCGCAGCCCCCGCGGTGCGGGGGGCCCCAAGCTCCAAGGGGCCCCCTTGGCACTGCACTCTCACCGGAGAGCTCCTGATTGAGCCCGAAGGGGGCCCCTCGCCGTACCGTGCAGGGAAAGCCCCTCACTTTTTGTTACGCCAGTGCGTTGAATAGTATTTTAGCAAATACCTAATTGACTGCACTTTCTTTCTGCTCCTCTTTTGCAGGAAATACAGGATTACACTGTGACAAGAAGGACCGGAGATGCCTTCGAACAGGAGAGCACCACCTCGAAGCAGGAATCCCGAAATCACCGATGTTGAGTTGACGGGAAGCCGGAGAGCTGGAGCTAGGTAAGTGGTTGGGGAGAAACGAGGCCAAGCGCTGAATAGTAAATGGGAGCGGTTTAAATACCCTCCCATTCACGTTGAGGGGTAATTTACATACACGCGCCTCGGCAGTTGCCACCTGTGGAATATTTCAGAGTATTCAGGAATCAAGCTGTTTTTTCTGATTCTAGAACACGTGCACTCCTTTAAGTTATTTATGAAGTTCTATTGTGTGAAGGTTTAAAACGGTCTCACAAGTATAATACACAGCACAAGGTGCATAAATCAAGTGTCCTAGCAAGAACCAAATTACAAGTTTGTCACGCAAGTTATTCAACACGTACAATGTATTCTGTTCCACATTTGTCACACAAGTTATTCAAAACAGTACAAGGTATTTTGTTCCACTTTATAGTAGGTTTGTTGATGTTGGTCTGATGTTGGTCGATCCAAGGCGGACAGGGGAGGAGACGGGCATGGGACAGAGCACTTGTAACAGTCCAGTCCATGTGTGATGAGTAGCACCAGTTCAAGTTTGCCTTTGTATCCTGGGACTTGCAGTGTAACGTCTGACATTAGTGAACAGGACTATAAGTCCCACAATAGAAAGCAAAAAACATGAACAGGAACAACACCTCCTGCATGGATACCTGCCCAAACAGACTGTGACAAATCGGGCCCCCTTGCACCCTGAGGCTAGTGTTTCTTACTTGTGCTCATGCAGCCAAATCAGGACTGTAAATCAATGGAATGGAATGGATAAACTTCTCACTTGAGGGGGTCAGGTGTGGGCCCTGTGAAATATCACCACATAGGAACATGTGAAGAACCACGTGTATACTCAGTAGCCTGAAACTACATGGCACACAGTTGTACCGATGTGCAGGGTGAGAGCACAGAGGGGTTAGCATCTATGGTAGAGACTACCCTAACTCCTTTCACATACAAGTTCATACTGGGGTGGGATGAATGTAAGTTATGCACACCAGAGGACCATGGCCCTTATTGATGGGATTATGGTGTAGGGCAGTGCAACAAGTCACCTTGCTGCTCTGCCCCTTGCCAAAGTGAAAGGGCAGAATTGCACCATAATTATGCAATACTGTGCATTCCTGTCTTTTTCCCTGCGCTGGCACTGGTTTGACAGCCTAGCGCCAACATAGGCACCCTTGCACCATGGTGCAAAGGTGCCTCCATTGTATGCTGGATTATTTTGGTGTAGGAAGGCTCACCCTACTGCACAGAAACAAACCTAAGAGGCAGTGCCCCTTTTCAAGTCTGTTACTGAATGTAGCACACATAGAAAGTGGGGAAAAAGAGGAGAATTAGAGAAATTACTCCTTGTTATGCCTCGCCTAAGAAGGCATGAGGATTGTCCCCTTCTGTAGGTTAACATGATTATGTAAATGTGGGCCAGCATCAAAATCAATGGCTTTTGGTGGAAACACCCTTCTCAACGTCCATGGAATGCCTCCAGAGTGCAGAGTAAGGTGATTCAGCGATGAGTGCTGTGCTGTCCTACTCAAGATGTACGAGGCCATGCAGGATGGATGTGCCTGACTTCATTATTAATCAAAATCAGAACCCTGCCTCGCGCATTTACCACTTTATGTGGTGCAAAAGTATGCAAGCCTCTAATAAATCAGAGCCCATATGTGTTTGTTGAAAGAAGAGATGGTGGGTGACTTTGGTGGGCCTCCTGGTAGTGCATTGCAATGTGGGTGTTGCTGAGCACATTGAACTGGCACCATGTCTGAATAAGGAGACATTGCATAGCAAGGAGGTGAGACGTGACGTGTGTACAGTAAGGTAGAAAAAGGTGTCCCTCCCTGCACAAAAACAAACACAAGTACAATGCTGACAATTTTGCACTATGATGCAAGGGTGCCTGATTTGGCTCATGACAGCCTATTGTGTGCCAGAGTAGGGGTAAAGGGCAGGAATGTGTTGTATCTTGCAGATACAGTGCATTCCTGCATTTTTCTTTCTATGCACGGCCGCCCAGCATGAAGGCTTGCTGCGCTGCAGTGCACCAAAATATTGTAAATGAGGCCTACAATGCTGCAGTAGGTGACTATCTGTGTTGGGTTGTGCATCCGTTCACACAAAAAGGACCACTTACAGAGCACAAAGATTGTTGAAAATCCCTTAAGTGTCTCCATTGCAACATTGACTGACTTTTGGCCATAGGCATCTCACAGTTACATGCATCTGCAAACACTGAAGGGAATCCCAATATCATGTGCTCAATCAAACTAAACAAATATGACAACTTCTACACAGTAAACCATTACGCAGTTGTGAAAGTAGAAAAATATTTTTATATCATAACTTGTTTATTCGCAGCAACTAAAACTACCAAACCTACTCTACCTAAATAACTAAATCTAATCTAAGCCTAAATTAACTTAACCTACCTAGCCTAAACTAGCTGAACAATAAAATCTAAACCTAGCTTAATCTATGCTACACATTTACCACAACAGACATGTTAAGCATCAATCCCCCAGCCCTTAACCCACATAAGCACATAATACAAAAACACATTACACCTATTTATGAACTATCTACACATTCAAATCTAAACAAATACACATTGTTTTGGTATTTATATATATTTGTTGTATTTTTTTTTAACAACGCCTAAACATTAACTCCTACCAACTAACACCTTATAAAACTGAAAAATCAAAAAGCTATAAAAATACTATAACCTACCTAATCTAAACAGATTTTTATCTACTGACAACATAAACAAGCATTTGCAATGCAATAGGTCCCTCATTTACACAAGTTTAAGCTATTGGCATTGTTAATGACAATGCATTTTATTTATGTTTTAAAAACCAAAACTTAAATAAAAGGCATTGTCATTTTCAATGCCAATAGTTCAAACTCGCGTAAATGCAAAACCTATTGCATTGCAAATGCTTGTCTGGCTTGCTGTGGGCCCGCTTCAGGGTCTGCTGGGCCTGTTTATGCTGTTGATGTCTCTGTTATCACAAACATCTCCTGCAGCAAGCTCAAAAGCATGACGTCTCCCCCACCTCACAAACGACCTATAAGGCATCTTTTTACATGTTCAAAACTGCTCAATTTAGCAAAATTGGTCCCCTTTTTGAACTATCCAATTCCCTATTGGGGGCCACTTTCATTGTGGTGCCCGGTCCTACAGTCTGTCCCAGCCTGACCCTGTAAATAAGTAGGCATATGTTGGTGCCATTATTGAAGGCAGTTTTTCTTTTTAAATCACTAAATTGTTCTAGCTTCATCTACGACAAGGATTTCAATGACACATTGTACACATCAACGATGTGCAGTAGAATGGATCTCATTAGTGCTGCCAAAAGACAGTCAGGCATTGGAAAAACCAACATGTCTGACTTACATTGCTCTCAATACACACAGCAGACACCATTACTTCATGCATGTGAAATTCTGTCCATTTCACCAACGATGTAATAAGCCAATAGGACTATGTATCCATCCAAAATATGCCACAGTCCAGTACATAGCACATTAGTGCTTGCACCCAACAGCTAAAGCCATCTGTAGCCAGCCATATGGAGAATGAGAGGGGCCCAACATGGAATGCTCCACCATTGATGGCTCAATGAGAGTGCGCCTCAAGTTAAATTATTATCTGGAAGGGAATCATTGCAAACTGGATAAGAGATAAGGGGCAATTTTATCTCCCTAACGACTTTTAAAAGCGAAAACATTCTTCACCTGAAGGAATTGTTCCCAACTTGCTCCTTGAAAATTGAGACTGCATTCAAAAACACAAAAAATGTCCAAAAAAGAGGATATAAAAGACATTTATAACCAAAGGCGTCAAATAACAGATCAGTACTGCTCAAACATCACCCTCAGTCATCATCACTAATCATCCCTGGAGGTATCCATTGTATTTGTTGTTTTTGGTAGAGCAGAAACCTACCAGAGAGGTATTCATCGGGTCCCATAGTTTTTGTAATTTTTCCCACATTTGGGCTGAACAGCTCTAGGGCAAGCTCTTCTACATCGATTGTATTATTGGGGCCAAGTATAACAACGAGCTTTACTTTTTGATCGGCCTTATAGGATGCACGCATGGCCAGGGCATGTCACTGTGAGGATGGTACACTGATCCAACTCCAGGTACGCTATTGCTGGGCTGAGTCTACTGGTTATACAGAGTGCAGCTTTGGATATGGTCAGTGTAGTTGTTCCTCAGTGATGCTGGAACAGTTTCCAGACTTGGGGTGCTGACATCAATATAACATAATTGAACTCATAAGGAGTCTGAAAAACCAGGCATCACAAAGAACATGTGTGGCAAATGAGCCACACCCATTCAGCAAGAGTGGTAAGTGAGCATTTTGGAGCAAGTGTCACAAATATATTATTAAATCATGCTCTGGTAATGCACCGTCATCAATTTTTTTTGATCCCATCATAATCTTTGTATCCATCACACTTCAGAATTACAAAAAAGCGCTTCATATGTGCTTTCCTAACTGCTTATTTTGAAATGTTTGTACAGTTCGTTTATAGGTATCTAAAATGTTGTTTTGGGTTACAAAAAAAAATGACACCCTGCAGTCTTTTTACACCACCAAGATTGTCACAGTTCACTTCACAAAATCCTCTCGCTTTGCAGTCAGAGAAAGAAAATTAAACACCTGTCTCCATATAAAAGGAATCAGCAGAAATTAGTAAGAAGACTAGCCTGACCCTGGACCTCTGTCTCTAAATACACACAACACATCTGACCAGACAAAAACAACATGTAAAGTCATCTTTAATGCTCCTTCTACTTTGGTACTCCAGCATTGGTATTTTGATGGTGCTGCTGCACCCCAGCACCCCTCCTTACAGCGCCTATGTTAAAATTATATTGCTGTGCAACCACCCTTGTCAACATTCAAGGCACCTCAATGCACCCGCCCTTCAATTCCTCACCTAGCCCTTTGGCTCACAAGGGCAGTGGGGCAGCATTTCCCAGAGGCCGTAAGATGGCGCGGCAGATACTTGTAGCTTGAGTGGCTATTCAGCCAAGGCTGGCAGTAGTGTCCGCTGGTTGGGGGGTTGCTACAGGGATAGAGAAAAGTCAGAGTTTCCTTCTTGCCCAATGGTACTTGTCTGAGCTCCTCTGATGCGGTGTAGTAGGCCTTCCTGTCAGCCTCCTGCTACTGCGGAGGCCAACTTAGCATGAACATAGCAGGCACATACGGAGTAGCGGCACGTGGCAGCCTACGGGCTTTTACAGCTAAGAATCTACTTGAAAATAGGGTGATGAACCGTCCGTAAATTTCACGGACCGTCCGTTAGTTGGAAGTCCCGTCCGTTGTCCGTGAAGATCCCTCTTACAGACGCCTTTTGTCCATTATTTGGGGGGTTACAGTGACCTACACTGCTCAACCTTTGGGAAGCCTCCCTGCTGGAGCCGTCTCGCACTCTGTGCACAAGAGCAGCCCCTCCCCATCCTCTCACAGACAGTGATGGATCTGTTGTCCTTCTGTCTGCTGGCTGATTGTGGCATACAGAATGCGAATGGGTCAGTCTGGGCATTTCAGGCATGTCATGAAACTTAAGGCAAGGAGAAAAAATGTAACTCATTAGGAGGAAGTACCATTGTCCAGTTACTTTAAAAAAACAAGCAAACGCATTTGTACAAGTTAAAGCTTGTGGCATTGAAAATAGCAATGTTTACCTAATATAAACTTATTTTGACTTGCACTTATGTTGGTTGTTTATTTACTTATATATTATAGCGCAAAACCATGTAGTCAATGCTGTGTAGTTTAGTAAAATACACTACACACGTTTGTGAGATGAGCACAGTGGCATACAACCGTAGAGTCATGCTTGCAACACCAGTGTCAGATAAACCACCTCTAAGTGGGACACGCCTACATTCTACATTATTCAATTAGCTGCAAAGCCTCAAAATCGTTAGGGAAGCCAGGAAATAAACATGCACATTTTTTTTAATGTTTTATACCACTGTATAATAATTATTAAGCAAGTATTGTCAGCAGCAGCTTTGGGCTTTCTCATAGGTATTTAGAGCAGGTTTTTGATTATGCCACAAGATACTTTCAAGCATACCTCTCAACCAACACCAGGTTCACTCAGTCCTCACCTCATTTAAATTAGAATGCTTCTCCTACCCCAAACTTTAATGATTTATAAATGTTGCACCTTATAACTTTTAAAATGCACAATTACATTTTTCTCCGGGGCACACGCTATATCTGTGCTACTGACCCACGCATGTACACTCAGTAATTCTATGACACATATTTCTATGGTGTTATCACTGTTTTCATTTAAGATGTCATCAGTGGTGTTATCAATGGTGTCCTATAACATGTAATGAGTGATGTAATATGTTAGGTCTATAGCAGTGCATAGTAGGGGTGCAAGGTATAATAAGCTCAGTAAATTGTAACTGGTGAAATTTAGTATTTTTTGGGTTTCACTGTAATTTTTACTGTATTTTAAACCTAACTATAACGTCACTTCAACCTTTCATTTTGTCTGTGAATAACTTTTTTTTAATGGAAGCTAAAATCTGATTAGCAGACCTAACTTTAAAATTACTTTAACCTTTGGTTTTGTCAGTTAATTGCTACGGTATTGTTAATATAAGCTACAATCTTCTTACCCCAGATAACTATCCATATACATTCTTGCTGAAAAAACAAAATGTTAGAGTGACGTTATAGTTAGGTGAAAATTTCGGGACAACGTAACGTTTTAAACACAAAACAACACTGAAATTCACCAATAGTTACCTCTATTAACTATTGCCTGTGCTCTCAAGTAACTTTAACTTGCAGCTCCACCATGCAATTATTTTCTCATCAAAGATATTATTCCAAAAGTTGCAGTGCTGTTTTCAATTCTGTTATAGCACGTGTCATGAGTGATGTAATATGTGGGGTAATTAGCTGTATACAACGAAGGCAAGATTTATAGTTACTAAAAATAAATATAACTGGCGAATTTCAGTGTTTCTTTGTTTAAAATGTCACATTGTCATTGAAATTTTCACCTAACTATAATGTCACTTTAACCATTGTTTTTGCAGTGATTATATAATACATTCCGATTATTACATTAGCGCATTTCAGGAGGCAGAGATGGGGAGGTTGCTAAGTATTTGGGGAAAATGGTGACAGGCATGCTACCCTCCTTCTGTGTCATAGCTGAGGTTTCATTTGGGCCGTGCATGACATCACTGGTTAGATATTCTGGGCAGTAAAATTTGACTTTAAGTTTCCACACCCATAACACCAGGGTGCAGGAACACAGGGTCACTTCTGATCAAGGAGAGCTGTATCCCATGGTTGGCTCTTAATGTGGGCCATGGTGACTAATTGTTGTGGAACATAAGTGATAACAAACAATTTAATTTAGCTGGCTAGATTGATTCTCCTCAATAAACAAAGAATTTTCTTACACATGAAACTCATCATTCATCGATTTTTTTGACTTTTTGGGACTCTGAGGTGCACATATTATTTGGCGTTATCCAAAATGAGAACAAGGTAAGAGGAATACTTTATTACTGGAACAAAATCCCTCTCCTCTTTTCCTTGTGAAGAAAATTTCCTGTCCAAACATTGTACACTTTCTTTTACAGGAATCTTTGCTCTTGTATAACATTGTATTTATTTGACTGAAATATTTTTCTGAGAAGTGTCTTAACCTTGTACCAATACTGTGTGAACGCATATAGCATGAAATATTTTAGTTTGAAGTGTTGACTAACACTCAGGTGCTCTAAGTCTGAGACAGAAGAGGAGGCACTGCGAGACCTCTGGATCACATATGTTTCTTAAGTAGACATCATATCAGGTTCATACATTATCGGAAGCAGTAATAAGGCAAGCAAATGTTTTATCCTATTCACCTACTGCATAGAATAGGTATGCCAGCCTATGGGGATGAGACACAGCAATCTTTAAATGAGCAATAACTGAGTTCCCTATTCAGCTTAAAAATCTAACCCAAATACATAAATAGGCTCCAGGAAGGAATACCATGGCTTTACCCTGGTATTTTGGTCACAACAGAAAAGCAACTATCTAAACAAAAATACAGTTAGGAATGAAAAACCTGCAATTTGAATAAAGTGAGTTTAAAGAAAAAATGTAATAAAACCGAAATTTTTCACACAATAGGGAAGCATTGTTCAACATGCTGAAAGTGGCATAGGGTAAAATACTGAAAATCAACAAGGATTTAAAATTAGGCAAACAAGTCCAAAGTCAAGAGTTCTTAGAAATCATGTCTAAAAAGGTCTGCCTGTCAAATCACTCTGTCCTATGCATTGATGCTGTTTTTAATCATAGAGAGCTGGCTCAATGGTTCAAAGATGGAGGCAGCAGAGCTTTTCTATTTAGAACTATGTGCTGAAGTGTTAATTTACCTTTGCCAAGTGACTTGTTGAGAACTGAAATACAAAGGCAGTTTGATGTTGTAGAAGCAGTGTCGGTTCACAGAGAGATGGCTTGAAGTCTTGAAAATAAGGACTTTTGACATTCATGGTGCAATTCCACGTGTTGAACTGTCAATTTATGATTACCCCATCACTTAGCTGAACTATAGATTAAAGGCAGGACAAAACACACAAACTGAAATTGTGCAGGGGCTTGATAAGATTGGCACTCTAGTGAGGTAATCTACAAACATGCAGTACAGATGGTTGATTCAGGGCTTAATATGTTGATAGCTAGAGGATTGTGGGGACCCGAGACATTTTGAGAGGGAAACTGGATGTAGATGCCTCTTGCACCTGCTGGTAATTGCAGGTAGCTTTACACGCATGTCTGAAACTATTTCCAGGAGTCTTGTTGAGTCAAAGGTTCAAAATAGCAGCAGTTGCTCAAAAACCCATAATTCTGTTGCAGATACTTCATTGCTGATTCCCTTGAAATAGCTTCCCTTGCTTTAGTCATCTGAAATAATAGATTCCTCTGGTCCAATTTCCTCAGGCTTCTAAGTGCAAGTTCCTGAGTAAACAGGAATCCTCCAGAACAAAGGCCCTTCTACACCCTGTGGCGTGTTGCTTTTAGGATGAGAATCCTTCTTCATTCCTTCTACATCCGCTTTGAGATTTCCTTGATATCCACACACAACATGTCTGTCTTGGCCCTTACCAGTCAAGATTGATGGAATTAAACAAGGGAGTCTCCCAGGGATCATGCTTGATTTCAACTCTGTTTAACATTTACGTAGCGCCTCTTGCCCAAATCTTTAAAGCCTCTATGGTGCAGATTGTGTTGTACGAAGATGACACTCAACTTCTCATCCCTTTTGACCTGGATCCAGACAAAATAATGGACAAATTCTCAGGCTCCATGAAGGAAATCGCTGCATGGATGAATAAGAACTGTCTCCAACTCAACAGCGCAAAGGCAGAGATCATGTTATTCGGCAAAGTCAACGAGTTGTAGTCGACAGACTGGTGGCCAGTGTAACTTGATCTTGTTTCCATACCTAAGCAGATGGTGACAAATCTTGGAGTGAAAATAGATCAGTGACTCTCCATGAAAGATCAAGTCATGCTGAGATGAAAAGCAGATACCGGGACAGACGCACACAGACGCCGCCGACTATTGGCTCTAAAATAAAGAGAGCTTGAACACTGCGCATAATAAGTTAAAGTGGAATTATAAAGCAGCGGTGGCTCACCACGAACAGTGGAGACATAGATAGCAGCCAAAACAAAAAGCACAGGATATAGAGATGAAAAAAACCTAAAGAAATACAGGAACTCTATCTCCATAGATAAGAGCGGAAATAAAAGCCGGGACTTTATCATCAAGGCCAGGTGGCCGGTACAGACCAGGCGCTGGTGTCCCATACAACAAGAATTGAGAGTTGGAGATCCTCAGATAAAAAAGGAATAATTGGGACCCACAGCACTGAAGATATCATTCTAAGTGAAGGGAACCTCCCTCGCCTTAAATTCTAAGAACAGGAGTTGAAAAAATCACAGTCTTGAAAAAGAAGGCATTATTTGCCTAGTCCTTCGAAACGACGCTCTCAAAATAGCCACAAATGCGTTTGTATATAAAATGATTGTAGACATTGATGACTTATAAAGATACACAACTGAGGTGGTCTAACTTTTTGTCTTGATTTTGGCTACCAATGACAAATGTTACTGTCTATTGTTGTTCTATATAAAAACTCTTGTGTATAAACTGTGGTATGATTGATGACACATTGGTTTTAAATATTGAATGTAATATAAATGTTGTATTGTGATCCTTTTTGATCAAAAGGTTTTTATTTAATTGTTTCTTGATCAAATATATTTTAAAAGGAAAAACACATTTTTTAAAATAAAATTCAAGCTATCACTCCATCTATGACGAGTTCGTGTGCCAATACGCAACTGATTGTGAGTGGTCCCTGAGAATGGTCCAGAGTGAATATTGTGTATATGATGAATGTGAGTTGAGGTAGTGATTTTTAACTTTTCCCAGAGGACAACTCTATATAAAGCACTGCCCCATGTGGCACCTGCTTCACCACAATGAAACTTCCAAAAAAACGTTCTCTTGACTTCGAGATGCCTCTAGAAAACCCTTGTCCATGCCTTCATAACCACTCACCTGAACTATGGGAATACTTTACTGGCTGGAGTAAACAACTCCCTGCTAACTAAGTTACAAGTAGTGCAGACTGCAGTCGTTTGGCTGATTTGCAATCTTCCTGCATGCTCCTCTTCTACCCCTATCCTAAGGGAATTACACTGGCTACCCGTCAGAAAGAGGGTTATATTTAAACTTTGATGTCTGACACATAAAACTCTTCATTAAACATGCGCAGACTATCTGTCATCATGCCTCAATTATAGTCTGCCTTCTAAGTGACAAAGATCCTCTAACCAAGCAATTCTGTTGACCCCACGCATCCGCACCTCAAGATTCAGGGGTAGATCATTTTCCTATATAGTGCCATACCACTGGAAGAAACTCCTTCAGGAGTGAGTCATTCGCTTTGTCAAGATAATGAAAATGAAATAAATAAATACATTCATGTTCTTTCTAGAAGTTCGGTCTAACTGGGTGTGCAAATCCACCAGGAAACTGGCTCCTGACTTCTGAAGTCAGAATTCCAAGTCAGATATAGAAATGCCCCTCCCAATGGTCTCTGCTAAGCAGACAACAACATTCTTTTGCAGGCAGGGAATCTTCCTTCTGCTTCAACTTTAAGCAAATTGTCTTTTTAGGTGATGGGTACGTGTGTTTCCAAGTCGATTCAACACAAAACTGTCTGTCCTAGTTCTGAAGCATGCTGAATACAGGCCAGAGGAAGGGAAATTAATCATGTGTCTCTTCCTTGTAGAGTGGGATCCTCTTTGGATTTGTTGATGCTTTTATTCTTCTTCATCTCCAAGTTGGTTTTCCATATCGGAAGCTCAAGCATGTGATTTTCAGGTTAGGTTTCCATTGCTAGGTTTTCCTACATGTATACCAACTAAACTTGCACAGAATGGGGGATATTCTCAAGAACGTGGGATAACTACTGCAAAAGTAGCTTAATGCAACTCTTCACATTGCAGTCTATCGTGGGAAAATAACTCTGTGTGAATGTGGTATTCTCAAGCCGGCGGCACCACACGATAGTCCCACAACAACAACTCAAATGACCGCGTTAAAACCAACGCGATGCCGCAAAAATGCGAAACACGAACACGAAAAAAGTTGCGATGACGCCAAACGCGATACCAAATTCACCATTAACCAGTGACAGGCCTGCAAATCCCACGCGTCATACGGGAAAATGCACTATAAAAGCAGAACACCAAAAACAAAATAAACTGTGTAGCAACATGGATGCACCCGGACCGCCACCAGCAAGGAACCCCGGGCTTGGGGAAGGCCAAGGAGGAGTGAAAGACTGGGTGCAGTCCGCCGGAAAACCAGAACAGCGTCACGGAAGTGACAGAACACTACCATCAACTGAATGCCAATTTGCAATCGTGAATGCAGTCGGAGTGATGATGAGGTCAATGGAAGAGGCCAAGAGGCGCTGGCATGATGTGAAAAGCCAAACCAAGCACAAACCCGCTGCCAACAGGAAGGCAGCAATGGTGACAGGAGGTGGGAGTCCTGCACCACAGGAGGAGCTGGAGGAAATGGAGGCCACAGCCATCAGTGTGGAGACGGTGCAAGGAGTCGGGAGTACGGACACAGCAACATAGGACCTTACACAACATCAACAGGGTCCCAGCTTTCTCCCCGTATTCAAAGTTTTCCATACGAGATGCATCCCACTGTGCTTTACATTTATTGTCCAGCTTCAACCTATAATCCTGTCTCGCATTATTAAGATCTGATGAAATCAATCGAGCTTGTTCAGGATCATTAAAGAGGGATAACCAGGCAGACTCTAGCTGGCCGATTTTCCCCTCTAGATCTTTTAAGGCTTTGGTCTCTTCTCTATTGATTCCTGAAATTAATCCGTGGAGGGTCCCTCTTAAAGCGGCCTTATACGCATCCCACACAAAATCTAGCGAGGCACTACCGATGTTTCTAGGGAAAAAGTTGATGGAAAAAGTCTTAATAGTTAATATAACATCAGGGTTGTTAAGCATTGCCCTCTTTAATGTCCACCTTGTCTTCCCCCGTTCTCTACCGCTAGAGAGTTTTAAAAATAGTGGGGCGTGATCTGATATACGGCTAGGCAAGATAGTAATCTGCTCGATATTTCTTTGCGACAAATTATCTACAAATAGATAGTCTATCCTCGAAGAGTGACCCAATTTCTTGTTCTGAAACGTGTACCCCCTGCGTGAACCCTCCTTTACCCTCCACAAGTCAACTAATTGGAGGTCATAGATTAAATTCAAAAGTGCCCGCCGAACCTTAGGGGCAGCTACGTAGTGGCTTAGATTAGATCTATCTATTTTAGGATTTAACAGCACATTAAAGTCCCCTCCTAAAATTAAAGGTGGTTTCTCCAACATCAAGATTGATTGAAGTTTAAGCAAATAGGAGGGATCGTCCACATTCGGACCGTAGAAAGAGACACATGTTATCTCTACATTATTGAGAACATTTTTTGCGACAATCCACCTACCCGAGGAGTCGGATTGAATTCTCCCCATTGTACATGATGTACCTTGTTTTATTAGAATCGCAACTCCTCTTATGTGAGACAACTGATGGGAAGCGCTGAAGCACTTTATCCAACTAATTTTTTAAAATATAAAATTACTTTCCTCCAAGGATAGATGAGTCTCCTGTAGTAGGAACACCTGAGCACGGGATAGTTCCAGATACTTGAGAATCAATCTCTGTCTCCTGGGGCAACGCATACCGTTTACATTCCAGGATAAAAACGTAGTCCCTCCCCTCTCTAACCCCGTGTCCCCCAGCATCTCAACCGTCATCTTGCACCACTAACGGACACATAAAAAAGAACTCGTAGTAAATAATGAAGGAGAGATTTCGAATAGAGTTGAGGATATGCAAACCTGTCTGTTATCTCTATTTTCTGATTTATACAGGGAGGGGTCTGCTCCAACTTTTGAAGCAATAAGAGTTTGGCTAAGTGATAAACAGCTCCCAGCGTTATCTTCAGAGGATACATTTTGGTTAGATGCTCCCATTACCGAAGAGGAAATTCAGGAACAAATTAGGAGATTGAAGAATAAAAAAGCGGCTGGTTCAGATGCACTACCAAGTGAGATTTATAAACTCTTAGCGGACCAGCTAGTTCCGGCCTTAAAGATAATCTTTAACTCTCTTTTCTCGATAGGAGGCAGGGTCCCTATGTCGTGGAAGGAAGCCATTCTGGTTCTGATTTTAAAGCCGGGTAAAGACCCCACTAAGGCAGATTCATATGGGCCGATCTCCCTGCTGAATGCCGATTATAAGATCTTTGTTAGCATTCTAGCAGGGAGATTGGCAAAACTGGCTCCGAAATTGATCCATCAGGACCAGAAGGGTTTTATGGCCGGAAGACATTTAGATGCTTTGACCCATATATTGATAGGAAATATAGATCTTGCGGTGCAAAGGCAGGTTCCCATGGCTTTGGTCGCGCTAGACGCGGCCAAGGCCTTTGATAAAGTTTGTTGGATTTACTTGTGGGTTGTCCTTGAGGTGATGGGATTTGGTACGGTTTTTATTGAGACCCTTCAGAGATGTTATCAGGGGGCCTCAGCCCGGATACTCCTGAATGGTGTGCTTACCTCTGTTTTTTACATCCACGAGGGACTAGGCAGGGCTGTCCGCTCTCCCCAATATTGTTTAATATTTATATTGAACCATTGGCCCAAGCGATTAGGCTAAATAATCTAATAGTCCCTTTTCAATCTGGCCCATACAGCTCAAAGTTAGCTCTCTATGCGGACGACCTAATAGTATATACTGGTGATCCGGAAACCACGATCCCGGATATTGAAAACTTAGTGGCCTCATTTGGTGCTTTATCTGGTTATGAAGTAAATAGCTCAAAAACAGGGGTCATGTGTTGGAACATAGACAGTTGGTGTGGGAAGGTGTCCACTGAGTTTAGCTACCTGGGAATTACAGTGGTCGCAGATATGGATAGAATCCCTCAAATTAATCTAGATAGAGTTTCCAAGGAAATAGTCCGTCTGCTAAACAAATGGGGTAATCTTCCTTTGACGATTTTTGGCAAGGTCAACCTTGTAAAGATGGTCATTCTTCCCAAACTCTCTTTTCTATTCTCTACCATCCCGTTGTCATTTCCAATGAAGGGTATTAATAAAATACAGAGTAGGATAGTGAGTTTTATATGGGGCGATAAAGGAGTAAGGCTATCTTGGAAAAAGCTCAGGCGTAGACTCCTTAAAGGTGGGTTGGCTTTGCCAGACTTAAGCCTTTATGCAGCAGCCTTTTAATTTAAGAGCATACACATATTGTTGGGGAAGCTGGATGATTTAAGCTGGGGCAAACTTTTAGCTGACATGGTGAGAACTGAGGTAGGGGATATAGGAGAGGCTTTTCTTTATAAATTTGGTTCCCCCAGATTTTTCAAGCAGGTTAGACTAAAGATATTGAGGGCTGCCTTAGAGTTGTGGTATAAAGTGAGAATGAGTTGGGGGATTGCTTATTACTCAGACCTGGCTCCTATATGGGATTCTCCTGGCACACCTCTTTGGCTTAAGGATTCCCTAGCCATTCCAATAAAACGTGCTGGTATTTCTATTTGGTCAGATCTGTTGGATGGTGAAGGTGTTTTTTCCTGGGAATATCTAAGAATTAGGATTGGTTCAGGTCTGTCCTGATTTAAATACCTCCAGATAACCTCTTGGTTTGGGGTGGAAAAGGAGAAGGACGAGATAAAAGGCAATGGGGAAATTGAGAGATTGTGTCAGCAAGGGCCCCTAATAAAGAAGGAGATTTCGGTCTGGTATAATCTTCTTCTAGCGGCAGATGACATAAAAATACCCAAGGCGATTGAAGTATGGAAATACTCCATTATGGGCCCTCAAGTCGAAGCTCTTTTTGAGCCTTCTTTAACCCCTTCCCCGCTCATGAAGGAGCCGCTCCGTCATGAGCCACGGTTGCCGTGTGCTCATGACGGAACGGTTCCGTCATGTCACGGCCGTTGGCGGCCGCTCCGCCTACGCGGCGCTGTTTCCCCGCCTGTGCGGGGGGACAACGCAAATGGGCGGAGTCATGACGGAACCGTTCCGTCATGAGCAGAGCTCAACCGTGGCTCATGACGGAGCGGCTCCGTCATGAGCACAGCGCCACCGCGCTGCCCCCCCGCACCCCCCAGCGCCGCGGCGGGAATTCCGCCGCGGCGAAAGGGTTAAAAACTCTTTATAAATTTATAAAGCCAGCCAGCTTAAAGAAAAGTCCCTTTTTTGTTATAAATCGACTCTACTACACTCCCTATAAGATTGCTAAGTTTGCCCCCCTCCCCCCTCCTAAATGTCCAAGGTGCCATACCCCGTTAGCCAATGATGAGCATATCTTCTTACAATGTGAACATCTGGAGGTATTTTGGAACGAAGTGGGGATATCCCTCCGGGGCATTTTTAAATCCAAGGTGGAAGTAAATCCCTCATTGGTGTTCTTTGGAGCCGACGGGCATTTCTCTTGCTCCTCCACAGAGCAGGATAAAGGGTTACTAATGTACTTGATACTATTGGCCCGGAGAGAGATATGCAAGAGATGGAAGGATCCACTCCCCCTGAAAAGAGAGGATTGGCTGAATGCGGCATTCATTATGGCTAGGTTGGAGTATGAGCGCTCTGTGGACAAGGTTTTAAATATCTGGCACCCGTTAATGTGTTGGGGTCATTCGTTGAGCTTGATACCATCAGTCCAATGATTACACCATATCCCTGAGAAACATCAGAAGGGATGGGTCTGGTGATCCCAAGCAAGCGCGGTAAGCCACTGGGCCCCCCCGATTCATCTATACTTGTTGGCTATAAAATCCGCTGCTGCTTGATCAGGTGAGATGAGGACAAAAAAAAACAAACAACATCATCAGGGTGAGCAACAACCAGGGACTGGGGGGACGGGGGAGATGGGCACAATGTCACACATGCACAAAATGTGTAGCACACTGCACACCCACAATGACCCTGGATCATGTCCCTGATCCCTGTGGCACACCACAGCACACACACATAGCAATAACAGCACATTCCACGACAATGTGGTACAAAGTGCAACACCGACATTGCAGAACAGAGGACACAACTGGGTCCGCTCATGCGCAGAGATAGGCCAATCACATCTAACACAGCAGGAAACTGTGAGATGGAAATGCACGTGTACAACCACACATCCATTATGTAGTCCAAATGTCCACTGTCCCGCATCAAATATACAGCACCTTCCAAACAGTCACAATGTACACAGTCTGCATGTAAACCAGAACAATGCGCCAACATACATGTCAACACAATGTCAACATGCATCTCCCCTTCACATAACAGAGGGACAAACAAAACCTCCAGCAGAGCAGTCCAGACTACTCATCAGTGATGCTGGAGAGGACCACCACACCTTCGACACCGACGCCCTACAACAGCCCATGGACATCTTAGGCAACCCACCCACAGGAGCAGAGCAGCCAAGCTCCACAGAGGAGACCCCAGCCCCTGCACAGACCACACAGCAGGAAGCGCCCGCCACCACGGCTGGCTCCCAACACTTCCTCTAGGCACACATCGCATTCCAATACCAGGTGTCAGAATGCCAAAAGGAGGTGGCCGAACAGGTGCGGGTGTGGTCGGAGCTCATAGAAGTCGAACTGGACCACATATGTGGGTGTCTAATTCCCATCAGGGACCACCTACACCCCACAAAGGAGACCCACACCGTGACAGATACACATCATGGGCACATTTCCTGCAATTAACCATGCTCAAACCCCGGAATCATCATCCACACCCCCCAAGCTGGACCTCCATACGATGGCCCAGTCCACTCCTCTTATGCATTGAGTGGGTGACAACAAAGCTACATGTCCAAGGTCTCACCCGCTGCCAGCGTTGACACGGTTGCGTCCGCTGTACACAGCACAATGTAATGTTGTAGGCCCCTGGGCCCTCATGCATACATCATGACCACACGGACACACGCAGATAGTTTGTGGAAATGGCTACTGGCACGTGCGCCCGGCCCCTTTATTGGCATGGTCACAGGTACAGTGACGCCTGTGCTGGATGGGTGTGGGGTGAGTGTAAGCCACCCCAACAGAGTGGTTGGTGCTGGCAACAACTTGTAGAGTGAACACCATTAAAATGGAAACAGAAAACACCAGCATTACAGAGACAACTGCGCAGTGAGGGATAAAAAGGTAGATTTCCCGTATATATGGAGTATCGGACCTATATTATGTCAGCATGATGCATCTATATGTACACTCCCTGTTTGATATATATGTTTTTGCTTGAAGGAAACTCATTTATTTCCTCCCTGTATATTTAATGCTAAAGGAATAGGCCGAGAGCCATACAGACGCCATCTTCTGATCATATGCTTGGGCATGGGCCGTGATCACGTGTTGATCACGTACAGTTGTCAGGCCCCAGCTCATCTGAGTTACTGGTAGCAGCTGAATGTAGGCTGCTTTCTCGACTGTGCTAAGACTCAAGGTCGCATCTGGCTTTAGGGGCGATAAACGCATTCCTGGAGGCACCGTGTCTACACTCCCAGGTACCAAGACGAAAGGGAGTCACCCTTCCTGACCTCATCTGTAATAGATAGTCAAGCCTTTGTACTGGTCTGATGTATGCCATACATGGTCCTTTTCCTGGAGCTTGAGGGCCAACTGGTGGTTTTCCTTTTACAGTGATTGTATGTGTTGAACTGAAAAGTATATAACCTCATGTTTGAATACGAGCCAACAGTCTTCTCGGTGCATCTGATGGGTGAGGTTCGGAGAGTCTACTCTATAGAGTATTTTTCCTTAATTGACGATTGAACCTTCTTCACTGCCAACTGACTGATGATTGGGTAATGGTATTGGGACTATTGGTAGGTATAGTCCTTTAGTTTATTTTTATGGTACTTCAGGAGCATCATGGTGGTGGCCGGAGCAAGTACAGAGGTCACCCAATCTGCAAACAGAAGTGTCCGTGAGTTGCAGTGTGCTGAGGTTGGTGCACTAGAGATGAGCGTGCTCATGTGAAAAAATTGTCTAGGATTGTGTCTCTTATGGTTATTCCTGATGCAGCTGCATCATCTTCCCCATCATCATCCCAGGTCTCCCACACTGCCTGAGGTGACATTGCTGCGTGAGCTCACCACAGCACACAACTCATTCAGAAATGGTCCATGATTCGTGGTGCACTGAGTTAGTGGCACCTGGAGTGCTGAGCATGGTATCAGGCAGATGATGGCATCCATGACAGGTGTGAGCAACTCCGTTAGTCTGCCAGTATGGCTGTTTCGACTCTGGCAGTTGGTGTTTGGAGGTGGTTCTGGTGGTGGTGGTGTGTGCCACCTGCAGCGATGCAACGTCCGGGCCGATCAGAACTAGATTTGATGTGTGAGCCCTGGTGGACCGCAGTTGAGTCCGGAGGCAGCGGACAGCGCAGGCCCACAAACACATGGCATTGAGGACCCCAAGGTCATCGTCTCAGAGGCCATCCAATATCTTACCGGACAGGGTCCCTGACTTGAGCTGCACAGAGTTAGTGGCCCTGGATGCACTGCGGCCGGCACAGGCACACCGCCACGGGACGGTGACTTGCGGTGCAATGAGATGGGCCATGCGAGCAGAGCAGGTCCTCATCTATGTCCTGGGTGAATGTGGCAGAGGGTTGCAGTTGACAGAGGAAGGTGTCCTCCAGGGCATGATGCAGAGGGTAGAAGCCGTCCGGAAGCAGCAAATTGAGGAGTGGAATGTGTTAGAAATGGGATTTATGGTTGGCTAAGGTTTGCGCCAAAGCCAGGCAGAAACCACCACTCTAGTCAGGGCAAGGAAGTTACACGCCAAAGATAACCCCTGCTCACCCCCTTGGTAGCTTGGCACGAGCAGTCAGGCTTATCCCGGAGGCAATGTGTAAAGCATTTGCGCACGCACACAGCAACAACATACCAGGCCCACCACAAAAGAAACTCCACACAAGGTTATATATAAGAATAGCCTTTGTATTATCATAACACATTAGAATAGTAAGCACATATTATACAGGGAGCCACCTGGCACTGGGTCATATCTACAAGGGATTATTTACACATGACAGGGCCACCTGGACCACTGTCAGAACCATCACAAAGTGAACTTCGTAAATGTAGAACTTATCATAAACATAGAACACAACCAGTAACTACTGGTAACCACCGTACTTAGCATCAGCCTGTAACATAAACTACATTAGGCTCAGTATCACATCAGGCGCACATTACGTTCTGCGCCAACCTCACCATCATAAACACATGAGGCCATCATCTCACAAGTCTAAACGCATTAGACCCTGACCCCCTGATTATAACTACATTAGGAAATAAATCTCACTAGCATGAACCATAATATGTGAACCAACCTCATAATCATAAAACACATTTAGAGGTATCAACACAGGTGCGTAAATCATTCTACATGAATCACATTTCCTAGCACCCAAAATCACAGTAGGGTCTGGCACCCTATAAACCTAACAATCCCCCTGGCCAACTGGCCATCTCAAAAAGGGGCTCAAATGCCCTATGTCCACAAAGTCAGGGCTGCTGCCTAGACAGCGACAGTCAAGGGTGCACACTTTGCGCAGGATAAACGTAGCAGCTGCCCACTACTTGCTGGGCAGCTGCGAAAGTATGGGGCAAAGGAGTGCATCTCACTCCTAACTTCACAAGACATGCCCCCAAAGAACTGTGCGCCTAAACGGTGCAGCTGCCCACTACTTGCTGGGCAGCTGGAAATAGGAAACTGAGGCATGGGCTCTCAGTGGCCCTTAGAACACAGTATGCCCCACGTGGGAGTCACACGAAGCTCTGTAGATAAATTATGCCAAACGATGGAGCCACCTAGGCTCTGGAAGTAAAACATGCCCACAAGCGTTGGAGCCATCTGGCTCTGAAAATAAACATGTCCCCATGGAGCGCACGGGCTCCTGAAATAACTATGCACCAATAAAGAAGAAGAACTTGCCCCCAAGCACTGTGGAGCGCACTGGCGCTTTAAATAAATATGCACCTGATGGAGCCACAGGGGGCTCTAAACTAATTCTGCCCAAGCGTTGAAGCCACGCACGGGCTCTGAAGATCATCATGCCCCATTGTTGCAGCTGACTCCTGCAAAGTGGGGCAGCTGGAGAGTAATGCCCAACAGGGCCGACACGGGACCTCGGGACCCTGGGACCCCCCCTGGGGGCCCTTCAAAACAAATATCGCTACGTTGGAGCGGCCCGTGATGGCGGGTCCGCTCAGGAAAGGGGCATTGTACACTGTGCCCTGAACGGCACCAGCCGTGCGCCGAAATTGCCCCCAAGCCCCCCCACGGGGACTTTTGTTCCCTCCTGGCGGCCGCCCGCCCAAGATCAGCCCTCACTCACCGGGCTCTTCCTCGCGGCGGGGTCGGCAATACTTCTCCCAGTCTCCTCTTTTCAAGTGCGGTGGGGGCAGGCACCGACAATGTGCCTCGAGCCCCCTCCGCTTTTAATCTCCATGGGCTACGGGGCTCTCCCTCCACTATGGGAGCCCCGCCGACACACCGAAGCACTTCCCCATCTGCCCGGACCATTCTCCTTGGGACCAAGCGGAAGTGGAGCCCTCGAGGCTCCGAGACGTGAGCAGGCTCCGCTCCCCGTCCCACTTCCGGGTCATTCGTGGCAACGGCAGCCCGCTCCTGCGAGCAGCTATGAAATGCGGGGTGGGCTCCCGCAGTGGAATACACAACTGCAGCAATGCCGGGTGGGCTCCGGCTCCGCGAAATCAGAGCGAAGTGGTGGCAACTGCGGGGTGGGCACCTGCCAGTTAAAATAATGATACCGCGGGTGGGCACCCGCCCTTTATATAAAGAATGAAGCGGGGTGGGCACCCGCGAAGCTCCCAAAGAATGCAGGGTGGGCACCCGCCATTTTCAGCATCGATACGGGAATCCCTACGCCGGGGGATTCCCTCTCTGAGGGCTGCAGTGCAGCGCTGCGCAGCCCCCAGGCTCTCCTCCTTTGGGGGGAAAATAAGTGAAAGCGCTCCTAATGTGCAGAAAGGCTGAAAGTCTCTGTAATGTCCTGGGCATTAGAGATGGAGCAAAACAGCTCCCAGCAAAGGAAGGTTTTCCAGGCATCCAGGGGCAAGGCAGGGCCCAGGGAGGCAAGCCATTCCCTGAGCCCCAGCAGCAGCACACCCCTGGTAGATTTAAGTCCACAAACAAGAACATTTTCATGGGGTCACAGCCCCTCTATTTATATCAACAAATCCTTTGTTTTACAACTGTAGGGCAAGGGGAGAACCAGATACAACTGGTTCAGGAGCACTTTGTTTTGCTCAGCTCCCCTTTGTATTCACAGAACAGGCCAGGGACATCAGACACACCACAGGAGGTGGAGCCAGCATTGTGGAGGGAAGGCCCAGCCCTATTCAGGTCCCAGGTGCAACTCTTCCCTCCCATCTACATGCAGATCTCTCCACTCACCACCGGGCAGACTCACCCTGTCTCCTGGAATTCCCCAGCCCTCTCAGTTCCTGTCAATCACAAGCCAGACATGCAATTCACATCACACAGCACACAGAAATGCCAACTACTAAAAGTGGCACTTCTCCACTAGTCACAATAAATCTGCGCACACCATTGCGCAGCATTTAGTCTCACGAGTTAGCACATACTAAACTCGACCTTGCACTCCACTCACATCAGGAATTACCATGGACACACATATCCTCCATGCATTCCTATGGGAGGGCAGGCCAATCTCACCACATGCACTCAGAAAGTGCACGCACTTTACACTGGGCCACAGTGCTAAAGTGCCCAGAGGCCTAAACCCACTACCACCATTAGGGCCAAGTCCAACAGAATGCTACAGCCTTATTTCCGCAATTAAATCAGTATCACCCACATGATGATGAAGACAACCCCCATTTCATAGACTCAGTCACCACCAAAGTTCAACTAGAAAGTGTCCATGGCTGTTGGAGAACAGACTTAGTGGCAACAGAGCGGAAGGGGTATGCAGTCTGCGATGAGGCAAGTACAATAATATAAAAGCTGCCATGAATAAATCAAGACTAAGTTCCCAATGTGTAACGTACTCGACCGCAGTGTAGGCCCGAGGCAGCAGTCAGCAGGGGCCCACAGCCACATGTCGTTGGTTCGCGATACACAGAGTTAGTGACACCAGAGCAGTTGGCAGTTTTTGAACACCTGCGTAACGAGGATCCTTTTTTCCACCGGACTGCACCACTTCTTCCTCTTACTCCTCTCCATGCATTCAATGATATGAACTCTGCCATACACAAATCAAGACTGAGTTCCCAATGTGTGTCCTACTCGGCCGCAGTGTAGGCCAAAGGCAGTAGTCAGCAAGGGACCACAGACAGGTGTCGTTCAGATGCTAGGCACGGAGTTGGTGGCACCACATCGAAGGGAGTACAGTGACAAGAAAATGTACCATAAAGTGTGTACTCTGCCATTGCGAAATCAAGACTCAGTTCCAAATGTGTGACCGACCAGGCAGCTTTGCAGGCCGGTGGAGTATGTCAACAAGAAAGGAGTCCTGCGGGCCTGTGTCGCAGAGGCCGTGATGGTCTGAGGAGGCTGCTAAGCTCAGGGGCCTTGGGCTTGGGGCTTGTGCAAGCAAGTGGTGGGCAGCCCTTGACACACGCTGGTGTCGGCAGGTGAGCAGTGAGGCCTGGCTGCACAGGGGCGTACATGATGGGTCGGGGTGCAACAGGCGCACAGGATCGCACTCAACACTGCTCTTGACGATGGCGTCAGTCTCGTGGCGGGCTGGGAGGCGCAGCTCTGGCTGACACATTTGGCATTCCGGAAGAGAACCACACCCAGAGCTACGTGCTTTTTATTCACACCCCTACGCTGGCCTGGCATAGGCCGGGTTGGCCCACTCCGTTCACGCTTTCAGGGGGGTACATCACAAGCTACATTTCCAGGATCTTCCCCACTGGCTGGGGTGACATGGTTGCGTGCACTGTTCACTACACTCCATACACCCGCAGTGCATGTGGACATGGATATATCTGTGGTCAGCATACTGCAGTGTGTCCAGCACATCTCTACCACTCTTGGCATTGTGTACCTTCTCATTCATGGGTCACTTGCCTCCTTCACACAAGCCTGGTTCCCACCTCTCTCCACATTTCGCTATTGTGTGGCTGAGGTGCCATGCCGTTGATGGCTCATGTACATGGCTAGCCCAGGTTGTCACAGTAAGTTATGCTGTCGTGCCTGGTGGGTGGGCATGTTGTTTGGCATGTTGAATGTGAGTCTGTGACGTGTGCATTCCCAGAGTTGTGATTTGCAGGATTGTGGAGTTGGGGGTGTGGTGTGTTCATTTGGTACTTACCAAACAAGCAGTGCATTTCCATGGGTGCCATCCTGTTAGCTCTGGTTGATGATGGACTGTCGGTAGACGTAGGAATCATGCACACTGCCTGGGTAGTTGGCGACGACGTTGGTGGCGATTCCCAGGTGGTCAACTATTGCCTGTATATTGATGGAATGCGTGTGCTTTCTGTTGAGGTAATTGTGTGCAGTGTCACCAGGGGGCACAAGTAGGACATGTGTGCATTCAATTGCCCCCTAACATGTGAGGGAAGCCAGCTAAGGCGTTGACGCCTTGCTTGTTCTCCAGCTGTTCCTGCGCAGTGTCGGGGAGTATGGGTACTGGGGTACAAAGCTGATGATGGCATCCAAGACAGTTGTGATGAACTTTGATAGGGCTGGCTGTGAGACTCCTCCGACTCTGGCAGTTGTTGTTTGGAAGGTCCCAGAGGCCAACATGTGCAGCACAGCCAGCAGCTTTGTCTGCAGAGGGATGTTGGTTGTCTGCTGTGTTGGTACCGTCAGCCTGTGGGCAATGGAGGTCAGGATGCGTAGGATGGTTGTCCTTTTGAGCCTGTAATAAGCAATGGCATTCTCCGGTGTAGGGTCTGTGAGATTGGTGCATTTTCTGAAGGTCCGCTGTCTTGGTCTGCACTGCCTCTGTGGTGGTCCGGGGGGGTGGCGGTTGTACGGGGGGGTGGCGGTCCTGGGTGTGGTGGCGGTGGGTGTTGTGGAGCTGTTGGGGCTCCGAGCTGCATGATCAGTGTCTCCATTGCATCTGTTGTTCTTCAGGTGTGGCTGTGGTCTGGGGTCCCCTTTTCTGGTGCCAGTTGTCGTCCGACTTTGCACCAGGTAAGAGCAGGTGTTAGTTTCCTACAGCTAACATGCCTTATCGCCTGTTTTGTGATCTTATCGCCGATCTGGCTGGTCGTTGAGAATGTTGCGGAGTGGTGTTGTCGCGGCTTTTTGCTTGGGAACACCTACTCTGCATCTAATTAGCGATAGTTGCCAGTCTCATCAGTGGCGATGTTTTTTGAGAATGCTATCACCGGAAAAATGGTGATATCGGCTGTTTGCACCAGCTTGTGAATGGGATGATAAATTTAGCGCGACTTTGGTTGCACTAAAGTGCCGATAACTCAGCAATAGATACTTGACAATATGCCCCAATATTTTTGAGATTTCTTTGCCATAAAAATACAACATTGCTGAAACCTGATGTAGCCATGTTGAGCTGTTCTCTGCCTCTGATCCTAACACATGCCCCTGTCAATTTAGCGACCTAAACAACTGCTTTCGTTCTATAGGCACAAGCACAGTGAATTTTTGCCTTGTACTATTAGACACTGCTAATACCTAGATTGATTTTCTTGGAACTTTCAGTTATTAGTTAGTTAAAACTTGCCACATTTTCTTTTGATCAGAAACGGATCTGATGGATGGTCTTTTTTCCTTTTACTCAAATGTACATTCATTTGTTTTGTTGTAGTAGTATGAATGCATAATAGGGAATACATGTATGAGTTAGTTGTCTGTTTATGACTAGCCACTTTGAACACAGCGGTGCTCTCCACTTCTGAATGATTGCGATTTTTAATGTCTTTGCCTCCTACCTTGATTCTTTGATGTCAGGTAATCTGCAAATGGCTCAGCTTTGAATTGTTGTGATATTGTGTTCTACAGGATATTTACATAAATAGTTTTGCAGCATTGGTAACTGCTGTGAACCTTATTTATTAAAGGTCTTTTAAGTTGAATGCATTTCATGAGAAATGTTTTTATATGCATAAGAAATTGTGCTAAATTGATGTGCTTGTAATACTTGTTTATATCCTGGTTAAGCATTATCCTTTTGTTGTAGCTTTGGGGATTTAAATAAATGAAGAAAGCCATTTTGTACAGAGAAGGGTCTTTTGTACCCTTGACAGATGTAGATTGAAAAGTCAATAGTGGTTTTGCTATCTTTAAAAAGAATACACATTTCCCAATGATTTATTTTGTCTATATGCAGAATGGTACTTATGTTTAGATAGCAGACTTTCCATCACACATTTCTTCATGTAATGTATGCTTTTATCGCCTGTCCTATTGAATTATGTGTGTTGGCTTCTTGTCCCCCTTCCTGTTGCTCTACTTAATGTTTGCTCTATTTCATCAAACTATATAGTACGTATATGTTTGCACATTGTCTGCACCAAGCGACCATTCATTCTATAACACAAGTGAAGTGTGGGTCATTGGTTTAGAAATAGGTTTTTTTTTCAGATTTGAAAGTAGCTTGTTTTTGGCACACTGTTTGACCTAGACTCCTGAGGTTTTTTTTACTGGGCTGCCTTAGAAAGTGTTATGACTCTACACTGCAAAACAGTCATCAGAAGCACAAGTGAAGTGTTGGCCGTTATTTCAGAATTATGTTTTTTTAAGATTTGGAAGTTGCTTGCTTTGGCCACACTGTTTGACCTAGACTCCTGAGGTTTTACTTTGCTGCCTTAGAAAGTAGTATTCCCCTTAACTGCAAAAAAGTCCTCAGAAGCACTTGGCCGAAGTAGCCCAAAGAGGGCAGAAAACCTGAAACTCTGATGTGATCTGTCATTTGAAAAGAAGTGGAGGTTTCTAGTTATGTCTAGGGTGTGTGAAATTCATGTAATTTCCTTTTGCAAAAAATCTCAATAAAATTATGTGATATTACATAAAATTATAAAAAATGCAAATCCATCCTTTAGAGCTATATGTTAGTGTTTGTTCTATTCTTAGATCAATTTTTAAATAAGGACACATTTTATTCTAAACAAATAGCTGAAAAACATAATTGCTGCCAACAACAACCACTTGCATTCTGGTTGTCCATGTAGTTCCCATGTTTTAATTTTGCCATTGCCATGAACGGTGGCGTAATTACATGATATGGTGTACTGGCATAATTTTAGCAATTTTGCATCACAAGCATAACGCAAAAATCACAAAATTCCATGAATTACACCAGCATAGACTAAATTTTGCCCTAGTCTAGTTATATCTACTTCAAAATATGTGACTTGACAAGTTCAGGACTTTTCTTTCCACATCTACTGATGTATTCAAAGTATGATGTGTGGATCTTTCATAATGAGAAATAAGCATCTATGATAAACCTCTACTGCTGTTTTGAACAGAAACTGTTTAATGTCCCAAAGCTGTAATAAATATGTAATCTACATTAAAAACATATATATATATGGATGCCAGTTGGGACAGAAAAGTCTTCTGCATGGTAACAGGCGTGCAGCCTGCCCTGAGTGTCCCAGCTGCTTGCGAATCGGGATTCCCGGTAATGATTTCTGGTCATGGGTGTTTACGGATCATGCGGATGCGCAATTACATAGGCCTGTCTCATGGTAAGGTTGTCTTGTTAGACTGGGTGTGGCACAGCAAGGTCTACCCTTGTGATGGTAGATGTTCACTGCCCTTACCAGGAGTTAAGTGATGCAAGCATGATGGTTGTGTTTCATAGTGATCAATATTGTGAACAGACCTTTTTGCCTATATCATGGTGAATCACATTTGGCCTGCATGGATTGTGTGTAGTGCCGGACAGTGAGTGATATTTGCACTTTAGGATATATGTGTGTCTGTGTATGGTAAATAACATGGACTCCTGTGGGCTCCATTTTGTAAACACAAGACCTGGAAAGGCTAGAAGAGAAGAGGACTGCAACAGCCCACGCAGGAGATGTCTATTGCTGAGATTCCTGAAGACCTGGTTAGAAGCACACACTGAAGGAAAGGGTGCAGATCAAAGGTCTCTTTGATTCCAAGAACAGTTACTAGTCAGTGGGGACGAGGCTCCTTGTCAGAGAAATGATATAACTGATAAGGTTGGCACTGTGGACCAATGACTCTTGATAGAGAGGAAAACTTAGGCCTTTGAATCATATTTCAGTGGTTACTGAAAGCAAAGTGAGATCCCTGGTTACCTTTTGTGCCTTTGTACAGGGCAAACATAAGTGGAGCCACTCCTGCTGTGGCAGACTGTTCCTTTGATAAAAGACAATGCAGAGGATATTGCATTTCAAAGGAGCTCACACCCACAACCGAAATTTCAAAAGATCACACATTAAATTAAATGTGTGTCAGGAGTTGGACTATAAAGGTGGAATAATGTGACCCACAAGTTTTTCATCAACACTGTTAATCAGGATAAATAGGACCGCCAAAACGTATAGCTGCTGGGTGAGGGACCATCACCTAGGAAGTCAAGACCACTTGCCCTGGACCTGAAGAACCAGCGTTCTGCCTGCCTTTGAAGTCTAGTGGACTCTGTGAGGATGAGGCAAGTACTTCCAGGAAGTGAGACTTAGGGGGATCTTGGCTAGTGAATACTGGTGAGGAAAATATGAGATGCCTGGTCCAGTTGGAACTGCTGAGGGAGTGCAGGCTGCCCACCCAATCAAAGTCAGCAACCCCTGTATAACCTAGTGTTGCCCTCCTGTGAAGTTCGGGCCATCACAAGTGTGACTGACAAATATCAATGACCCCCATACAACCAGGAAGGGGCCACTGTGAAGCACGGGCCTTCACCTGTGTGAATGCTGATTTCGGTGACTCCCATGTAACCAGAACGGGGGCGCCAGTGGGAGCGCCAACATTGGGGACTCAATTTTGACCAGCAGGGGGGCCACCAGAACTGTGGCTACTGACATGGTTAGTGACCCCTGTGTCACTGTGAGTCAGGACCTTTGCCCTGGTTTGTCATGATAAGGAAGACAGGACGAACACTTATCATTCACTGCATGAGCCAGTGAGGATGGCCAACAATGAAGCAGCTGTCTGAGAACTGAGGAGGTCAACATGTCATTGGGGAAAGACCGCAATAGGTCATGGGTCCTCAAAGTAAAAAGACCATAACTAGCAAAATAGCACCATGGTCCACCAAGGATTGCCAACTGTCAGGTAAGACTGTTTTAGGCAGTCGAGCCTGCTGGGGGCTTGCACAAACTTAGCAGTTAAACACTTGTGGCATTGAACCTTAAAGTGAGTGTTAGAAATGGGGGTCTCTAGTTGGTAGAGGCATGTACCTTGTTCTTGTAGGGACCCTTCCTTCTAGTCAGGATAAGGGAGTTACACACTTTAGATAACCACTGCTCACTCCCTTGGTAGCTTGGAACGAGCAGGGAGGCTTATCCCAAAGGCTTATCCCAAATGCAATATACAAAGTATTTGTACCCAAACACACAGTAACACAGTGAAAATGCTACAAATGGACACCACGCCAGTTTAGAAAAATAAAGTATCTTTATCTAAACCAAACAAGACCACAACAATAAAAATCCAACATACATTTATCAAGATATCACTTTTAGAATGATTATTGCAAAATGAGCTCGTAGAAACATATAGCTCCAACTAGTACTATTTCGACATCGTGACAGACACAAATCCAAAGTACAGGCACCAACCGCAAGGTGCAAGGGTCGGCCAGAGAATCACATGGACCCCCAAGTAACAGTACCATGGAAATGAAGTCAACAGACAGTGCACAGCATCATGGAAAAGAGAGGCGGTGTCGGCGTTGATGCATCAGTTCGTTCAGCAGTGCGGTGTTGATGCGTTTGGGAAGTCACCCACGTCGATAACTTGCAGGTGTCAGCGGGCGTCGTAGCTCCGGTGCAGGTGGGGCGGTGCATCTTTCACTTCACGAGCGGTGCCCACGCCCTTGGTGCAGGTCACAGTGGCCCTGGCACCATTGCTGATGCATCAATGTTGTTTTTCTTGGGTTGCAGCAACAACCACACGATTCCAAGGGCCCAGGAACTGGAAATGGCACCCTTTGGCAAACATGAGTCCAGCAGAGGAGTCCAGGTGCGGTTTAGCAAACTGCCATTGTAGTCTTTGTGTCCCTGAGACTTCAGAACAGGAGGTAAGCTCTTATTCAAGCCTTTGGAGAATCAGACAGCAAGGCAAAAGTCAAGTCCTTTCCAGTGCTCACAGACAGAAGCAGTAACTGCAGGCTAACCCAGCAAAGCAACACACAGCAAAGGAGCAGCACTTATACTGACAGCTCTTCAGCTCTTCTTCTTCTTGGCAGGGTCCTCTTAGTCCAGACATAATCTAAAGTTCTGGGGTTTAAGGTCTACTACTTATACCCAATTTTCTCTTTGTCTTCTATGTTTCCAGGGTCTCTGAGCTCAGTTAAAAACTGTTCTGTCCTCTCTGGTCCAGCTTCACTATAGGAGGTGGAGACAACATTGTGCAGAGCAGATACTGCCTATTCAGGTGCTTGTGAAAACTCTTCCCATCACTCTAAATGCAGAAAGTTCTACTCAGCCTGGCTATGAGTCACCCAAGAAAGGCAGGGCACACCTCAACCCCTCTTGTGAGTGTCTAGAGTGAATGTACATCCCCAGCTCTTGTTACTCCAGAACCAGACGGTGAACATACAAACAGGCAGAGGTACACAGGATGGTTAAACAAGAAAATGTCCTCTTTCTAAAAGTGCCATTTTCCAACAGACAATTTAAAAACCACATTTACTAAAAGATGGGTTATTAAATTCTGAGTTCAAAGAGCCTAAACCCCAAATCTCCAGCTGTTCCCAATTGAAAGTTACACACGTAAAATGTTACAGTGCAGCTCTGATGATAGCCTATGGGAGAGCTCATCATTGCAATAGTGAAAAACGAAATACACAGTATTTTAATATCAGGACATGTTAAACAGACCAGTACATGTCCTACTTTTAACCTACACTGCACCCTGCCCATAGGGGCACCTCGGGCCTACCTTAGAGGCGAATTACATGTAAAAAAAGTTAGAGTCCGGCAAGTGGGTGCACTTGCCAGTTCGACAGGGCAGTTAAAACTGCACGTGCAGACACTGCATCTAAGTCAAAAAAAACAAAATGCCTCAAGGTCAAAAATGCAGGAGGTAGAGGCAAAATGCCAAGAGAAACCACGCCAAGGATGCCAAGTCTAACAGCAAGAGATAGACTTCATTGCTTGGGCACTAAGTTAGGCTGCATATGGGAGTTGGCTTTAGTATAGAATGGGGAAAAACAACCCCCACTAGATAGAACAGAGGGACTCAGAATTGGCACTAACATGCTGACCTTAATATGCTGTGGGATTATTTAGCGTGCCGATTCCATGCTTTGTGCGCACAAATTAAATACTTATTTTTTTCATACAATTACGTATTTGCCTGGACTATCATATTTATGTCATTACTGTGTGCACTTTGAGTCTTGAGCCTGTGTATGCCTCAAACCTATATGCACCTTGAAGAGCCTTGGACAGTTCGACCCACGCTACCATTGAGAGTCAAGTGTTGAAAGGGGTAGCACTTGGTCCAATTCATCAGGACCCATACAGGCCTGTGACATCAGGAGTAAAAGACTGCAACACCATGGTTGGGCCCCGTAACTTCTGCTTGTCCCGTGGCACCCGGAAAGGGGTTCTGGCCATGTCACAACACATTTATTTTACCATGGGATATGGTTTCCAGTATGTCTGTCGAAAAATACTGCAGTTCTATGCTGCATACCATGTTTTATAATAGTTGGTGCATCTATGTGACAGTTGCTCATGATTTTACTAAGAGCAGCTGGGAAGAGGTTCTTGCATGGAAACTACTATTTGAAAAGACGGTCTCTGCAGGCCACAGGCAATGCCGAAGTCTAACAACCATGCAATGAGATCAAAATAAAATGAGTGGTACATGCCAGAAAGGTTTAACACAAATACAAAAAATGAAATGCAACCCTTGCTCCCCATCCATAATGTAGTAAATAAAAACAACCACAGCTTTTTATATGGTGAAATAGACTCAAACGTCTGTAGATGCCAGTATGAAAAATTAATAGCTCTCACAAATATCAAATCCTTAAGGTGTGTAGTGAGCAGCTATCACGACAGGACAGAGAGAGCATGTCATCACTAATTGGTCACCCACTTGTTTTTGTGCAGTGTAGCACTCTGGCAGTGCTCATGTGTCCCATGGCACCGCTGTTACAGAGGATTGGATATTTCCCTTGTGTGCTGTGCCGTAGTAACATTACAGATGTATACAAAGGCACAATGAGCCAAATAGATCTTTAATGCCAAAGGTGAAAGGAGTAATGCTCTTCATTCAGTTCAGAGTTCCAAGCATCACTAAAGACAGGGATTATTTAAAGAAACTAGGAAGCATTTTTCAGAGCTACTCTTATGGGTCATGCAAATTTATGAAATGATATTTCCCCTTCTTGAAAAAAGCGTTGCTGAATTTGCAAAGAGCACTCATTAAATTGTCCTATTTCAATGTAGCCCATCAATTTTCAATACCAAGGCCCAATTGTACTAATCTTTCACCCAACGCAATGCAGCATGGCAAGTTGCTGTGCTCTATTGCCTGAGATTGAGAGAGCTGAACTGCACCATATTTACAAAGACGTGAAGCTGTTCAGCTATCTGCTTGTGCTAGCACACTTGAGGCTGTCTAGTTCCAACACAGGAACCCTCACGCCATGGTACAGGGGTGCCTGCACTTTGTGTAGGAAGGGACATCTTAATACACAAAAACAATCTTTAGAGGCGTATTCCTTTTTGCTGTGTGTTCTGCTGAATAAAGCATACATGCAAAGTGGAAGTAGCATGGAGAAATTAAGTTATTGCTCCTCGCTCTTCCAGCCTTGGTAGGCACACCAGTTTGACACAAACCCAGGTTTACTGAGCTTAGTAATCTGGGTTTGCATCAAATAGATAGATGGATGCATGGGAATGACCATGCTCCATCCACACAACACCTCACCAACGGAGAGTAATGTAAGCTTTGCGGGTGTAAAGTGATGCAAAGCTACACAAATATGGATTTGTGTAGCTTTGTAAAAGTCACTTAACACTTGAGCTGCCTTGCACCCACTTGCATGACAGAAAGATAACACAAGTAAATCTGGGCCCATGACTACACCTTTTCCACAGATCTATGTAGAGTGCTGATGATGTCTTCGGCCACCTGGGCACAATTTAGCCTTCCTCTACAGTGCAATGTGCGAGAAAGGTCTTGTCTGAGTTGGCACTTGAGGAACAAGCTCAAGTAAAAGCCTCTTTAAGTGGACAAACAATCGCGATTGTACATTTTGCGCATGTATCATATGAGTCTAAAATCATACAATTACCCTTTTGCCTGCTGTTTCTATCGCTTTAACTTTGGAACTAGCATTCCAAGGGGAGCAAGGTCATGCTAGGATGTGTGGCTTTAGTTGTTCTGGCATTTCCTAGAATCTAGGTGTTTCACTCAGGTCTCCCTGTTATGCCCACTTTGCATAGATTATCAGTGGGTTCATGCTTTGTGGCTCAAAGTCACTTAGAGTTGTGCTTGCATCAACTTTCACCACAAAAAATTATTCTACATGAAAAAGTTGATTATTGACTGTTACTGCTAACTTCTAATGCATAATTCTGCTTTGCATCAGATGAATGCCTGCATCAAACATTAGAACATCAGAGATCGGGTTTGTTTTATATCTGCCACTTGAATACATGAAATGTTGTAAGAAATTGAAAGTATTAGTGGAGGGGGTTAAGCAGTCAGGCTTAGCTTAGAGACAATGTGTATAGTATATTTGCACTACACAAACAGTGATAAAGTGGAAACACAACACAAGAGAAACCCCAAATCAATTTAGAAAAATAGAGAATATTGTAAGAAATAAAATTATACTAAAACAACAAAACTCGAGGAAAATATGGCGCCCGGCTAGTTTGCGGGCTGCGAGTGTCTCCCGAGGTGGATGGTGTTTGTTGGGATTTTCTTACCGAGTGGAGTCTCGCGAGCTGCAGCAAGTAGTTGGAGGATGCTGTGATTTCGTATCCATTGTATTTTCCGAGTGTATAGGCCAGAGCGGCGGGGGCACTAAACAGTAAAAATTTACCGGCTTCAGTACGCTGGTGGTGTATGGCGGGATCGGCTCTTGGAGCCGTACGGAGTCGGGAGAGGAGGGAGGAGGACGTTGAGGAGGAGCCCGCAGCCCAAACGGATCTCAGCTGGGACAGAGTGGCATTTGAGGTCGGCAAGGGGCGTCGAGCTGCAGCCAGGATTCTTTTTCGAGGGGGAGGATGGGGGAGAGGTAGGCAGGCTGTCACAAGGAGTGACAAAAGTTCGGAGGAGCAGCTTTCTTCGTCAGGGGCACAGGTACACTTTTCTCACACTCAAGTACAAGACCAGCAACAGTCTTATGAGACTTTACACGTTAGGGTTAACGGTAAAGATAAGGAAGGTCCCAGGGATGCGGTCAGCCGGGTGTGGAAAATTCTGTGGGAAATTCAGTGGGTGTCAGCAACCTTGGAGTTGGGGCAGAGGAAGGGGTAGGTGCAAGGGGCATTTCCAGGTATGCCCTAAGGAGTGCGGGGAAAGTGGTGCAGAATTTCATATATAATCAGGGGGACCCCTCTGATTCAAATAATAAGGAGGTAAGGGAGGTGAAGTGCAGAGGAAAGCGAAGTGCAAAAAACAACAAGGTTCATAACAAACTGGCAAGGGGGGAATCGCTAGAGCGCAAGATAAAGGTGACACCTTCCCTCAGGTCATACTATAAGGTATTACCAAAGACATTGGTGCTAAAGGGGAATCCTCCGGCAAAGTTAATTAGGCCATTGACACCCCCCAGGGCTAAACATGTACACCAGAACCGTGGGAGCAGTTTGGCTAGTTTTGGGGCTTGTTCGGGTGAGTTGCCTGATACAGATTTGGTTGATTGGTCTAAACATTTGAGTCCTAACCGATTCCAGGTCCTGTCTTTAGACATGGGTGATGATGTATTACAGGTTCAGGATGAGGGTAATTTAAGTATATCACGAATTGGCTCAGGCTCGGAAGTAACTGGCTCTGAAGAAACTGTAGTTCCAGCTGGTACTTTATTCATTACGGGGGCTGTACAGTCCAAGAAGCAGAAGGAGGTAGAGCAGGAGAGCAGCGAGACCTCTATAATTACCATGCTTAAAAATCTTCATTATGAGATACAGAAGAGATTTGAGAAGTCAGAGTAAAATCAGGAAAGTATCAGTATGTGGGTTGTTAGGTTGTTAGAGAAGAAGATTGATGATTTGAGTAGCCAAACGATTGAATTAGAGGTTGAGGAGAGGGATCTTAGAGATGAGGCCATGGTTAAACGGAAGGAGCTAGAGGCAATCAAGAATAAGGAGAGGGAGCACGAGGAAAGGGTAGAAAGATTGGAGAATATGCAAAGAAGGAATAATCTAAACATTTTAAATTTCCAAAGGGTAAAGAAGGAGAGGTTATTAGGAAGTCTGTAGTGCATTTGCTGAAAAATGAATTGCAGCTGGAAGAGACAGAAGAGGAAATCTCTAGAGATATTCAGAGAGTACATCGTGACCCCTTCAGGCTGAACCCTAATCGTGCTAAACCCAGGAAAATTCTGATAAATTTTATGACCTTTACTTTAAAGGAGAAGATTCTAGCAAGTGCTCTCAAGAAGAAAACTTTGGATGTAGAAGAGGCTAAAGTTGAGGTAAGATCGGATCTATCGACTGTTACTGCTAACAGACAGTGGGAGCTTGGTAAAAGGATCGTGTCGCTGAGGAAATTGGGCGCGTCAGTTCAATAAAACTTTCCAGCCCTTTAAAAGGTGATGTGGAATAATAAGATGCACTCCTTCCGGCTTGTAGAAGATGTAGATAGATTTCTGGAACAATGACAACCTGGTAATATTTGATTGCAGATTCAGGATTTTTTTTTTGTGCTGCTCTGGCTGCTTCTATAAGGATTTTCTAAAGGACTCTACTCGTGTATTTTTATTTTGGATGTAATATTTATTAAATGCACCTCCCGTTAAGGGGCACTCATAGGGCTTAAAAGCCATGGGTAGTTGGAAAGGGTTTTCCAGGGAAAGGGGGTGGGATACAGGTGTGTTTGGGGTGGGGGAGGGAAGGGTAAGAGGTAAATGCAGAAAAATCCTCAGATGCATTTTTGCTGTCAATGGTAGGGAGGGTATGAGAGTCTTTTTTCTGGGTTGGGATGAGTGGGGTTAGTTGAAACGAATTGAAAATTCTATCATGGAATGTGAATGGATTGTGTGTAAAGAGAAGAAGGGAGTTGATATTAGCATATTTGAAGGATTCTCCGGCACAAATACTTCTATTACCAGAGACTCACTTGACTGGAGATGAGAGTAAGAAGCTGTTTTTATCTCAACGGTGGCTGGCTCATGCAGTATATACTCCACAGACAGCTGTGACTAAGGGAGTGGCAGTTTTAGTTAAACAAGGCTTGAATATCTCAGTGGAAGTAAAGGCGGCTAATGCAGGAGGGAGATGGTTGATTGTTAAATTAAAGTTTTTTGGGCAAGTGCTTATCGTGGTGGGATATTATGGCCCGAATCAGGATGACATAGGTCCACTAGATGACCTGGGGCAGATTATCATGGTTGGGGATTTCAACACAGTTTTGGATTATAAACTAGATAGATCTCAAAAAAGTAGAGCGGCTATGAATCACAAAATGTTAAATAGAGTTAGACTGTTGATGAGTCATCTGGGTTTATGCGATATTTGGAGAAGTCGGTTTGGTCAGCAGTCAGGATTCACATTCTATAACAAAAAGTATGATCATAAATCCCGCATTGACTATTTTTTGGTGGACCGTAGGATGGTTGATTAAGTTGCCCAGGTTGGGCATATTGGAGTACATCTTTCTGATCACTCAGCTATTTCTCTTCGGTTGACTATAGGGGTTGGTACATTAGCTTCAATCTGGAGGTTGTACGAACGATACTCTCAGAACAGGAGGCAATGGAGGCTTTGAAGGAGGAGACAAAATAATTTTTTTAAATGAATCGGGGTTCAGCGAAGTCTGAGATCGTTTGGGATGCATACAAGTCTTTTCTGCGAGGGAGACTAGGAGCTTTGGCAGCCAGGAAAAGAAGATTATATTACAAGAGTGTCTCAGATGTGGAGGATAAGATTCGTAAGATGGAGGCGGGTTTAGTAAAGGTAGGAAATAGGGGGGCTAGTGAAAAGGAGTTACAAGATCTTACTGATGTAAAGGCAGATTTAGTGGATATTTTGAGAGATAGAGTCAAGGAGAAGTGGGAGGCTAGCCAGCTTGCTTAATTTGAGAATGGTGAGGCCTGCAGTAAGCTTTTAGCTTGGAAAACAAAGAGTGACCAAGTTCAAAATTTGATTAAAGAAGTGAAAAGTGAGGAGACGGGTCTGATTATTACAGCTAATAAAGGAATAGCTGCAGCTTTTTATGAATATTTTGGAAAGGTATATCAGGAAGATCTTGTGGTGGAAGATCAGGCAGTCTTGAGATGGGTAGAATTTTTGGACCCTTTATCGGAGGATTAGAAAGATGTTTTGAACCAAGAGATCACTGAGGCAGAGGTTGAGGGGGTTATGAGAGGGGGAAAAAGAGGCACAGCACCTGGGCCTGATGGCCTTCCTGCGGAAGTTTATAGAGCTCTGGTTGAAGTTTTAATACTAAGCCTGGGTAAAGCACTACGCTACGCACATGTAGTTTGCGAAGTTTGCGCTACTTCGCACTATGCGAATTGCACGTAGCACAGTGCAAACATGCGTAGCGTAGTGTTGCATAGTGCAGCGGTCATTTTTTGCTTGCTCGCGGTCCTCAACATCAAGTTGGCGACCGCGAGCAAGCAAAATGACCTGCCGGCGAGACTTTTTCCTTGTTCGCGATCAAGTTAGAGATAAATGCTAGTCTAAGGGGTTGGTCGCATTTACCTCTCACATTGTTTGGTCGTGCAAATCTGGTGAAAATGATGATTTTGCCAAAGTTAACATTTTTGTTTCAAACGCTCCCTTTGTCCTTCAAGAAGGAGTGTTTTTTAAGGCTGCAGAGTGAGATTAGCACTTTTCTTTGGGCATCTAATGGACCACGCCTTTCTTGGAAGAAGCTTAGGGGACGCAGGGTGAAGGGTGGTCTGGCGGTGCTGGATTTGCAACGTTATTTGTGGGCTTTTTTGTTGAAAAATAGTAGAATGCTGCTGGGTACCCCGACTGAGACAGCAATTGGCAAAATCTTTGGAGCAATGCTGAAAAAGCAGGATTATAACGAGGATGGTTTCATGTATAAATTTGCTGATCTGAAGTTTTTCAAGAAGGTTAGTTTAAAGATTTTGAGAGACTTAGCGGAGACATGGTACAAAATCAGGAGGGCTTTAAAAATTCCATATTACTGCCAGAAGGCTTCAATCTGGGATGCGCCAGGATCCCCACCTTGGTCCAGGGATTCGCTGGCTCGACCACTAAAGGAGAAATGTCTTCAGAGATGGGAGCAGCTATTCCCGGATGGAATTTTAATCACTTGGGGTTAGTGTGAGGAGGTATGGGGTCCCAGTTTCTCTAGATTTAAATATTTACAGATTCAAAGCTGGTCGGCGGCAATGGGCGATCAAATAGGATCCTGCAATGAGCTGGAGGAGAATCTCTTTTCTAATTGTGTTTTCAAGAAAGAAATTGCTTTGTGGTATTGGCTGCTGTTAGAAATGGAGGATGGCCGTTTCACGTTACCAGAGACCCTCTGGGGAGACAGCTTGCCAGAGATCGCGACGGAAGACCATTGGCAAGTAGCAACGTCTATGCTTTATAAAATAGTAAAACCTGCTTATTTAGGGAGGAATCATTCTTTCACAGTGCACAGGAGGTATTGGACTCCGTGAAGACTTTCCAAATTTGGTTCAGGAGGTGTGGTGGTGTGCCCCAAGTGTAAAAGCCCAAATAAAGATGATCTGCACATGTTTTTCCGGTGCCCGAAGATTCAGGTCTTTTGGGAGGCTTGAATAGTTGTTTGTCGACTGTCCTTGGGCTGCAGATTAAGGTAAGCCCTGAGATGGTTATATTTGGACGACTGGATCTGCAAGGTAAGGGCATAAATGACAATGTAAAGCTTATTTTTTATGCTGTACTTCTGGCTCGAAGAGAGATATGCAAACTATGGGTTTCGCTGGCCCCTCCAACAGAGCTTGACTGGAAAATATATACATTTTCTTTTCCTTTTTTGGCACGCTTTGGGTGAAGGGTAGGGTGTTATGGCTAGTAGGAGGTATTGGTCCAATGATTAAGCTTTAGCCTGCCTCGGCTGGTGAAAGTCTTCTTGGTTTACCGGGAAGAAATGGGGTAAGGGTTTGACTCGCGGTGGAATGAGGCTCCCCGGTTTTTCTTTTCCATCAAGGGTGCTCCCTAGAGGGATCCTCTATTCTAAATTGTGTTGGTCTACCAACCCCCCCCCCCTGCATCCAGTAAATGAGGCTGGAAAGCCCAGGGTAGTTTCGTTGAGTTTTTGGTCGGCGATAAGGCAAATGAGGATAAACAAAAAAAACAGCAACAAAACTCAAATCAGCAGAACTGACGTCTTGCCTTTTTAAATTTTAAGGTTCAAAATAGCACCTACAGGCGTGAAGCACCAGCTATGGCAATTTGGTCATGCCGGAACAAAGTCACAAGTTCAGGCCGACCATGGTGGAGTGTGGGCCAGATACAATTGGTCCTTCTGGATGTTTTACCTTGTGGTTTGATGTGAGGGCTATGCAACATGGCTTTGCGGGGCTCTGTGCTGCTCAGGGTTGTATCCAGTGAACCCTTGGGTGGGGAGCTTTGTGACTCTGTGGGGCTAGCATAGACTGTCAGTCAGGAGCTGCATGGTGCAGCTCTGCAGGGTTCTGCGTTGCTCTGCATCAGATCCCGTGCAACCTTCAGTTAGGCAGGAAGGAGTGCACTCTGAATCCAGGAAAGGGTCCTGTATTTTGCGGACAACACTTTGGGAGTATTCAAACAAAATATCACGCAAAAAAATATCGAGATGCAGCAATATGGAGCTTTTAATATCATGATCCACAAATACCGTGATGCAGGACTGTTACCGACAAGTATTTTTATTTTCTAAGGTAAGTGAGATTGATGTCAAATATTCTGTTGTTAATGTGGTTTGCAAAAATATCTATGTTGTTAATATCAATGTTAAAAATAACTATGTGTTTAATATCATTTACAAAAATATTGTTGTTAATAATATGATTTTACAATTATTTTATTTAGTTTAGTATATGTTGTAATTGTTTATGTTATACATTGCTTGATTAATAATTGTTAATGTTTTCATATAGTTTGTAAAAAACATGTATTTATTGTAATTGTTTATTGTATTTATTAGTGTTGTAGCAGGTTGTGGGTTTTGTAGGGGTATAGGGTGGGAATTAATTTAATTATAATTAATTAATCATTGATTTTTTAATTATTATTAATTATTTAATTGATAATTAATTTTAGAAATTGTGTAATTTCTTTATTTTTAAGTTATATTATAGGTGTGGGTTGTGGGGTTCATAGGGGTACAGGGTGGTAAGTAAATACATTTTAGTTAAGTAATAATACTTTATTACCTATTAATTATTTTAGGTAATAATCAGTTACCAAATTATGTAATTCATTTATTTTTTAAGTTATGTTTTAAGTGCAGGTTCTGGGGTTTTTAGGGGAATAAATTAAAGTAAATTAATTATACATTTATAATTAATTCAAATTGGAATTAATTTTTTAATTGATAAATAATTATGTGAATTGTGTAATTAAGATATATGTTAAACTTTCTGTCAGGTGTCGGTCATTGTGTTTTAAAGGGGACAGAGTGGAAAGTTAATTTAGAAATAATCTATTGTTAATGTATTATTACCTTATGAATTATTCGATTGATAATTATCTTAATTATGAACTTATCATATTTGTTAAGTTATATTTTAGGTGTGTGTTGTTTAGTTTGTACAGGACTGGGGGAAGTTATTTACGCAAACATAAGTAAAAAATTATCATTTACTAAAAAACTTTTTTATTGCGTAATATATCAATTGTGTTATACTTTGTTAATTTCTATTACATTTTGATTGTTGGTTGTAATGTTTATGGGAATATAGTGTGGTATTTTAATTATATTATTAATATTTGGGTTAATTGGTAATTATAAAAATATACATATTTATGTTACTTTTTAAATGTGTGTTAAAATTAAGACATTTATTTCCATATTTATAATTTTATATTTTGTGGCATTTAATAGAGTTGTTAAAATATGTTATTTGTTTGAAGTGAAGGACTCTTTCTGTATTGTACCAAAGAATGGAGTGGGAATTGTAAATTGTACCTCTTGTAAGTCTAATGCTTTCCCTACTGTTGCACAACTGAAGTAGAAATAGTATTTTACCTCTCCTAAGTCCTGTGGTTTACCTACTATTGCACTGATTGTTGTAGGAATAGTAAATGTAACCTCTTCTGAGTCCAGTGCTATCCCTACTGTTGCGCCTTCTGCAGTGGGTATAGTAAATTCAACCCTTTCTGAGTCCAAAGCTTTCTCTACAGTTGCACACAGTGGAATGGTAATAGCATTGGTTACCCCTCCTGACTCCAATGCTTACCCTACTGCTGCATCGACTGGTGTGGGAATAGTAAATGTAACCTCTCCAACATTTCCCCTACTGTTCCACTGACTGGAGTAGGAATAGTATATTTTACCCGTCCTGACTCCACCACTTTCCCTACTTTTGCACAGACTGTGTGAGAAGAGTTAATTTAACCTTTCCTGAGTCCAACACTTTCCCTACTGTTACACCTCCTGGAGTGGGAATAGTAAATGTAACCCCTCCTGAGTCCAACGCTTTCCCTACTGATACACACATTTTGCTTAGGCAGGAAATGCCAAATTTCTAAAAGTGCCATTTTCAAAATTGAGATTTAAAATCTGCCTTTACCATTAGGTTGGATTTAAAATTACCTTTCCAACGAGTCCTTAAATAATTTTTTTTAACAAACCTGTTTATTAAAGTTTTTAAGGAGAAAAGAAAATAAGCATCATCATATGTTGTATCAGTCACTGACAAGGCAGTGTAAGCTTACCTGTTTTCCAACGATAAATGCAAGATGGGAAGCATACAATTAACAGGCATCATAAAGTTCTTAAAAGCTAAGCAAAAAACATTACAAATTAGAGGTGCCAAATAGTCGATGAATATATCTAATGCATTGTAAAACACAGTTGATTAGGGAGCCCGAGGTGGCTCCAAGGAAATCAGGAGGGTCCCGGTCGCCTCTCTTGTGTATTTTACAATGATGACTAGACAATAGAACTCTTGGAGTAACTAAGGGTGGGAGGGGGAGGGTGACATTCGCAAGGAGGGGTGATAACCCAGAAGGCGAGGGGGTATCGCTTAGTCTAAAGCTAGCTTTTAAGGTAAGGGGGGGCCTACTGTCCAGTCCAAGAGTTGGGGGACTGTCTTGGGGTTCTCTCGGGGGTATGGCATGAGGAGGTCCTCAAAGAGTTGGAGGGCTCATAGTCTGAGGGGTCATAGCGGACGTTTTCTATCTGAGAGAGGCAGTGTGTTAGGGGTAGCCAGGTGTGAATACATTTGTTATCCATGTGGGTGAGGTGGGCCATCAGTAGCTCCTTTGCCAAAACCTGCCAGAAACGTTGGAACCTTGTGGAGATCAGAGGGGAAGAGGTTTTCTTCCATTGCAGAGCAATAGTTTGTCTAGTCGCTCCTAACATCTGCGCAATGATGTGCCGATCAGAGTGTGTCAAACCTGAAAGTTGAGTTGGTCTGCTAACCAGTAGGATCACTATTGGGGATTTTGGTATGGGAAAGCCCACAGAATTTTTGATGTGACTTAGAAACTCCTTCCAAAACATGGCTAGAAGCAGGCAAGTCCACCAGATGTGTATGAAGTCTCCCCCCGCTGTCTGGCATCGCCAGCAGAGGGGGGAGAGTGTGGGTAGAGTTTTGTGCAGTCTTGCAGGGGGTATAGTACTAACACGTCATTAGTTTGTCTGCTGCCTTGAGTTGGGGGAAGCTCCTTTATATATTATGGGAATGTCCTGCCATAGTTGTTCCCAGTTTTGAGGTGACACGTCTTCCCCCGTGTCTGCCACCCACTGCTTCTGATATGTGTGCAGTTAATTGGGTTGTGAATGTTATAATGTCTTGTATGCACGAGAGATTAAGCAATGTGTACCCTCAAAGGTTCGGACCTGAGCTTCAAAAGGAGTAGGCGGTCTGGTGGCTCTCTGGGAAGAGTTAGGGGTAAGCAGCCAGTGGCATAGCTGATAGTACTGTAATCTATCAGCTTCCGTGACATGAAAGGAGTTTTTGCATTGTTCAAAAGTTTTGAAGTTGTCCCCTTCAAATAAGTCTTGAATTATGTGGCATTCTCTCTGAGTCCAAGACGGAAATGGGTGTGGTTGTAAGGCCGGAGGGAACATGGGGTTGTGAGGTATAGGCGTGTTGGGGGAGGGGAAGGATGTGAGGCCTCTGGGAATCGTGATTTTATTCCACATTTGGAGCTCTGTTTTCATAGGGTTTGCTAGATATGCGCTTTGTGGTCGCGCCATTCTGGAAAGCCAGGCCAATTCCAAAGGGGCCTGCATGCAACCAACCGGTCCATGTAGAGCCAGTGTTTCACACTTTCATTAACCACCCACTCTGAAATATATCGGGGATGAGATGCCCAGTAATAGTCCAGGAGGTTAGGGCAAGCAAGACCACCACGATCTTGGGGCATCAGAAGCAATTTGTTTCAAAAGTGGGGATCGGCCTTTACCTCATATGAAGGAAGTTAGGTCGTGCTGGAGGCTCTGGATGTCTATATGCGGGATGGGCATGGGCAAGATTTGAAATAGGTATAGTATTTTGGGTAAAAGCGTAATTTTAAACCATGTTAAGGCAGCACATCCAGGGGATTGGGAGTTTTTTCCTGCAGCGTATTTCTTCCCGGATTTCTCGTCAGTATGAAGAATTGGCCTGGGTCCAGGAGGAAAATGACATGGTCAGGTTGAGGCCAAGGTGCCGGATTGAGTTGTCAGTCCAATGTAAGGGGATGAGAGGATGGAGTTTCAGGATCTCTATATTTGGAAGGGAGAGGTTTAGGGTATGTGACTAGGTCATGTTAATCTTGAAATCTGAGGCTACTTCATAGGTGTGGAGAAGGGAGGCAAGGGCGAGAAGAGAGGTTGTTGGTGCAGTGAGCGTGAGTAGGGGGTCATCTGAGAGTGGGAGAGAAAGCAATAGTCAATACGCGATTATGAGTGGTGGACATGCGAGAAGAAGGAGTAATCCCGGTAGTCTGGCGATTGGTATCTCTAGGCATCTACCAGGCCCAAGTTTGTAAGGTCCCTCTTAAGGGCAGCTGACATTGCTTTTGTGCCTTGATAGGTAGCGGTACTGTGGTCCATATTTGGAACCCAGACCATGTTTAAATCACCTACTATTATTACTGATACCTCTAGGAAGCGCAAATGGTCCCTCAACAGAGACCTCAGGAAGGCATCTTGGGCCTGGTTGGGCGTGTAGATATTGAGAAGAGTTAGGGGTTGGGTGCCTAGCTGGGTTTGAATTTTTAAGTAGCGACCCTCCATGTCTCGTATCACCCGAGGGGGTGTTTTACCCAGTTTGGCTTCAGTCAGTATTGGAACTCCTGCTGTTTTGGAGGTGGAGGACACCCAGTATTGGCAGAGATGTTTGGGATGGGCCGTGAGATGTGTGTCTGTAAGTAACAAGTGTGTTTCCTGTCAGAAGATGATATCAGGGTCTTGTATGACCAAATATCACCAAAACTGATGCCTTTTATTAGGAGAATTAAGCCCTTTGACTTTGAGGGGAAAAGGTGGTAAAAGGTGGTGTTGGCGCTATGTATGAGGTATCTGTATCGCCCGAAGGCGGGGGAGTGGAGGGTGTACGTCGAGTGTACCCAGTGTGGATGGGTTCTCCTGATGAGAGCGTCCGCCCTCTGGTATGGGGTTGGAAGGAAGAGGGAGGGAGGGAGAACAATATTTGTAAGAAAGAAAGGCCAACAGGGCATGTAGGGTGTACTGCCATTCTGTATTGTCAAAACAGGAGCCATTCCGAAGATGTCACTCTTTTGAAGGGCATTATAGGTATTTTGGGCGCAGTAGTGCAGCTCTAATGTATCGGTCTCCACTGACCTCATCCCGCTCAGGAAAGGAGGCAATAAGCCAGCTATTGATCCACTGATGTCTAAAAGGTAGGGGCTAGTGATGGATCCCTATTTAAAGAGTGGTAGAGTAAACTCGCCAGGAACCCTTATAGAAGTGGGGTTATGCAGAACAGAAAGGGCATCACAAGCCAATTGGTTTTTCTATATTATGTCCATGTAGTAATATCTATAGTGTCCCCAAGTCTAAAAGCTGTGTGTGGAGGGACCCAGACGTGTCCGACATAAAGTTAGATGCCTGCTATTCCGAAGCTGCTGATGAGTGGGCCGGTGAATTGGGTTCGCTCATGACATGGATGTGCTGAATGATATCCTGTTTGGCTTGTGAAGAGTCCTATTTCTTAGGGCCAGACTTGTGATGAGGGGGAGGTATCATGGCCCACTCCGGACAAATTTGTATCCTGTGAGAAGCCCGGGAAGAAGAGGGGCTAGTATCTGTGGATTCCAATGGGAGCTGGAGAAGTTGCTTTGCCTCTCGCAGTGATCGAAGAGCCTGGTGTTTGCCATCCCAAGGGAAGATCAGTGTGAAAGGATTATCTCATTGGTACTTGATGTTGAGATCACGTAGTTTGTCAGTCACTGGTTTGAAGTCTTACAAGGTTACAGGTTCAATATCCTGGAAGAACTGGATTGAATATCTGTTGTATGTTAGGTTGGTAGATCCTCGAACTTTCTGCAAGATGGCTTACTTCCCGACAAAGAAGTGGACGCATGTGAGAATGTCTGAGTGAAGTCCGGACGACCTTGAGGGTCAGCCACCTGGTGGGCTCTGTCTAGGGCGGGGGGGCGACACATCGTCATCAGCTCTGATTGTATGTAAAAGGTCCGCTGTGAAGGTCATGATATCTTGTCCCTCTGCTCCAGCAAAGGTTATTGTACCGACTTCTGCTCTCCAGGTATTCCTGCTTTAATTGAAGATTAATATGCAGGTCTTCGAGCAATGCCATCCTGCGCCACAAGTTCTCATGGTACTCTGATCGCGCATCGATCATGCTTTCGAGGTTGTCAATTCTCCCCCTGATCTCTGTAATGTCCCGGTGAATCTCAGTAAGGCAGGTCTTGAACTCTGTTTTGAGGGAACCAATTTCGATTTTAATTTCTTGCAGTAAGGTGGTCATAAAAGCCAGCATCAGCTATAGTCTCAGAAGGTTCAGGGACAGGCGGCAGAGAAGGGTGGGGTTTCAGCCAGAGTTAAGTCACTGGATTATCCGGGGTGGAGAGGGAATCCTTATTAGCTTTAGCCCGTGGCATGGCAGTAGCAGCACTGTCAGCTGTGAAATGGCTGTGTGACAGGGCCGTGTGTCAGTCAATCTGTAAGCAGGCGAGGGGGTCAAGCAGTGTTCACAATTGTGGTGGCTTGCAGGGCTGAGGTGGCCAGAGTGTCTCAGAGGGTGGGGTATCAGCCTATCCGGAGCAATGTCAGTGAACCCTCACTTTTTATTGTAGAGGCTTTGTACATCTACCTCAAGGGGAGGAAAGTTCAGAGGCTTGTATTCTGTCACTGATTCCAGCGAGTATAATGGACCAAGCAGTGGACACCTCAGAGTTTCAGGCAGGGCCCGCTGAGAGGGGAAGCTCTGTAATGTTTGTACCATCAACACACTGGGCTCCCGAAGTATCCCCTACTGCCCTGTCTGTTATCAGGTCCCACGGGAGTTTGATGAGTCAGTGCTGGAGTGGAAGAAGAAGGCGGGCCCAAGCAGGTATCCAACGGTCTATGCCAGCACAGGGATCTTACAACCTGGGCAGGGTAGAGGGCTGCCAATAATGTGCCACTTCGAACAGGCAGTCCGTCTGCCCTATGAACACCAGATGGGGAAGGTAGTGTTTAGGATCTAAGCACGGAGCACTGGGTGACCACGCGCCCCTACCGGCAAGTCGAACCCTGGTGACCAGGATAAGACCCATAACTGGTAGGCTGTAATGGAGGGAGGAGGCTGGGGAGAAAGGCCCGCTTCTTGGTTTCTGCAGCCGCTCCCCCTTACCTCCACCGTCGTTGTACACTGCCAAGTTTCTATAATGGGGAGGATCCCAGCTGGCCACCTGATGATGTGGACCTGATTATGGCCGAGGGCAGATGGGGGAGATCAGGAACTCTGTAGGCCAGGCCCAGACCTCCAGGCTGCCATAGAAGCCACGCCCACCGGCCTCCGAGCCACGCTGCAGGTGAGTAGACAGACTCCAGTCACGGCCCTCAGCCAAGGCAGGCAGTTATGTCGGGCTCGGCTGGTTCCCGAAGCTCCAGAGCCAGTGAGCGGGCCACACCAGCCTCAATAGGAGTCTCATCCCTGGAAGGCCCAGCCGAGTCTCCTGGCCACCACCAGAGTGGGGACAGGATAAAGTCCTGTGCTCATGGCGACCGCCCAGCCGAAGATGGGATCCGGGCCCAAGGCGGGTCAGCACAAGCCCCAGCAGGAGAGAGGAGGCTGCTCCGGTTCTGCATCCTCGGGCCAGGGAGTTAAGATGGCGTCCCTAGGAGTCGCAGCAGACTCACAGCCGGGATTTCACTCTTGGCTGGCAAGTCACCCGAGTGATCTCAAGATATCTGGGGCCCTCTGCATCGTCCTAAGAGGTAGGCATGTGATCATGAGCTGGAGTGAGTGCTTTGAAGGCTGCAGGTGAGTGGAGATGGGCCGCGGCGGAGTGTAGACGTGAAAACCCACGTCTCACTCCATTCGTGTCTTAGCCACACCCCCTTGAATAATTTTTTGGGCTAGTCTCAAACTGAAGTCATGCATTACAAGGACTTAGAATATTACCCATCACTTTTCTATGGGAAGGCCAGACTTGCCACAGAGTAAAACGCCTTTCGAGGTTTTTCACTGCCAGGACATGTAAAAACTGTATGCACAATGTACTACTTTTTAAATACCATGCACACTGCCTGCCCTTTGGGCATTTAGGGCCTAGCTTAGGGTGAATCATAAGTAACAAAAAGAAAAGCTCAGCCCTGATAAAAGGCTTGTTGTACCATGTCAAAATGGCTGTTTAAAATTGCACACACAGACTACAAGGGGAGGCCTATACACATGTTTTACAGTGCTACTTTAGTGGATAGTACATTATATGCTGCATCCCACTTGTAGCATTTAAATTACAAGCCATAGGCACATAGAGTACCATATACTAGGTACTTATAAGTATATTATATGTGCCAATTTGATGTCAACCAGTTTTAACATATTTAAAAGGGAAAGCACAAACACTTTACCACTGGTTAGCAGGAGTAACATTTGCAGAGTCCTATGACCAACAAAAACGGTTTCAGCTAAAGATGGCAAAAATTTGGGAGAACAGAACAGATGGTAATTTCCAACAGATGTGGTATGTTGAATGACTGTATTATATATGGCATAAAGTACAAACTGATGTACATTATAAGGATATTGCAAGTGTTAATCGGATATGAATTTACCTTGAAAAAATGAGAAGACAAGAGGAGTTTGGCAAAACAGGAACAAGCTGGTTTAATTAAATGTAGCGGTCAGGAGAGCATCAACAGAGTCATGTCTTAAGACAATCTCAATGTACAGCAATTTTGGCCATATAATATTACAGTTCGTGAGGTACAATAAAATGGTTTCATATTCTTATAAAGCACGTGGGTCTAGGCCTAGTCATAAATCATAAATGTAATCATCTGATAAGGGGGACACAGGTAGCTCTTGACCTTGGGCAAGCTAGTGTGGGCCATTGTGTATGTGTCCAGATATTCAGCGTAGAGAACAAGTGATCACTATGTGTGGTGTGCATGCTTTGTCCCGATTGGCTCAGTGTTCCTAACTAAATGTGGTATCTGTGGCATTTTGAGACCATGTGTCTTTGGCCAAACGTGTTTTATTGGAGCCATTTTCTTGGACCTTTTTGTGGTGTAACTGCCTATCTGTGGGATCATTATAAGAAGGGTATACCCAAAATCACAGGGACCTGGGTGTAGAACAGTATAGAAAGTGGTGGTCTCAGTATTATTACATCAAAACAGTGTAAAATTGTGTCAAAAACAATAAAACAAAGAAATTGATTGGTGCTGCAGTGTTATTTAATCACACTAAGCACATGCTGTGCATTTCTTAAGAAACATTCATATGTCATGTTGGTGTGCCCATCTGGGTGGGGGGAGGGGAGGAAAGTGATTTGGGTGTGGTAGGGAGGTAAGTGACAAATAGTAATCAAAAGTATCACAATCAAATTGTTCGGCATGTTACTTAATGCCACGTTTTCATAATATAGTTCATATCGGAAAAAATGCAATCATTTACATAGCCATGTACAATATATGATCACAGTGTAAAATGCACTAGTGGTAATACTGGCATCAATGGTGCGTCGACGTTTCGGCCCCTGAAAACGTGTAGGTTAGTTCTAATCCTTACTGACGGGGTCTTCCTCAGGACAGAAGTGAAAGTGAGGACAGAGGGGCACCTAAAGATGAACATAAGGAATTTGTCAAGTCCAATAAATTAATTATAGACTAGAACATAGTACATGGGTGAGTCTCAATATTTACCGTATCTAGTAGGGGAAAAGGCCTAGAAGGCACAATGTTACGTCAGAGACGAAGGGGGCATCAAAGGCTCCGATTGGTGTGGATGAGAATGATGAACACCTGAAGAAATAAGGTGTCTGTCAGAGAATGCCTGAAAGTATACAATAGTCACTACTTAAGTGAGCCCTTGGTAAACCAAAGGCAAACTTACTCAGAACGGGGAGACAATCCAAAAAACTTTCACCAAAGCAGTGTCAATACTGCTAGGGATACCGTGATCAAACCATCAGTTACAAGGTAAAATTAATTGCACGGGGGCGTGGCTTGACGCCCGAGCCGAATGGCAGCATACGGGTGAGGCTCCCGATACACCGGCAAGATCCGTTGTTCCGCGGCGGTTCGCCGCTCGGATGGAGGACGGAACAGAGCTCTGAACCTCTCCAGGAAGTCGGAGCATGCAGGAGGACTTCGTAAAGACATGTCTTCAAGCAGTTATGCGCCGTGATTCGATGTCGGAGTTTTTTCCTTAGTGCGGCCGCCATTTTGCTTTTTAGCGCGAATGCGCTCGTCCTGAAGAGAATTATGCCTTTGTTCTCTGCTTGCCCAGCTGCCCCTTTGTGACTGTTTTTGGATGTTTTTGGGCTCATTCTATGTGTGGCTACTTATTCTTTCGACGCTGCGCTCTTCTCTGCTGACTGACTTTTGGTAATTCATATGCATTTCACTTGGCAGCCATTTTGAGCCTCCTGTGTCACTGCTTCTGTTTTTTACTTCTGCAGTCATGAGGATTTCTGGGCTAATGTGCTTACTTTCCTTCACAGAGGATGTTGTGTTCTGCGCTGAATCCCTTTGAAAATGTTTTCTTTTTTTTCGTCTCTCCCCACACTTGCTTCGTGGCTTCTTGCTGGCCACGCAGCCTACTAGATTATGACTGTGTATTACTATTTTGGGGAAAGACGCTTCTGCAATTCTTTGTTGGCATATGATATTGCTTAAAATCCTGCATTATCTACTGGTGGTGCCACTCTTCCCCGGGATAATTCCTTTTCACTACGTCTTCCAACTCACCTGAATCATTACGGAGTGCGAGGTGGGAGCTCTATGGGCAGAACAAAGCTGGCTCACTCTTTTTGCTCCAAACCGAAACGTATTTTTGTCAAGAATTCAAAAGTCTTCTCGGAATTCTCTAAGCTCATTGACTCTTCAGCCTCTACCTCTCAGGTCTTGGAATCTGCCATGGAGCCTTCATCCGCCGTCCCTGGGAAGTCCAACACCAAACGCTTGAAAAAGGACCCTCCAACACCTCCCAAGCCAGCTTCGCCTGTGTCCTTAGAATTACTTTTGGAGGAAATAAGAGCCCTTTGTCCATTCATGGAAGAAACTAACACCAAATTACAAATTTTAACAGACAACTGGTCTCAGCTGGAGACAAGAGTTTCCTCTGTTGAACAGAATATTTCTTCTTTCAAGGAAACATGCGCCACTGTGTCTCATCTTCAGTCTCAAGTTACTACACTTCAGAACCAGGTTGAGGAATTGGAAAATCGTAACAGGCGGAACAATCTCCGCATTTATGGCCTGGGAGAAGGTCTTGAGGGTGCAGACTCTATCTCCTTCTTCAAATCATTTCTTCCAAAATTGCTCAACATGTCAGACGGAACAGTGCTCAACATCAAAACGGGCGCATCGCTTGGGTCGTCTCCCATCACAGGCTTCGCCCTCGTCAAGACCTAGAGGCGTTATCCTATATTTTCTAGAATATACGGATTTGTTGAAGGTCCTCTCAGCAGTAAGAGCTTCCTCGAAGATCACGTGGTCTGGCTCATCCTTATTTTTTGTGCAAGACTATGCCAAAGCTACTGCAAACCGTCGTAAAGCATTCCTCAACATGCGGGCAGACCTGCGTTCAATTGGAGCTCGATACGGTCTTTTCCATCCTTGTCTGTTCAAGGTCACACATAACAACAAAACAGTTGCTTATGAAGATCCTTTACGGCTACAAAGCTACATTAACTCTTGCAAACCGATGGCTATGGACTCTTCGGGACACGCTTCCCTGTTCAATGCCTGATATGATCATTCGTTGTACCTATCACTTGAATTGTTGTCTTACATAATAGGTTCCCTCCTTTGTTACAATGTTTTTTCCCCAGGTTTTCAGGTTTTGCTCTGTTATGGTTTTTATCTGTTTACATTTATGCTAATGTTTGTTCCATTGTTTCTGTTTTGCCTCTGCAGATATCGCCTTCATTTTTTGTGATGTTCTTCCGGTTGTTCGTCAAGCTGACCCCTGGATTTGTTGTCCATTCCATGTGGCTTCACCACCCCCCCTCGTCTTCACTTGGTAATTTCCCGTGTAGGTATGTTTCTTTCCCACTGTTTCCCATTTCTTCCCGTCTCAGTCTTATTTTTTATATTTTTTTCGCATCCTTCTCTCTCTCGTTTCCTTTGTGTTACTTTCCTCTCTGCTCTTTGTATCTTACGTTTTAACACTTTTTGTATTTCGCTCAATTTCATTCTTGAGATGGTCTACCTTCAGTCTCAGATGTTACTTATTTCTCTCAATGTATTTGTACTTGATTGGCCTTTTCATTTTTCTTACTTCTCAAAACAAGGTGTTTCTCTTTCGCTATATATCTTTTCTAGTTTATATTGGTTTTGCACTGCATTGGATTTTTGCCTTATGATTGTATTTTGTGCTATTTTTGAACATCTATGCCTTTGAAATTGGTAACATGGAACGTTAAGGGTTTAAATTCTCCCATTAAGCGACAAAGAGTCCTGACCCACCTGGCCAAGTTAGACACAGATATTGTTTTTTTGCAGGAGACCCACCTTTCCGATGCTGAATCATTAAAGTTAAAAAGAGGTTGGGTGGGGGAAGTTTTCTCTTCTACTGGCGATGGTAAACGAAATGGGGTGATGATTCTCTGGCGTAAGTCCCTCCCGCTTTCGTTGCTGTCTCAGGCTTCAGACGTTAATGGTAGATGGTTGAATGTTAAGTTAACTTTGAAGGGTGTTCCTGTTTCTCTTTTCAATGTTTATGCCCCTACCTGTGGAGAACCTTCTTTTTGGTCCATGTTGGATAGACAGATTGCTCTCTGCATGGAGGATAATTTCATTTTGGCTGGTGACTGCAACCAGGTCTTTGATCCGTTTATAGATAGGAACTCTAAAGTTTCCTATATTCCAAATAAACCTCAGAAATCATTTGTGAGAGCTGTATCCCAGCATAAGCTTTTGGACGCTTGGCGTCTCTGTTATCCGATCACCAGAGAGTACACTTTCTATTCCCCATCGCATCAAACCCAGTCAAGAATTGATTATGTTTTTGTATCCCACTCCATCTCACAAACCCTTACACATGCGGAAATTGGCCCTATTTTACTCTCGGATCACGCCCCGGTTTCAATTGGTCTAGAGATTTTGCCTAAAGTTACAGGTCCCAAAAGATGGTGCTTCAATAATGCCCTTCTCCTAGACCCAAAATTTACTGCCTCCTTTACCAATTTTTTTGATGAGTTTTTTATGTTTAATCAAAGTCACTCCATGCCCTTCTCAACTATATGGGATGCCTTTAAAGCCTCAGCGAGGGACTTTATTATTGGCTTCGTTGCTAAGAGGCGAAACATTTCCCGTAAATTCACTAAAGACCTTTTACAGGACATCAAAACACTGGAGCATTCTTTTTACACCTCACACTCAAAACAAACTCTCACGGCTCTCATTCATGCTAAATTGGAATTCAACAAGAAATCAACGGAGGACGCTTCACTATACTTGTTAAAATCCAGTGCCAAATTTTATGGAGGTAAAAACAAGGCAGGGAAAATATTGGCTAATTATTTAAAAGTTAAGCATAATAAACTTAACATTGAATCTATTTTCGACGATCATTCGGATTTACAATTCAAAGACGCTGACATTTTGAATGAATTTTCTCTCTTCTATAAATCCCTCTACGCTTCGGAATCTCAGCCCACTGCTCACTCTTTATCTAACTTTTTCTCAAGTCTTCAAAAGCCCCCTCACTCTTTGCCGGATTTAACATCTTTGGAGTTGGACCTGACTCAGCAAGAATTGTCAAAGGCTCTCCAGCAGCTTAAGAAGGACAAGGCGCCTGGGCCTGATGGCTTCACAGTAGAATTCTATCAGCATTTTTCCAAACTTATGCTGCCCAAGCTACACTCTCTAATAACTTTCTTTAACACATTAGGTAGCTCTTCCGGTTCTTTTTCAGAGGCACATATTTGTCTTATACTGAAGGAAGGCAAGGATCATAGGTATTGCAAAAATTACAGACCCGTTTCCTTGGTAAACATTGATTGCAACATTTTTTCCAAAGCCTTAGCGAAAAGTCTAGACTCTTACCTACCTGAGCTATTAGGTAAGGAACAATCTGGATTTGTAAAGGGCAGGTATATAACGGATAACACGAGACTCCTTTTTAATGTCCTGTCTAAGTCTCCATCCTTAAAGCATTCCCTTGCGGCAGTCGCACTTGATGCTGAGAAATCTTTTGACAGGGTTGAATGGTCCTATCTGTTTTATACTCTTAATTGGTTTGGTTTTGGCCCCAAGTTTGTATCCTTGATCTCTCTTCTTTACTCCAATCCACGTGCGGCTATATGTGCCAATGGCTTGATTTCCTCGTTTTTTGATTTGGGCAGGGGAGTTCGTCAGGATTGTCCTCGCTCTCCTTTCCTTTTTAATTTAGCCTGGAACTTTTTCTTTCTAAGTTACGTCAAAATCCGAATTTATTTGGTTTCCAGTTCGCAAATGTCCACCTTAAGTTGGCTGCCTATGCTGATGACATTTTGCTTTTTGTGTCTAATCCCAGTGTCTCCATTCCTGCCTTTTTGGCGGAGGTACAGGGTTACTCTATTATTTCTGGTTACAAGTTAAACAATGACAAATGCGAGATTCTTCCGTTGACCAAGTACACTTTTAAGGCGGACTTTGATGCATCAAATTTCACATGGAGTCCCTCCCATATTAAATACCTAGGAATGTACGTCACCCCTTCAATATCAGATACAGTAGAGTTATGTTTGAATAAATCTATACAAAAAATTGCTGACCTAGCGGCCAAGTGGCACCCCCTTTACTTATCATGGTGGGGTCGCTTGGACACTATAAAGATGATGTTGTCACCCATCGTACTGTACACCATTCCTAACATCCCAGTTCCTATCCCTGCCAAATTCTTTAAAAATCTACCCTCTCCTCATTCCTGTGGAACTCTAAGAGGCCCCGTATGTCTCTACCTAAATTAACACGTCCTAAAACAGAGGGGGGAGTTAACTTTCCTGATTTTCAGGTTTATCAAAAAGCTTTTCTTCTGCGTCAGGCTTCACTTTGGTTGCTTGCCCCTTTGGAGGATTGCCCATTATGGACTACAATTGAACGTCTTTTCTTATCTCCTTTTTCTTTCTCTGAGTATCTTTCCTTCTCGCGCAAACCGCAGGCGGTGTCTACTCCCATAATTAAACTGACTTCTAAACTTCTGGCTTCTACATTCTCTCCACCCCCTACCACTATTGACACCTTCCTAAATTCGACGATATGGCATAATAAGGACCTAGTCATTCGTAATAAACCAATATATTGGAAGACTTGGCGACGGAAAGGCTTAATATGGATACATCAGCTATTTTCCGATTCAAGTTTTCTACCCTTTCATTCACTCAGACAGGGTTTCGGCCTACCTGCCTCGTTCATACATAAATATAATTTACTCATGGTGGCTGTGATGGATAGGTTCAACCAATTGTCAGCTACACCCAGTGCTTCTACCTCCCAGATTCCCCCCTCACAGCTGTCTTCCCTACTTCAAACTAAATCCTCAGCCTCTAGTATATACAGGTTTCTACAAGGGAAGGATGTCCTTAGGCAGAAATCTAAAATAGAGGAAGCTTGGGAACGGGATATTCAACTCTCTTGGCCAGTATCTTTCTGGAATAAGATATGGCTTAAACTGCGCAAATCCTCCAGGGCAGCTACCATAACACAAACGCTGTTCTTTGTGTACAACCGACTTTTATTTACTCCGAGGGTTTTGAGTAGTAGATTTGCAACTGCTCCAGATATTTGCTGGTCTTGTTCCTCCCCAAGAGCTGACATCTTTCATATGTTATTCTTATGCCCATTGGTAGACAGCTTTTGGAAACAAGTCTGGTCCCAAATTAATCTCATATTCAATACTACATTTTCCTTTTCTATCTCCCATGTTTTCCTAGGAAGCCTCTCACCGTGTTGGGAGAATGTTACAGCCAATATTAAAATTATTGATCTGCTGTTTGCAGCTGCCTTCCAGCAGCTTACTGTTAACTGGGAGGATTCCACAAAGATTTCTTATAAAGCATGGTGGTACGTTGTTTGCCATAATCATAGGTTGAACACTTCTTTTGTATATCCTATACAGATGGCGGCGAAGCGTTTGGACTTGTGGTCCCCAGTTACACTTTACCTTGACAGATGCGCAAAAAAAATTTCCCAGCCAATACCGTCTCAACAAGAGGTTCTGAAGCCCCCTTGAGTCCCTTGTACTTTCCCAGATTTCTTCATAACTCCAGCACTTTAATGATTTAATTGTTATGTAATAATGGTTTATTTTTTACTCTTGAATTTGATTTCATTTTGTGCAGTGCAATCTATTGTATTGTTGTGTCATGAATTTATAGCAGTGTTTTGACATGAATCTATTGTATTGCTTAGGCGTGAATTTATTGTCATGACTTTTGTAATGATACCTTTGCTTTTATTAATAAACTTCTCTTTCAAACTTTAAAAAAAATTAATTGCACGTTGGTTCCTTAACTTGTATTCAATGGATCTAAACAGAAGAATGTGGGAGGAAGCGACATTCAGGGCTGGGACCCAGTTATGCATCTGAGGTCAGTGGTGGAGTTATACACAGTGCCTGGTTAAAACTAAGTTACATGAAGACAAACGCCTGGTTTAAACGTGAAGGCCCATTCTCAAGGAAAATGCGTCCGAAAATCTGTTATTTGTGAAGATTAAAAAGTGGGGAGGGCGCATCTTTTGTGCCCGTGCTTGGAACGAGCGACGTGTGAGAAGTCCCATTACTACTGGGCGCCATATTGATCATGCCGAAATGGAACAGAGGAGAATTATAGCCCATAGGTTCAGACCCGCATTGAAAAATGCCCAAAAGGTCAAAACAGTCTAAACAAATGAACCCTGGTCCATGGTGGCATCCTGGACCTGGGAACGGATGTGTTAACACCCGAAAAGAATACTCGGTGAAGTAACTTTCATGCAACAAGATGTAAAAATGCTAGATAAGCAAGTGAAAGTGAGTTAACAAATGTTCGTGCCTGCCGAGTGCGGTGATTAAAATGGTGAGGTCCCCATACACAGATTACTCAGGTTGGAAAGGATGGATACAATCTGTCAAGACACAGGAGCGCGACATTGAATGTAAACGACCGCACCATGAAGTAAACACAGTGACGCGCAGTGGCCGGTCTGCCGACATCAGAAATATTTTCGCCATAGGAGAAGTCTCCCATGACGAGGGGATCAACCCTTTTTTTCTTTTACTAAAAGAAATTCCTATTTCGGGATTTTATTTTTGAAAAAAGAAAAAAAAGATTACTGTTTATTGCAGGACTGCAGTGTTTCGATGCAGACCTGAAACAAACAGTAAAATACATTGTCAGGAACAGCAGTGATGCCAATGCCTTTATAAATGACCACCTGTTAGGCATTCATTTATACATTTGGTGGAGTAGTCTTGGCCTGGTGGACGTAAAGTCCTCCGCCAGGCCAATGGTGATTACTCCGTCCACTATATAATACATTGGGCCCCAAGTCAGAAGCAATATCTTTGTGAATCAGAATCTATGGGGCATTTTATCAAGCCAGGCGATAAAATTATCGCTGCTTTAGCGGCAGAAAACTGCCGCTAAAACGGCGATAATGGGCTTGATAATATGCTCTATGGAATTCCAATTGAAGCCCATGTTAGATGTCCTTCACGTCTAACATGGGCTTCAATTGGAATTCCATAGAGCATATAATCAAGCCCATTATCGCCGTTTTAGCGGCAGTTTTCTGCCGCTACAGCGGCGATAATTTTATCGCCTGGCTTGATAATATGCCCCTTTGATACTTATAGTATAATTGCATAGCCCTGAATTCTATTCCTACAGATTACCCGGATTTCACTTGTTTCTTCACATTGATTTCTTTTTTTTCATGTGAAGAATCCCTTTCACGGCTCTCCATTAATGATGTTGATAGGTGCTCTTCTCCATTTTCGCTGCAGCACTTATTCCTACTATTTATATGGATAAAAGTTAGGGAGTAAAGTCTGTTTCAGAATGGACATTTGCAAATTCCTCACCGTTCCCATTCACATTGCTTGTTGCCAAACTCTCCCCTGATAAAATAAAGATCCCCACCATTTGATCACATGGTCGCAGTAAAATGTATACATTAAGAGGATATTCCTAAATTATGTATGCAATCCCTGCAAGGAGAATACTACGATTCAGATTTAAGTTTTTGGGATATAATTGAGAAGTCCCCTCTTTTTACGCATGTAGCATACTAAAGTGCGTAAGACAGCTTCAGAATTGAACCCATTACTTTCCTGTTTTTTACAAGTACAAAGGTCAGGTGTTTGTGTTCTGTGGCTCTTGCTCTCCATAATTAAACACTATGAATTGTATTTTTCTACCTGTCTGGATCAATTGTAGAGAAAAGCATTCTTCTTGAAAAGTCAGAGTAAATCCAGATAGGTGGAATACTTTAACATCTGTGACCAACCTCATATTGCTTTCATTTCTTGCAGTTATGAGGCCAGCTCACTGTCTGAAAGCTGAAGCTGTGAACTACTGAAAGCTTTTCCTCCTTTGCCATGGAAACTTTCCATTTCAAAGTTTCTGCAGTGCCCTCTTCTTTCACTTCATTGCCTCAATCTATTTTTAATGATAGCCTCATTTCCCCTGTCATCTTCTCCTGCCTGCTAATCTTCTAAAAGTAGGTGTTCTATTATTCAGGGTGTAATCAATCATTTACAGATAATCTATTTCATCACATATAGGACTTTCCATATAATGCAGAACATGCCGTTTTCCACCAGATGTAGCACTGCATTCTCACAAAGCATTCTGTTCCGAAATATTAAACATTTGATTCTGCCATCTTACTGCATATTTATTCTCATGAGAAATAACTTTTAATTGTAGCCCTTTTTAATAGCATGAAGCACTTAAACGATCAATGGGAGAGATGCAAATTCTTTTTGCTGTCATCAGAAGACGTCATCAATTATGCATTTGATCTGGTTTGAAGAATCTTAACCTAAAAATGCTATACTTTGTAAGTCAACGCTGTATTTATAGTCTTTCTCACTCACTCACTAAGCTATAATACAGATTCAAGCTCCCTTGTCTATGCCAGAATTAAACAGAAGTGTATAAAATTATCCTTGTTCCGGAATAAACATTTACTCAAATATGTTCAGGTTTACAAAAGTTATGGTTCGCACAGATGACCATTTCTAAAGATAAGCGTACATTTAATTCTTTATTTTAAGGCAAGACCATGAGGCAGAATGGTGATTGTTGGACTTGGCCCTTTTTGCAGGGTCATCCCTGCACTTTTTGCCTTCCACTTGGTATTTTTTCTGAACTGGTGTATTGGTGTTTTTAGGACTCTGGGCACATTATCACTGCTGCCCATTGTAAAGTGCATGTGCTCTTTATGGTAAAAACGTGGTAAGATTGGTCTACACCTGTTTGACTAATTTAATGTACCTATCTGTCCCCAGTAATGTGGTATCTCATATACCCGGGCCAGTAAATGAAATGCTACTAGTGAGCTTTCAGCGTTGATTGCGCGAGCCACCAAAGTAGCCTTTCAAACCTGTCTCAGGCCTCTGCCATTGCAGGGCCTGCGCACGCAGTTTACTGCCGCTGGGCGTGGCACATAAAGTGATTGTCATGTCTGTGACTCCCTTTTACTACATATCAGTCACCCCTAAGGTAGGCCCTAGCTAGCCCTATGGGCATGGTGCAATGTAGGTAAAAGGTAGAACATGTGCCTTAACTGCGTGGCATGTCCTGGTAGTGACAAACAGCCATTTTGGTTTCTCACTACTGTGAGGCTGCCCTCTCATAGGAATGCATTGGGAATTCCCTGATATGTTCTTCAGTGGTAATTCCTGATCTGAGAGGAGTAGAGTGGTCAAGATTGGTATGTTTGGAATAGTGATAATAAATGTTGCCCAATGGTGTTCGCAGATTTGTTATCAGTATTTTAGAAATACCACTTTTAGAAGTGGGCATTTATGTGTGCTGTGTGTCATTGTGCCTGCCTGTTGTGTATTGCATGACTAGTTCTGGAGTGACAGGGACTGGGGAGGTGTAGTGGCTCCAGAGGGGCTGGGTGAGTCAGCGCTAGGCTGAATGAGCCTGATCTGCATTTGGAGTAGTGGGAGGAGTAGACCCTGACCCTGAATAGGTCTGTTCCTGCCTTGCACAATGCTGGCTCTTTCCACCCTGTGGTGTGTCTGGGGCCAGAGCCTACACTGACAATGAGAGTGTTTGTGACCTGTAAACAAATGTTTGAGTCCCCCCCAGAATTGGTTTGGACTGGGCTTAGGCCTGTGTCAGGGGGTAGAGATTTACAGCACTATCCTGCACCAACTTTGGTGAAACACTTCAGCAAAAACTCAAGTAAGCATTTAAAGTGAACTGTATGTACCATATTGCTAAGATGTGAACTGTGCTGGGAGGTGATTGAAAAGTCTCCCTTGAGCCATTGAGCTGATGAGCCTTTGGAGATGCACCTGTGCGCCAGTGAGAGGCACTGAGACCTGAAAGGATTATGGCAGCTTTTTCAGCCCCCCAGTTGATGTTTCATTTTTTATCACTACTGATGAAGGATAATATCCAGAAACACGTGTCTAGAGATTTACAGCACTAACCTGCACCAACGTTTGTGAAACACTTCAGCAAATACTCAAGTAAGTATTTAAAGAGAACTGCATTTACAATAATGCTCAGGGGTGAACTGTGCTGGTAGGTGAAGCAGTGTGCCCCCAACCCCCTTCTGTTTGAAAAGGCTCCCTTGAGCCATTGAGCTGATGAGCTTTTGGAGATGCACCTGTGTGCCGTGAGAGGTACTGAGACCTGAAAGGATTGTGGCAGCTTTTTCAGCAACCCCAGATGATATTTCATTTTTTATCGCTACTGATGAAGGATAATATCCAGAAACACATGTGTCTAGAGATTTACAGCACTAACCTGCACCAACTATGGTGAAACACTTCAGCAAAAACTCAAGTAAGCATTTAAAGTGAACTGCATTTACCATAATGATTAGGGTTGTACTGTGCTGGGAGGTGAAGCAGTGTGCTCCCAACTCCCTTCTGCATGTTTTAAAGTTCCATGTTTAGGAATAGTTTCAGGGTCATTGTAAATTGAACATGTAAAGTATGCATTAGCCTGCTAATTATTCTCTGTACTGACCAGTTCATAAAGCTGAAGTGTTTACTTCACTTTGACTTAGGACCTGAATTAGAGTTTGACGGATGGATGCTCTGCCACAAATATGACATAACATCTGTTCACTTTATTACAAGTGCATTATATTTATTTTATTCTTGTGTTTTATAGAGCGCGAACTTGACCCGTTAGGGTGTCAGGGCACTTTACAGGATTACAAGTTGTATACAAAAGAACTTACAAAAAGGGGGGTGGAAACATTTGGGATAAAAACAAGTATATACATTTACAAGAGCGAGAGGTCCAAGAGCCTAAGAGTGGGATGACGGACAGTGTCGGGTGGATAGCATCCGGTTAATCCAAGGTGTGGCAGTAATAGAATATAAAACAAAGTTCCTGAGGTGAATGCGATGCAAGAATTAGGAGAGGAATTTGCCCATTAGGAAGGTGTTGGCCTTCTTTTTAAAGAGTGCCAGACACGGAATTCTTCTAATGGCGGTGGAAGTGAGTTCCATATTCTTGGGGTGGCCCCAGAGAAAGCCCGATTGTAACTTTTTTCTTACGCATGCGCGTAGGCTGGAGAAAGAGTTCCCTGGCTGACAGGGAGTTTCTGGCTCCTCCAGATACCACGAGTTTCTGGGCGAGAAATTCAGGGGATTTAGTGTATAGAGCCTTGTGAGTGATACAAGCGACTTTAAGTTGGATTCTTGCTGCAAGAGGAAACCAGTTCAGAGCTTTCAGGTATGGTGAGATGTGATCGAATTTCTTTGAACCTGTTAGGAGTCTGGCGGCAGTGTTGAGGCAGGCTTTTAAGGGGGCCAGGGAGATCTTGGGTAGGCCTGAGAGAGTAAAGCATCCATATTCTAATCTGGAGATGACTAGTGCCTGGACTGCCATTTTTAGGTCTGGAGTGTCGAGGAAAGGTTTCAGTTTTCTTAGACAGCTCAGGTGAAATCTGGCAGTTTTGGCCATCGAGTTGATATGGCCACGCATATTCGAGCTGCGGTCTAGGGTTATTCCAAGGGATTTGGAAGAGTTCACTATGGTCGGTGGGCAGTTTAAAGCTGTGATCGCCTCAGTCCATTCCTGAATGTTAGGGTTGGTTTTGGGTGGGGAGATTAGAAGAAAATATGGTTTTTTGTGCGTTAAGTTTGAGCTGGTTGGAGGTGAGCCATTGGACAGTCAACGTCAGGGCATCATTCAGGGAAAAAAATCTCCTCAGGAGAAGAGATCTTGATGTAGATCTGGGTGTCGTCGGCATATATGTAGTAGAGATATTGGCGATGCGAAGTACTTCTGCTAGCGGTTCAAGGTACAGATTAAAGAGGGTAGGGGGACAGGGTTGATCCCTGGGGGACTCCAACCGTGATCGGAGAGGGAGCAAACAATTTACCGTTGATTAGCATTTTCTGAGAGCGGTTCTTGAAAAAGGACCTAAACCATTCAAGGATGGGGACATCCAGTCCTGTCCTAAGTTTGAGGTGTTCGAGGAGTATTTTTGTTGTGGTTGACCGTATCGAAAGCCGAGGATAGGTCTAAGAGGATTAGGAGACAGGTTTTGCCTGGTCAAGGGCTTGGAGGGAATCATTCACGATGTGGAGAATGGTGGTTTCAATGCTGTGCCCAGGCCTCTACCCGGATTGGAGGTCGTCTAGCAGGTGGAAGTTGGTGATGTGTTGGCTCAATTGCTGTTGCACATATTTCTCCAGACCTTTAGCAAGGAGTGGAATATTGGATATAGGTCTAAAGTTGTCAGGGGAAGCAAGATTCAGCGTGGGTTTTTTTAAGATGGGGATGACTTGAGTGGCTTTTAGAGAGTCAGGTATTGACCCCTGAAGAAGGGAGGCATTGCTTATTGCAGTCCAACTAGAGATGATAGATTGAGAGGTGGCGGCTAAGCAGTTAGAGGGGAGTGGGTCATTAAAGTGGTTGTTTGGGATAAAGGAGGATAGAATTTTCAAGACGGAATGGTCGTCATTAACTTTGAAGATGGAGCAGTGCGCTTGGTTTTTGGGTGATGTCTGGGGAGGCAGAGTGGGGAGATAAACCAGTTCCGGAGGGGGTTGGCAGTAGGTAGCGGATCTAAGTTCGTTTCCTGGGGCAGTAATTTTTATCAGAGAAGAAGGAGGAAAATTCCTTGCATGTTATTAGAGATTTAGGGGGTTCTTTAGAGGTTTTAGCCAGTTTGTTAGATTGGTGTTTGACCATTTTGAAGAGCTTGTGAGGTCTGTTCTTGGCATTCCCCAGTTCTGATCTGAAAAATTCTTTTTTTGAATTGAGGATGTTCCTATTATAGGCATTTCTAGTCTGGCGGAGAAGTTTTAAATGGGCAGCTGAAGAGTGCTGTCTCCAGATTCTTTCTGCCTGCCAGAGGGTTCTCCTTTCATTGTTGAGGGATCCGTTGAACCAGGGGTTTCTGTCTTTGATTTGGGTTCTTTTTAGTTTTAGCAGAGCAAGATCATCAAGAATGTTCGATATAGTCGTGGTATAGTGTTCTGTGAGGTTATTGACCGTTGTGATATAAGGGGGAGGGAGGTCAGTCTCGCAGCGTGCAGCCAGTTTCCCGGGATCAAGATTCTTAGTGTCTGTAGTCCAACTTTTTGGAATCACAGGTTGCGGTGCCCTTGTCTTGTGGGTGCCAGATAAAAGGAAGGTAAAAGCTTGATGGTCAGGCCAGTCGCATGGGTCTATAGAGATAAGCTTGACCGCTGATTTCTTAGCAATGATCTAGTCTAGAGTGGTGCCTTTCGAAATTGTTGGGAGTGTGCAGGCTTGGGTAAGGGGTTGGTCACCCAGGAAGTCTTTGATGGCATTGACCTGAGGGTCCTTGAGGTCGTTCCAGTGCAGATTGAAGAACCCAAGGAAAATGTCATTAGAATTGGTGGAAACCTTGGCTTGGATGATTTCCATGAGGTGGTCAGTGCAGGTGTCATTCATGCCTGGGGGGTGGTAAAAGGGGGAACAACCTTTACAACGCAACTTTTACAACGCACTACCATTACAACGCATTTTTTACAACGCATAATCCATTACAACGCATGACATTACAACGCATGACACTACAACGCATTTTTAAAAACTACCTTTACAACGCATTCCATTACAACGCATACTACCATTACAACGCATACCATTACAACGCATAATATTACACTATACTATCCAACACTTACCCTACTGATGCACCCCCTGGAGTTAGAATAGTAATTTTTACCCCTACACTATCCAACACTTACCCTACTGATGCACCCCCTGGAGTTAGAATAGTAATTTTTACCCCTATACTATCCAACACTTACCCTACTGATGCACCCCCTGGAGTTAGAATAGTAATTTTTACCCCTATACTATCCAACACTTACCCTACTGATGCACCCCCTGGAGTTAGAATAGTAATTTTTACCCCTATACTATCCAACACTTACCCTACTGATGCACCCCCTGGAGTTAGAATAGTAATTTTTACCCCTATACTATCCAACACTTACCCTACTGATGCACCCCCTGGAGTTAGAATAGTAATTTTTACCCCTATACTATCCAACACTTACCCTACTGATGCACCCCCTGGAGTTAGAATAGTAATTTTTACCCCTATACTATCCAACACTTACCCTACTGATGCACCCCCTGGAGTTAGAATAGTAATTTTTACCCCTATACTATCCAACACTTACCCTACTGATGCACCCCCTGGAGTTAGAATAGTAATTTTTACCCCTATACTATCCAACACTTACCCTACTGATGCACCCCCTGGAGTTAGAATAGTAATTTTTACCCCTATACTATCCAACACTTACCCTACTGATGCACCCCCTGGAGTTAGAATAGTAATTTTTACCCCTACACTATCCAACACTTACCCTACTGTTGCACCCCCTGGAGTTAGAATAGTAATTTTTACCCCTACACTATCCAACACTTACCCTACTGTTGCACCCCCTGGAGTTAGAATAGTAATTTTTACCCCTACACTATCCAACACTTACCTTACTGTTGCACCCCCTGGAGTTAGAATAGTAATTTTTACCCCTATACTATCTAATACTTACCTTAAATGTAATTTAATATTATGCGTTGTAATGGTATGCGTTGTAAAGGTAGTATGCGTTGTAATGGTAATGCGTTGTAAAGGTATTTTTTAAAAATGCGTTGTAGTGTACTGCGTTGTAAAGTCATGCGTTGTAATGGATTATGCGTTGTAAAAAATGCGTTGTAAGTGCATGCGTTGTAAAAGTGTGCGTTGTAACGTCATACATCCTGGTAAAAGATGTGCAGTCTGCACAGTTGGGTGGCGTTGCTGCATATGGAGAGTGCAAGGTATTCACAGTAGTCTGTGGGATCTGCTAGAAGTTCATTTACGAGGAGGTTAGAGTGGTAGATGCAGGTAATGCCTCACCCTTTTTTTTTGATTGCCTGTCCAGGCTGGCGATATCATAGTTAGGTCAGGATTGCTAAATCATATTTTTAGCTCAGGAGGAGATCGGCGACATCAACGGCATGTTTTACGGCTGAGCATCAGCTAATTAAGAGGCTGGACAGAGGGGGGTCGGGGTGGGGGTCGTGAGTTGGGAAGGAAATGGGTACTTGCACCAGGTTGTTATTAATAACTCCTCTGTTCCAGAGAGTAACTGGTCTGTTAGGGTTGATTGGCACCGTATGGATAGCGTGTTTGTCACTCGAGTCCAGTGGGCTTGGGGTTTCAGGGGCAGATTTGTAGGTAAGGAGGAGGGCTAGAATTTCCTCCTCCGAGAGGTGGCACGGCTGCTTGCGAGGGCGAAGGTGTTTCAGGGATAGCGGTAACGGGTGATAGAGGGGCTTGGTGAGAGGGGGGAGAAGAGTTCTGCTGGAGCTTGAAGTTCGAGAAGGAGAGTTAGGTGAGGTGAAGGATGTTCTTTTGTTCCAGAATGGAGTTATAGATGCTCTGAGTTAGTTTGGCTGCTCTGTGGTGCAGAATTTCAATATCCATAAATAAGGGAAGAGCTTGAGAGCAGGAGGTAAATGGTTTGGGAACGGTTCTGTTGGCATGCACCAGTAGCCTGGTAGTGGGGCTAGGTCGACCTGTTTCGTAAACCCTTAGAGGATTGGTTTGTGCGGGGCTAGGCACGCTTGGCAGATTGGGCGAGGGATGGTTGGGACGGGTGTTTGCTACCCTGTAGGTGTCTAGCATATGAGTCACTATTGTATCCTGTGGTACATGTAATAAGCCTGACGAGATTTCCGTAACATTTGAAACAGAGTACATGTCAGCCAAACTCTAAATTAAGCCCTTAGTTTTCTCCTTATAATCTTATTCAATGCGTTTTTAACATACTAAAGTTGTGAAATTTATACTCATGGGGCTTCAGCAATGGAAAAATCTGGAGGTCTTTGACCAATCATTTGGTTATACTGCGCCAAAAAAAAATCAAAATGGCACAACAGTGGACTCCTCTCACTCTTGAGTTGAATTCACCAATGGCCTGCAACTGTATCATAAAATCATCATCATACTATAAACTCGCTTTTGCCATTTCTATTAGCCCACAGTGACTTGCATGCCCAGTTCAATTTTTTTTCGGTCATCTCGAATAACAAGTAGCATCCTTCTGTTCATGTTCTATGCAAGTATTAATATCTGCATTTATTAATGGTAATTAAGCATCCTGTAGTAGAAGTAAAGTGACATAGTCAGCACAATACAAAATTCCCTAAATAAACAGATAAAATTGTTGTCCAATCGAAAGCAAAAAATATCAGTACTCCGGGGAACGGAGGAAGAATAGAGTACACAAAACGGTGCAATCCCCTCATGTCATTTTCAAAGAGCTGCTAACCCCAAATACTGCTGTTCAGTAGGCCTGGGCTAAATTTCCGTTCCGCTCACGGAAATTGCGATAATTTGACATTTTCGTGTTCCGCGGAGAGCGCGAAAATGTGAAAATTTCCGCTTTCCGCAGCTTAGCGATAATTTGTTTCTTGCTCACACTGTAAAATAGTACATTCTCGCGCGCGCGCGATCGCCTTACCTGATTCCCCGCGTTCGCCGACAAGTTTTCCCGATCCGGTCGCGTTCTCCACGAGATGTTGGATTGTTGGTAGCCATTTGCGCTGTCTCGTGACAGTACGCTCCCGCATTAACGTCATGCGTCGCGCCATCACGTCTTTCTTCTCGTAATCATGCACCGCGAGAAGAGTGAAAACAAGATGGCCGTGCCCGCGAGCAACCGCATGGGTAAGTTGGCGAGCCGCGACTACGCAGAAAATACCGCGAAGGGGCAGGAAAAAAACTTCTGCATCTTCACGATATTTCCGCGTGTTTGCGGAGATTTTTAACATTTTCGCGATAATTTGCGAAAGTCGCTTTCGCAAATTCCGCCCACCCCTACTGTTCAGTGCCTTGCATTTCTCTTTGCTGGTCGCATTCATCTGGGGAGAGATTTTTTCAAAGGATTTCACTGCCCTTGCATCACTCATGGTGATGCAAGGACAAAGCAAGCCCTTAAGTGAGATTTACTATGCCACGTAGGGCCATGTTGCATGGCTATGCTTGGCATAGTAATTCTGGAGTAACGCAAGTTGCTGCCATAGGTTACTCCACCCTGGGCAGGTGTTCCATGGGTGTCGCATGGGTGTCCCCATACACCCACCCATTGTTTTTGGTGCATTTCCAGATTAACTGATAACCTGGGAATATGTCAAAATTGCACGCCTTCCCAGAGGAGGAGTAACGAGGAGAAATATGTGTATTTCTCCTCGTGTTTTCCTCTTTCTAAGTGTGCTGTATCCTGCTCAAAGAGGAAAACGCCTCAGAGGACAGTTTTTGTGCAATTAGGTGTCCCTTTCTGCACAAAAAGAATCACGGCTGTAAAGCAGCCATCCATGCGCCAGCGCTGAGTGAGAGCAGGAATATGCCATATCTAAATAGATATGGCGCATTCCTGCCCTCTCTATTTGATTCAGTGCAGCGCAGCAAGTGGTCTTGCTGCGTTGCATTATGCCAGATTAGAGTACAGCACGATATAGCTTGATTCAATGATTTCATTCATTGGATTATATGTAGGTTGTAGAAGTAATATGCATTTAAGGAGAAGTGTTAAGTCATCATGTTTGCAGGCCTTAAGCTTGCAGTAGGAACATTTAACATTAATGTTAAAGTTATTTTTCTGCATGTTTATCTCCCCTGCAGGTGCAGACCAAAGGTATTCGTTAGTGAAAAACACATTGTATTGCAGTGATAGACGCTTTGGATGTCATCAGTGATGTCACTGACCATGTCATGAGTGATGTAATATGTGATGTCATCACCAGTGCATTGCGGGTGCGCGAGTTATAGTTAGCTCAACTAACTATAACGGGTGAATTTCTCTGGTTTTATATGAGTCAAATGTCCAACTAACTATAACGTCCCTGAAACCTATGGTTTTTTCAGTGAATTTCTAAGGTATTTTAAATGCGAATTCCTAACTATAACGTCTGTAAAACCTATGGTTTTTTTCAGTGAATTTCAAAGGTTTTTTAAATGTTAATTTCATATTTTGATATTTATAAAACCTATATTTTTTCTATTTTTTTGTAATATTTTGGAACTCTATTATCCTTTTTTTATTTAAAAAATATGTAACGTTTTATATCTTCAAAAAAAAGTATGTATATGTTTTTTTGTTTTTTTAGATAGCTGAAACCCCGTACTGGTAGTGTACCAAGCTCCATCAGCACACGAATCCTATCCGCCATATTGCTAAACTCGTAAAGGATGCGCATTTCATATCTGACGGGTTCGTGGCACCGTGTCCCGCGTAACATCAGATACGTATGTGGTCGCGCCAGCTGCTACTGTGGTATTCGATGGGTATGCAGGACCAAGCCACGCCTTACGTCATGAACGTATGGGGTCATGCCCGCTACGGGTTGCGTATGCGACGAGTGCACACTGCCAGGCCCTGTGTTGCGTCATAGACGTATGGTGTCACACCGGAACGCCATTCCCTCATTTTTTTTTCATCTCAAAACTATATCTAAATAAGTTTAAAGTGTATATGAGAACAAGCGATCATCTAAAATATTTTAAACATTTATATATTTCTAACTGTAATAAACTTATATTATGGTAAAATGTTCTCAAAATAGCGTCGGGTGTGGCCTCCTTACGCGCTCGGTGCGCGATTGCCAAGTAACCTTAAAGAAAAGCATTTGATTGGTTCATAACATTTCCCATTGTAACAGTTGGAGGACCCCACCCATTTTAGCCTTTCTCTCTACAGCTTTTAATGAGAGACTCCTCTTCTGCTTACAGAAGTTTTGTGAAAACTTTTTGCTATGTACACATATCTGACACTACACACAACATGCAACCATCATCTTCATCAATATTCATGCTCTGTAAAGTAGCCTTCCACCTGTGATAGCCATGCATCTAAAAGCTACATAACAGAACTTTTCCCCACTGCCAGAGGTAACATGGTTGCATACGCTGTCCACAGCAGAATGTATTGTGGTACGGCCCAGGGGCAGTATCATGCATAGATAATGAACACACGGACACAGATAGATAGTGGAAGTGGGTACGGGCACGTGCGCTTGACTCCTTTTTATTACCAGGGTCACATATCCAGTGTGCTGGATGCGTGTGGGGTAAGTGTTAACCAGCCCTCAAGGAATGGGTGCTGCTAGCATCAACTACAACAGTAATCATTGGATCACACACAGAGATTCAATAATAGAAGGGTCAATAGTTTGTGCTGCAGTAAGGTAGGGACACTAGATGTGAAATAATAGAGCAAAGATTCTATTGTAAAAGAACCATAACTTGTGGTATACTAAGATACAGGCAGTAGATCTGAAATAATACACAAAAAGATTGTATCATAAAGGGTCCATCAGGTCTAGTGCACTTAGATAGCCACATCAAAAGCATCCAGCATGTGCACAGCCAGCGATGAAGCGTGTTGCGGGCGGGCCGTACTAGGAGCAATGTCTGTTGCCTACAACACTACATCATCTGCAATAGCAACTCAATCAGAATTGTAAACACTGCTGTCTGCAGTGTAGGCCAGAGAGCGGTCAGCAAGGGCCCACAGCCACGTGGCATTGACTTGAGCTGCCCAGTTTGCCGTACGCGAAGCAACAAAAACCGTGTGCGGACCCTGTAATGATGTGTATGCGTGGTGCGGACAAAGTGCACTGGAGCAATGTCTTTGGCCTACAGGACGGCGTCATCTACAATAGCGACTTGATCTGATTTGTGATGTGAACACTGCTGTCTGCAGTGTAAATTGAAGGCAGTAGTGAGCACAGTCTTACATGAATACCTTTTCTCACATCCTCTTCACAAAATACAACAACATAAATTACAAAAAACTCTGCAATAAATAAATCAAAACAATTCGAATTGCAATCTCTGCTGTCCACTGTGTACACTGTTATTCAGTGTTCTTTACCACTACCAAGAAGAATTTGGTCATTGTACTAGACCTATAAGTCATCTTAAAAAACTTCTTCAAGCAAGTATACTAATAGGCTATTGTGTATATTTCAATAGACATTGTATTAGTTGCCTACTGGATTCTGTAATTAAACAATCACCACTCGATCTGAATTGTGAGCCCTGCTGACCGCAGTGTAGGCCAAAGGCAGTGGTCATTAACGCCTCACAGCCACGTGCCGTTGGATTCGGAAGCACACAGTTGGTTGCACCTGATCGGAGGGGGTACACACAAAACATCACAAACTTTAACTTCTGACATCCTCAATCACAGAATCAAGACCCCGTTTCACTGTTCTGACCTGCTGTACCACGGTGTACTTCACCGACTGCTGTCATCAAAGCCCACTAATCATGTGCAGCAGTTTGCTATGGAAGCACAGAGTCTGATGCACCTCAACGGAGGGAGTTCTGTCAAAACCAAGCAGCAAGTAATATCGGACATTGTCCATTCTGGGATCAAGACACCTTTCCACTGTTGGGACCTAGAGTTGCTTGCACCTGGTCGCAGGGAGTACCTTCATCTCTACTCTCAGATACAGTTCTAACATCATCCATTGTGGGATCAAGACCCCGTTCCACTGTTCGGACCTGCTGTACCACGGTGTACTCCACCGACTGCAGTCACCCAACCCCAATAATCATGTGCAGCACTTAGCTAAAGAAGCACAGAGTCTGATGCACCTCAACGGATGGAGTTCTGTGAAAACCAAGCAGCACGTAATATCGTACATCGTCCATTTTGGGGTCAAGACACCAATCCACTGTTGGGATGTAGAGTTGGTTGCACCTGGTCAAAGAGAGTACCTTCATCTCCTCTCTCAGATGTAGTTCTAACATCGTCCATTGTGGGATCATGACACCGTTCCACTGTTGGGACCAAGAGTTGGTTACAGCTGGTCGAAAGGAGTACCTTCATCTGCACTCACAGATGCAGTTCTAACATCGTCCATTGTGGGATCAAGACACCGTTCCACTGTTGGTACTAGTTGGACTACTGTGTTAGTAGTATACAGAGCACTCCACAGTGCTGGGCCTCAGGCTGGGCGCTGTCTGCCTGTGTTGCGGTAGCCAGCGTTGATTGCAGGAGCCTTCCCAGCTCACAGACCTCAGCCCAGGAGCTTCCGCCGGCACGCGATGGGCCCTCTTTCACATACGACGGTGTCGAAAGGTGAACTGTGGGGCATATGTGCGCCGCAGCGGCCATGACGGTTTCTGGGTAGCAGCAGGCTGAGAGCATTATTCCCGCAGCCACCTTCGTTCACAGCGTCAGCCTCATGGCGGTGTAAGCTGCGCAGACCTGACAGACATGTTCGCCATTCCGGAAGAGAACCACAGCCAGAGAAACGTGCCTTTTATTCATACTCCTACGCTAGCCTTGCGTACGCCGAGCCAGACTAATTAGAAATGTGCCCATACCATATCACATCACCCCCCATTTGCAAAGCCTGCATTGGCTGCCGGTGAGGAAGAGAGTGATGTTCAAAGTTCTGGTCCTAGCCCACAAAGCGTTTAGAGAGGTCGGCCCACTCTATCTGAGGCGTAGGCTCCAAAAATACCAGAACGCCAGAACCCTCAGATCCAGTAACCTGAACCTCCTGGTTATTCCACGCTTTAGAAAAGCGAGGACAGGAGGGCGCGCCTTCTATGTGAGAACAGCCACGCTGTGGAATATGATGCCCAACTCCCTGCGTCAGATAAGGGCGGAACTACCTTTTAGGAAGGCCCTTAAAACGTGGCTGTTTGGCCTCCCTTAGTACTGTCTTACACTGTAGGCCTCTCCCTCGGCCCTCCCCCTCACTGGCTGGATGCTAGCGCCGGGACACCTCCATTAGAGGTAGCTGTCGCGCTCTTCAAATGCTAATAATAATAATAATCATGGTTGCGTCCACTGTCGACTTCACTCATTAGACCATCAGTGTAAGTTGACATGTACATGTCTGTGATCTGCATACGCACATCCCCTCAACACTTTGCATTGTATACTTTTATAGGCGAGAATCACTTGCCACCTTCGCACATAATTTTCTCCCATCTCTTCCCACATTCTGCATTGTGTGGCAGAGGTGCCATGCCATGTTTGGTTTGTGTACATGGCTAGCCACGGTTCCCACAGTACGTAGTGTCGTTGTGTCTGCTAGGTGTACATGTTGTTTGTCATGTTTTATATGATTATATAAGGTAGTGCGTTTATTCACGAGCAGTGGTTTCTCCCATTTACATATCACTGTCATAAAGAGGATACCGAAGTTTTTCTCATAGGTGAAAAGTGGGCCCACAATGGCAATCATGCATTACTATGCAAGAATATCCAACTGCACAACGCTTCTAAGCTTACAGCCCCCGATCTTGCGTGCTTTCTTAAAAGCACGCCAACTCCCACAATCAGACCAACATTCACACAGCTTTCTAACGGCAGTTATCTGGTTCTTAATAACATGGACTGCTATTCAATGTGAGCTGGCATACCATATGTCCTTACTGTTTCAAACGGGATAACTTCCTCTGGCAATCTCTATTCCCACCCACACAAAGTAACTCCCAAAGTTCAACTTGGCCTTCAATACCTACTTTGAAAACAGATTTTATTAAACGGAGCAAACTGAAAGCGCTTTTGTTTCAAACAGACATGTCCCTCACTTCTCCAAAAGTATTTTATCGACTGCAGATAGCACGAACTTCAAGTAAAACACACTCCCTTTTAAATACGAACCTCCCATCACACTTTTTGAATTGTTACACAATTTTCAACACATCTGACATCTAAGGTCTGGCACACTTTTTTAACATTATCTCCTACGGCCTTCTCACAGGCTTTCAAACTATTTTTAGTCTAATACCAGACTTCATTCATTCGATCATCTCTGGAATAACAGCAACAGTGCCCATAATTCTCGCTCTGTTTGCGACCATCCTACTACTATTTTAGCTTGTTAAAAATGGCTATGCTCCCTGTGGTAATAAGCATGTCCGACAGAATATGCCTCTACGCGAAGCTACATCAATACCGTGAAAAAATGGAACAACTTTTCGGCTGCCTGCCTCTATCTATTATCGGAGCCAGCTACAACATGACATTTATTTACACATATACAATCTGCGTGCAACCATCTTTTAATTGCAAATCTTGCCCAATCGACTTGCGAATGGATCTATGCCTTGCCAAAATCCCAGCAAACGCTCCCGATATCCAGCAGGTAATGGAGTATCTTGAAAACCATGAACTTGATTGTTCGGGCAGTGGAGCAATGGCGGATGCAACGCAAAAAGGTATCCTGGCAGAATGGGATTTCTGCAAAGCCGCGAAAGATCTCCTGCAATGTGCAACCTATGACAACATTGCAGATTGCCTGCCAATTCAAATTGTCGCTTCAACATTCGAGGAACATTACTGTCCCTTCGAGGGTATGAATTGGATCGCTTCGCTTTACTCACACGATGACAACAATCGCCTCTTGGAACATTACGCATCTCAAGCCGCCGGAGAACTTCCGGACTGCAATCTCCAAGACTTGTAAGAAATTCGATTTATTCTTGGATTGATTTTTTCCAACTTTTTTGACTTTTTCCTATTAAATTTTTTAATACACTTCAATTTAACTATTTTCATAGAATAACTTTCTAAGTATGCTTAGGCATTTGAACTCTGTTTTCATTATTGGCCCTTACGTCTCCACACTAACCAGGGATGGATGATGTATGGCCTATGCAAATACGCTATTTACTTGCTAAATTAGCCTAAACCCGACATTCATTTTGAAACCATATCTATTCTCTGTACACACGTATCTCTGCCTGCCTCTTATCCACGAAGCCCTTTCACACAAATTAGCTCATCCTCAGCCTCTGCTCACGAACTGGCGATCAAGATCAAAAAACACGACATTGTTTAGGAACTGGTTGGCACAGTGTGGTAACCGTATCCTACCTTTATTTTCATTCTACAATTTACAGTCATTCATGTCTAATAGGTATTGTTTATGTCACATGGAACTGTAACATGTAATGTGGAATTGACTGATGCAGAAGCTTAGCTTTGAATACAGCAGAAGCGGTTGGAGTTTGCCTCAGCTGGATGCCTTAGCTCTTGGACCAGTGGGTCCATTTATGGCACTTAAATAAAGACACTTTTTATATAACTTACAGACCCCATCGCTTTGTCCCACACAGCCACTTTCTTAAACACACCTGATTTCACCATTTGTCTTCTGTGGCATTGCAACATTCTGCATTACATTCTTCACGATTATTTCTTTATTCCTGCTTGCTAAAACATTCCATTCGAGTCTTCAGACCGGTAGGGGTGAGTAGTTTGCTTCCCACTCCTGCTATAGTCTAAACCCATACTAACACCACTTGCACAGCTATGCTACAGCAGCCAGTATGCTACAGCGCCCAGAGCACATCAGTTTACAGCAATCAGCTCACGGTTTCATCCCGAGTGTACCGGCACCTCACCTCGGCACCATTTCACTCTGGGCAAAAAAGCACTTTCACACCGGTAGGGGTGAATACATCGCTTCACACTCCCTATGTAGCACACCCTAACCACCCCACTGACCTCACAGCGCTCCTACCCTCCTCTTTCCTACTCTTTTTGCCCTTTTTTCCCCTTACTCGCTTCAACAGAATCACAAAATGGCTGTCAACACTTCCTAGTTGCAACTGCTCACACCGCTCGCAGCCAATAAGCAGCAAGCTTGTGCTCGTAACGCCTCAGCCAATCAGAAGCCAGATTTCCCAAATATTGATATCTGTAAATTTCGATATTTCTCCAAAACTACTGAACGGATTTACACCAAATAAACAAAAGCGTGCTTTCCAGACCAAGACCCTTCTCCCTGCCAAATTTGGGGTAATTCCGTTCACCCGTTCGACCTGTAGCTTTGTCTACAGTTTCCTATGGAAATTAACATGGAGAAAACATGTTTTGGGACCACCATTTTATCTCGGCCCCCCCTTAACGAATCACCCCCAAACTTTCCACATAGGATCTTATATGAACAAAAAATTAGTTTGGAACATTTCATGACGATTCATCAAACGATGCCAAAGTTATAAGCACAATAAAAAATGCTCTTCCTATGGAAACTTGGTCCTAACTATAACTACCTACTGGCGACCGCCAGTAGGTAATATATATATCAGTTCAGCTTTGAGTTTCTATTGAACATTTTATGACTTCGAGTTACTGGTTCTGACTTTTATTGTGTGGTCCTAATGATAACACTGTATTTTTATATTTAAATTGTTGTTAACCCCTCTTCCTCTCAGACTACTACAAAGGTTTAATGAGCAGATTTGATTTGGAAGAAACTGCCCAGAGCAATCTCAGGACTTTGCATGGCGATAGTTATATGCAGTGTGCCACATTTTGTGTAGATCCTGGGCTAGTCAGTGAATACAATGAAGTATCCCTGGAGGGTATGGCCTCTGCCACTTAAGTCTTAAAGCCAGAAGCATTATTATACTCTAGGTCAATAACCAATTGTTCCCTTAGTGTCCCTCACCCTCCACGGTAGAAAGGTCGAGTAGTTAATAATTACCCCCTAGGTGTGTCAGCATGTTTGGGAATAACTTAGCAAATGATACAGAAATCATAAACAAATCAATGTCCATTCTGAACTGTTACTTCTGAAATGTAGGTCTTTATTTACATGTAGGAAACCTGTGGCAGATAACTTAATTAATATCGCATAAAACAGATGGTCCTAGTTCCTTCTGGAGATTAGATATGGCCCCAGAAAACATGTAGCACTGAGGAAATTATAACACAAAAAGCAAAAATCTGCATTGCAAACAGTTTCAACATGAATACTGATCTGCAAAATATTGCATAGTTTAAAAAAACCTTGCTAGATTAATATAGGACCTAGTGGTGGTTGGTGAATTTTAAAAGTGGTGGGGAGAATCACCATTTGTCCTGAATTATGTGGTGGAAGCAAGTGAAGTGGCTGAGCCTATTCTTCTCAAGGCAGTTTGGATGGGTGCCATACTTTAGAATTTTTAAAAACAATATAGGGCAAAATGGTGCATTTTACGGCACATTTTGCTAAAGAAATAGGTTAAAAATCTTAAGACTTCATTGAAGCTAGGCAGGTAATAACAACATATACTCTTTAAGATATGTTAAGCCTAGCACACTCATGAATAGAGTATTTTTACTTTGAAACTTACACTTCACACAAAATATTAAAAGAACTGCCTACTCCAGCATCTGTCATATCATCTGCTTTCCAGGTTGTGGAGTTGCGAATTTCATTCAATATTTCTTGTCTGTGTACTTTGTAACACTTGAAACCCTAAGTTAAAATGTTTTTGCCGCTTTCAACTTCATGATTTTCCTTCCATCGGGTCTCCCTGGGTTAGGACAGGGCAGGGTCACTGTCCTCTAGGCTCACATGTTTGGGTGTGTTTTTTTACCAGCTGGTTGTTCTCTGATTAAATCAGTCTCATAGCACACTAGGTTCATTTACCTACTAGGGAGATCTCAGGGTGCCATGAACAGTCCCTGGCTTGTTGAATAAGCCAGAGCACTTAAATCTGTACATTATTTCCTTCATCTAGTTAGTGCACACAGAGGATGCTCACTTTGAATGTCTCAAGGTTTTAATGCATGCAAGGCTCTCCTGTGGGGGGAGAAACGAAGCACTGCAGTCTTTACAATTACTGGCCTTTCTAGCGTGCTACTATTTGACATCATTACAGCTCACTCTAAATTGATCGACTGTCACACTACAAATAAACCACAACATAGACCGTGAAAAGATTGAACTCATTTGATGTAGACAGCGTCGGACTGGCCTGTAGGACAATCTAGCAGTGGCGGAAGGGCTGGTTTGACAAATTATTGAGTGAGCCTGTTTTTGAGCTTGTTGAGAGCCTGTATTATGGTCTGGTGTGCCAGTTGCTACTGGTGATTTCCCTGATATTACAACAATAATTTCCTACAGCAAGCACAAGTGCATGCGGTCTCCTGTGCCCTGCAAAACACTTACACTGCTGCTGTATGTCTTGACAGTGCAGGCTCTTACCACGTATGCTTTAACAACGCATTTAATACAATGTGTTGACCTTTAAAATGCATTGTATTACATTGTGGATCTTTACCATCCAGCACCTATTCCAGAGTCCAGACACTGGTTGCGATGGCTTGACTGGGAACCAAAGGCAGCCCTGGCAATTTTTTCAGACCAGTTGTGGGGTAATGAGGAGGAGGGAGAGAAGGAGGTGGGGGGGAGTGGGGATGGCTGCCTGAACCAATAGGAAGCACTGCCTGCCCCTGGAGGCTGGAAATGCTTGTTTGCTGCTTTTGTTATGGAGGACCGATATTGAAGCACTGCTGCAAAACCACACCCAGTAACACAACCATCCCCATCACTTCAAAACCAGCCCCCTTCCTTCCAGCCTCCCAGTCAAACCCCCAATGCCCGCTACGGCCCGTCTGCAGCCGCGGGCTGTGCAGGTAAGTGCGGTGGTGCAGTGGGGCCGAGTGGGGTCGATTTCGACAGACGACGACAAGGGAAAATTGATTATTTATTTAATTTTCCCTGCCGGTTGTCTGTCGAATCCCCCCCCCCCCCCAACCCGGCTACACCGCTCTTACTTGCACAGGCAACGGCTGCACATCGGGCCCTGCTTGGAGCACAGAAGCAGTTGGGGTTATTGTCTAAACACAAACATGTGCTCTACCACACTGTCCCCAGTAGGAGTCCATCAGGATGTCTTTCATTGCCTTGGGGATGTGCGACGAGGAGCCCCAAGGCTCTCCATTAAGCAGGGCCTGCTTCCTCTTCCTCTTCCCCTGCTCCTATCAAACCTTCACTGTCTGGGTGTGTCTTGTAGGGGTGATGTCAGTGGTGCCCTCCATGTGCACAAAACAAAGGTGTTAATTCCGGCACTTTAAGTAAAAGTGGGACCCGTACTGCATTTACTTAGGGGCGCTGTAATAATATATTTAGCAGGTGCTTGTGAAAAGGCTCCAGTCCGTCACCTAAGCAGGCAGTAAATGACCTGGTCTGCACATGTTCTTTAGGAGCTGGATGGGAAAGCAGTATATTGTTTTGCTCATAATTGAAGGGTCTGCGTCCCCACACCGGCCGCTGCTCGGAGCTGCTTCAAATCTAGCGGAGTTCGATCACTTGGTTGAACAATGTCAATAACGTGCTATTGACGCAGCTGCTCCTGTCCTAATGTCGTCTGCTGAATGCTGAGACAATAGCTCGATGGACCCCCCACTCACAAATAAACGTGGCTACCCAAACAACAAACAGGGGTGCTATGGGTTAATTTGTATTTTTATTTTTTATTTATTAGTCATTTTAGGTGCACCAACCCAATTGCAGGCAGCTTCAAAGAGCAAGCAAGTTAGAAAGAAGCAATGAGGGAGGGGGAGCATTCAGTCGTTAGAAGGAACACAGTAGGAAGAGAAAAATGAAGGTACACTCCAGAACCCTCGCCACACTTTAGTTTGTGTTACTATAGCAGGGCCTCGTAGAGTGAGGTTTAAACTAGAAAAGGGAAGTGGAGAGGGCGTGTATACACTCGATTTGCCCCCCAGATCACGTCAAGCACTAACGGAAGGGCATATGCTGGGTGTTCCAGCTTTTCAATGCCTTTGGTTTCGGGAAGTCATTAGATATAAAATAAAAGGGTTGTCATCAGCTCCCTTCAGAACTTGTACGGGTCCTCCTGCTGTTTCAGAGCTTTCCCAGTTAGGCCTAAACCTGTGATCCATTGTAGCTAGGGTTCTCCCATTTTTCGTTCAATGCTGTTGGTTGATCCTGATGTCTGCTGAGTTCAGGCTGTGATTTGGTATGTGTTGAATCACTAGCTTCCTTAGGCCTTTAAGCCCCAGCATGCCTGCGAGTTAAAAGCTATGTAATGCTACCCATAATTACAGAATAAAGAATGGGCCCCAGTGTGAAGTGTTGCAGCTTACTTAAGCAAATGGTTGGGTTGGCACCCTCGGTAGCAGCTACAGCATTTTGTCAGGGGCAAGTGACGCAACAACATGTGCTGGTAGATACAGTGCAACTTGAGTTGTCATATCGGCCAATTTTGGCATGACACCGTTATTGCAGTCATTGATTTATGTTTTACAAGTCGCTGGTAGTGGATGTGTCAGTCACATGTGTCAAGTGGCATGGGTGAACCCACAAGACACAGAAAGCATTGATTTGGCAAACTGATTCTGTTTACAAGACATTGGTTCAGCCTAGGGTTGTAACACAGGCCCTTGCAGCCCGGGGTGCGGGGGGGAGGGGACTCTCCAGGGAGCCCCAGACCATTAGGGTGTTAGGGTGTTCCTTTTAGCCCAAGGACAATGAATATCTGTGCTATGTGGGAGACTCAGGGCCCCCTCATCATATTCTGCAGGGGGCGCCAACATTTTGTGATACACCACTGGTTCAGTACACATACATTTTTAGAGGAAAATTAGGTAAAATGGAGATCAAGCACAGGTTAGCAAGGGTGCTGCCTATACAGTTATTCATTCAATCTTTCTATTTTTGAATAGGCAAGTACATAAAGTACCAGAGTTTAATTGCAGTCCAGTGCTCAGTCCATTCACAAATAATTTCCTGATTCAGCCAATCAGCACTGAACTGTCATATAATGTGTGAAGGTGGCCTTCAGAGAGGATATAACATGTTCTATTAGCATTCTTAAAACCATCCCTGTGTTTGTGACATGAGGCACTCCAAAACCTGCACATGGAGATAGCAATGTTCCATCTGGTCCACTACCTTCATGTGTTCCACACTACTCAAAAAAGCTAGAGCTGGAGAAGTGTGTGTGTGTGTGTGTGTGTGTACACGTGCACGTATGGGAGTTCATTCGGAACAGCTGGCGGGGGTTGACCCCTCCTAATTAGGGTGACCAACCGTCCGTAAATTTCACGGACAGTCCGTAAATTGGACCTCACGTCTGTTGTCCGTGAGGATCCTTTTTACGGATGCCTTTTGTCCGTGATTTTAGGCATTACAGAGAACAGATCTGTTCCCCTGCGAGAGGCCTCAGCTCCCTGATGGGGCCGCCTCGCACTCCTCTGAGTACAAGAGCAGCCCCACACCGCCCATTGTCATTCTGTGTGGGGCTGATTGCCACATACAGAATGACAATGTGTCAGTCTGGGCTGGCACAGCATGTGGTGGCCTCCTCCTGCCTCGGTCCAGGCAGAGCATTCTGTCACATGGAAGTGCAAAAACGCCCATGCTGCTGCTACCTGAGAATCCAGTTAATCGAAGGAAGGCAGTGAAAGAAGTTCAAAGGAAAGGATTATAGTTATAGTATAGCAGCCATGGTTTCTGCTCTTTTATTTTATGCAACTAACAACCATTGACAAAGTTGTAGGTGTAACGTTACTTGTTCCAAGTGTAACGTTACTTGTTGTATCTGGATGCAATGACAAGCAACAAAAATACTAGTCGGGCGGCACATTATATTAAGCACAGATTTCTAGCTGATGTGTTTTAAGCCACGCATTTTATTACATTAAACACCCTTTTGGAGAGATCCCCCTAGTTTTTACATCCCACAACACCATGTCACAGTCGCCCCACATCCAGGCACTGTGCATCATGCATGACTCATGCCTTCCACTTTTTGAGATTGCCTAAGTGCCGGGGCACAGTGAACCCTGCCCCACCCCACCCCTTGCTTTAGGAACTACAGCGAGGGTGGAGTTCTTGATGGGTCTCATAATTAATGTGAAAAGGTGAGTGAGTGAGTAAATAAGTGAAGGGATGGATGGATGGTTGGATAGATGAGTGAAATGATGGATTGATGGATGAGTAAAAGGGTGGATGACGGGCGAGAGAATGGGTGGTTGGATGAGTGAAATGATGGATGGATTGATGAATTGATAAGTGAAAGGGTGGATTGCTGAATTGATAAGTGAAAGGGTGAATGGATGGACGGATGAGTGAAAGGGTGGATGTAAGTCTGGATGAGTGAGTGAAAGGGCGGGTAGATGGACAAAAGGATGGATAGATGAGTGAAGGAGTGAAAGGGTGGATGGATGAGAGAAAGGATGAATGGATGAGTGAAAGGATGGATGAATGATAGGTTCAATGGATGGATTCATGAGTGGATGAGTAGATGGATGGGTGGGTGGATGGAAGGATGGATGGCTAAGTGAAAGGGGAATTGAAAGTGAAAGGGGGATGGGTAAATGGATGGCTGAACGGGTGAATGGGTAGAAGGATGAGTGACTGGATGGATGAATGAGTAAGCGAAAGGATGGCTGGATAGGTAAATGGCTGGATGGATGAGTGAATGGATGGATGGGTGGAAGAGTGGATGGATGAGTGTACGGATGGATAGGGTGGAAGGGTGGATGGATGGATGATAGATGAGTAAAAGGGTGGATTGAGGGATGGATGAGTAAAATGATGGGTGGAAGGATATGTGATGGATAGGTTTGTAAATGGATGAATATGGACATGGATGGGCACACAGATGGAAGGACAGAATGAATGGTGAAAGACTGAATGATGGATGAAAGTATGATTACACATTGCAAGCCCCATTACCTTAAGCAACATTTCTTATACATTGACTTTCACATTTATATGAGTGATTATCTCTATATAATATGTGTGTGTTGTAACGCACTCCAACACTCTGCCCCACATACTTGGGATGAGTAGCACTATAGAAGAAATTAAATACACATGAGAGAGGGTCTATGTGAAGATGAGGGGCGCCATTGGAGGGTGGTATCAAGGCCGGACTGGCCAGACCGGGCATCAGGCGTTTTCTCTGGGAGCTGGAAAGGTGGGGCGGTTTTGTTACCACAAAGAGACCTGCACATTTGCTTAAAGCTGCACACACACTGACAAACCATGAAGTGCACAATTGTCTCAACCTAATATAAACTTATTTTCACTTGTACTTTAGTAGTTGTCTATTTACTTACTTACATACAATTGTGCAACCTTCTCTGATGTGTCTGTAAAACGTATCTTTTGTCCTGAATTTTGACCTCCTGTCCTGAATTTTTGTCCTGAATTTTGACCCCTTGTCCTGAATTTTTACACTCACTGTCCTGAATTTGCACCCATGTCATTTGGCCACCCTACTCCTAATGTCCCTCGATGGCACCCTAAGTACGTCAGTGCTGCAATGTGATGATGGCATTATGTCCAACATCATGCGAATGTATGGATAAAATCTGTTGGGATTGTACTTTTTTATTTTCAAATAAACAGTGAAAATGCTAATTGACCCCTCTCTATCGCTGGTAGCCTTCTCCAAAGTAACAGTTAAACTAGCTTTCAACTCACTCCAATGTGAGCTCCCTGCATGTGCCCCCATACACTTTCCACAAACCCCTCCACTGACCACTTCCAATGGTACACTATCGCCAATCCTTTCCCACACATCCTTCTACTGTCTTGCGAAGTTGCAGCACATCCCGGCTGATTACTTTGTGGTGAAAAATATGACAAGAAGTCAATTTCTAGGGACCACTCCACAACATGTAGGCTTTTGAGAAAATTCCCTCTTTTCTGAAAATTTCGACTGTAGGCGAATTTGACATTCTTTGACACTTCACAAAGTTGAGGAGCAGGGAGACTTGATAGGATATTTGTTCTTCTCTGTCACCGTACGTTAATGTCGAATAGTGTATAATCCTCTTCAAACGCTGTACTCAAATTAATGTGTTCTGAATAGCCATAATACCATTTTAAAATCCATTGCAAATATTTACCTGATGAACTGCAAGCAGATAGCACTGCAATTTCCAAGTGCAGAAAAATAACAGAGAATGTCAAATAATTTTTTGAAGTGGGGATGATTCGGAGCAGAACGCCTCTCCTATTCAGAGAGTTCATTTCTCTCTATTTCTTGACTTTTAAAGGTTAGCATGGGGTCGACTATGAACATGTATGTATACCGAGTTCCATGCTGGAAAAAAAAGTTTTATCTGGATTGAAGGTGATTCAAAATGTGCATTTGGGCATAAAAATGTCACCTCCACTCTGAGAAGTGACAAATGGACCTGAATTTAATGATATATGGAGAATGCCTCCCATTCGGATTTTAATCTCCTCTGCTGGAAATTATTTCCCTGCATCCTCCCACTGTTCTTTTATCCTGTGCTTTTCTGTGCTTTCCCTTCCCCTGGGACATGGAGTCTTTGGAATTGTTAGCACACATTCTAGGCAGCTTGTTAAAAATAATGATCAAGTGTGCAGGGCAGGTACAACCCCTACCGAGTCTTAGCAGGTCATTTATGCCCCGTGGCCACAGAACATATTGTGTGCCTTCATATCGCATGTATGCTCCTGGGAACGAGATCACAGAACAAAATGTGACACCAGCAGGCTCTGACCTTCCACTGCTTTTCTGTACCTGAAGGCATCTTAACCACCCGCGGCTGACAACAAAAACCAAATATCTTTATCTAAATTAAATAAAAAATCAGTTATTTCAGTTCTAGGCAACCTGAAGCGACCTACTATATTTTTGCTTCCTCGCAGCCATCATTTTTCTTGAGTCTGTTGGAAATGTTGGTTTTTCTCTGATCAGAAAGCGTGGTTAGTGGTCTTTGTGTAGGCGAGCTTCACCGCTGAGCTTTCTGGGTCAATTAAAGGGCGGCAGGTCAGTGTTTCAGGGACTGTCACATCCTGTCCTAGTGAAATGCGCCACCGGGGCACCTTCCGTGTTCTCACTGCTCCCTCAAGGGGATATTAGAGGGGAGGGCAGTAGCAGATCAGAGAGCTACACGCACACCACCCGTGCAGCTTCCAGCGACGCTGTTGTATCTGGGCAAGGTTAATATTGAGAAGCAACTGTGACGACGTATCATGAATGCCCCCATCTGATCAGTGCGCTCAAAACAGCCCCTGGCGGAGGGATCCCTCTGAGCGCCATCTCACTGATAATTCTGTCCTTGAACTTATTCCAACTGAAGCATAGGATTAATGAAAAATACCTTTTTGTATGTACACGGTTTGCAAAAAGCCTGACAAATGTGTATGTGGATTCTGGACTCATGTTTCAGACTAGGCACCAAACAGCAATCCATGTATACAAGCTCATACATGACAAAATAAAAACATCAGACGAAGTATTTTACAACTAAAGGTAAACATAAAGGCAGTTTATGCACTAAAATAGTAAAGAAGATTGTTTTAGACAAAATAACATAAATTAAATCAGCAAATTATTGGCAGATACAACCGCATGTAGCGCTTATCAGTACTTTATTCATTATAGACAACTTTCAGTTGTTCTGGTGCATGCCTCTTCTCAATTTTTTTTATACTTATTGCTCTCTAATCGATTTTAGTTCATTTTTTTCTTTCTTTCTTCATAGCGGATCTTTAGAATTACTTGGCAACAAAGACAGGATGTAAAATGTGTGTTTCAATAAAAATGTTAAAATGATTTAATTCTCCTTATGCTGTTGTACTTATCATTGTAGTATCAATGTCTGCGTCCAGCAGGGGTTACCAGCAGCCTGACTCAATACTGCTATGGCTGTCACCATATGTCTAAATAAGGGGCCAGATTTAGAGTTTGGCAGACAGGGTACTCTGTCACAAACACCTAGGAGTACCTTGTCTGCTAAATCATTGGTCTGGCTGCCTCATTTAAAGATGGGTTGACAATATGGGGCATATGAACAAGGGGTTAACGCCGCCTTAGCAGCACTTTTCCGACGGTTGTGCAGGAAGATTTTTTTCGCCGTAAGTACAAGCTGTCGCTAACCTCTGTTAGTGGCAGTTTTCTGGCCAAAAACGTCCATTCTAAAGATCGCCACTTCGCTTAGCAATAATGACATGCAAGGAAGGCGTTCCTGTGCAAAAACATCCACTAGTCCCTCTGTGCGATATTTACAAGAGGGTTCCTGAAGTTTGGAGGACCAAAAAAACTGCAGCTAACTGCAGGTAGAGCCAGTTTTTTAAGACCAGCTGATCTTAAAAATGGAGATAACACTTGGGGCCTCTTTTCAGCAGGTTTTGGTGCTGGACAGCGCTGGAAGCAATGTTGCTGTGCTGTGCTGCCCTGCGACAAATCTACAGGGCAGTAATTAGCACCATCAATAAGATAGTGCGCGTTCCTGGGCCTCAGTCATGAAAAGTGTTGCAGCGCTGCGACAATACAGCATTGCAACACTTTTCAATACGCCCTTCTTGCGACACCACGGATGCGCTGTATTCACTGGACAGTGGTCCATGATGTAAGTAATGACAGATAGGTCTGGAATCCTGACGTATCTGTCTGCGCTAAAGTCACGCATTGCTGCAGTCAAGTCAGAAGCATGGCGCAACTCCAGCAATGCATGGGACCAGCCTATAACTGTGTCACTGCGTCACCCTTACACATGCCATCAGGCAGGCATAAGGTACTGATGCAGTGCCGTCCTACAATTGGTGCAGTAAAATCTGAGGGATTTCACTGTGCCACTCCTACGAGGCCTTGTTGCTTGGGAACGCACACCCTTGGTACATCATACCTGATGCAGGTATGATGTGGCATAGGGCTTCACAAGGTCACGCCTATGCCTACATGCATCACTTTGCAAATACGGTGCAACGTGGTGCTAGTTTTGCCTGTGTCATTTTTGAGGTGTGCCAGGGTGTCGGCGCAGTTGGAGATCCATCGGTGGCGGTTGCGCACTGTGAGGTCATTGTCTGTAAACGTTGGTGGAGTAGTGGTGCTGAGGGAGTTGACGAGATTTTCTTCGGTGGCCTTGGACCAGCTGCGAGAGGAGGCGATACTGGTGGTGGTGTACGGTGAGCATGGTGAAGAAGTGATGCATACAATAATGGTTAGTCCAGGAGAGTCCGGTGGTGAGGCTGTAGTTGAAGTTCCCGCTGGCAGAGGAGACATGCTCGACCGTGTGTCCTGCTATGTGGTTTGCTGCAGTGAATAACTGCTTGAGTCAGGATGGGCTGGTGTTCTAGTCAATGGGGTTTTCCAGGTGGAACTTGAGTCCGCTGAGTAGGATGCCATCAGTGGATGGGAGAGCCTGGTGTGCAAAGAGTTCTGCAAGGGTATTGGAGAATGGGTGTCCATGGCCCGGTGGCCTGTAGATGAGGGTACCATGGAGGATGGGGTTGGGGTTGGTCCCGATCTGGATGTTGAGGTGTTCCATGGTCACCGTTGGGTCATTAGAGTGCATGGTCAGTCCAACTGTGCTAGTGTAGGTGATGGAAATGCCTCCTCCTGGACGGCCGTGGTGGTCCTTCTGGGTGATTTAGTAGACGTCAGTGATGGCAATGGCGATGTCTGGTCCGGAGCTGATGTTGGTCCTGGCAGGCGATGTGGCGTCCAGGGTTGATGGCGAGGAGGGTGCTGGCCCCGTAGTGGTGGAGTGTTTGGAGGAAGGGTCCTTGGCGCTGAGTGCTGTCCAGAGGCAGACAGACACAGACAGGCTTGCCTTTGGCACGGGAGATGTCCATTACAACGCAGGCATTACATCGTAATGCCTTTACAATGCAACTCCAACGCAGGTGCCTTTACATCACATTCCATTACAACGCATTGTGAGGTCAGCAATGGGGTATTTTTAAGTTTTATGGTGGGTATGGGTTTCGGGTGTCGGAGATGAAATTTGAGGTTTCTTATGAGGTAACATTTGAAAATTGCGGTGTGTTTTGGGGTCAATCTTGAAAATTGGGGTGGGCATTTGGATCAGATATGATTTCTAGGGTGTGTTTTGGCGGGTCAAAGATGAAGTTTAGAGTTCAGGGTTTGCTTTGGGGTGCAAGGTTTAGTTTTAGGGATGCACTCACTGAAGTGGGAATAGTAATGTTTACATATCCGCAATCCAACACCTCCTCTACTGTTGCAATATGCCTAGTATTAGTATGCATTGTGATGGAATGCGATGTATTGTTATGCGTCGTAACTCCATATATGCCTTTGGCACACCAGTGGTATGCCTACTGGGCATTGCCGCACTGCGGCCACCGCAGAGAAGTTTTGTCCTCTCGTTTGATTCCTCTAGGTTCAGTTTCCAATTCTGTGTTCCCTCCTCACTGGTCTGAGGGATCAAAAGGATGTCAAAAAGTGCTGTGAAAATATAACATAAAACAACACAGTGCATATTATAACATAAGATAACATATGATATCATAACATAAGCTATCAGAACACAGCATAACAATACATAGCATAACAGTACATTAAAAACCTGACTTTAAATGCCAATACATAACCCAACAGAGCACTGCATAACAAAACAATACACAAAACATAATGAAATGACATAAAATATCATAACACAGCAAAACATAACAAAGCATAACAAAACATAACATGACAAATCTTAGCAACGAAATATTAAAATATGACTTCAAATAATATAACAGAACAGACTACAGCGTAACAATTGCAAAACATGACATAAAATAACACAATATAGTACATAACATAATATAAAATAGCACAACAGAATGTGACATAACATACATGAAATAACATAACCAAACAGAAATAGTTTAACAAATAGCAAACCATAAATCTTGTGTATAACGTAACATAAAATACAAGTGTTATCCAGTGATATATATATATTTTTTTTAGAAAGACAAAAGGTGCTATTTCTGATTTCACAAGTGAATATATGATCTCTATGGTCTGTTAGCCTCCCACATGACATGAATACCGCCTGTTTCAGTTTGTTTGCTTCTACACTACACTTCATTGGTATGCTGGGATGGACAGTGGTTAGAAAGATCAGCAATCGAGCTGCAGCATTAACTTCCCATACACTATTTGCTGTGTGGCACTCTTCCTACTTCAAATGATCTCATTAGCTGTAATTAGAAGACAAAAGCTATGTGGTTTTAAAAATGTACTGTTAAAAAGGTTTGCTAAAAACCTCCAGAAGGTGCATCATGCACTGAGGAGGAAGAGATTGTAGGTTAGATGAGTACCTGATAGTAAATGTGCGGCAGTTGGAAGGTGTTATCATCTTTGTCTGCTGGTTTGATTGACTCCTGTGCAAGGGCCGCTCCTCCACTAGTGAGGATGAGCGTCGCCCTACTGCTTTCTCGCAGTGCGAGAAGAAGAAACATAACATGGTAATAATTACAAATTTAAGTTTTTGCTTCTCGCACTGCAAGAAAGCAGAAGGGTTTAGTTGTGGAAGGGCGGGTGGGTGGAGAGGCTCTGTGAGCAGGGCTGGGCAGGGGAGTAGTGGTGTGCCCACTCCTGAGGGTGCATTGACTGTTTGGTCTGCACTCTGGGGCCACCCAAACCAGTCATGCACACTCTGCCCTTTCTCCATGCAGGCTGCAATGCAGCCTGCATGGAGAACATGGCCTCCAAGTAAGCCCCTAGCTGGGTGTTGTATCAGCAATCACAACGCTTCCATTGCAGCGTTGTGATTGGCTTAGGGGAGGGGTGGGGAGGGGAGGGAGGCTGTCTGCCTCCTGTTCCTGCTGAAGGCAGGAGAGCAGCAGCCAAGAAAATACAGGACCCGGCTGACCAACAGGTAAGTATTTTATTTATGCTTAAATTTACCCCTCTCCCCATGCGACCCCCACACCACCCCACCTGCGAATAATGCCATCCATGACTGCTCATGTGACAAGGAATATTATATTTAAATGGGGAAGAATTCAAGCCTCCTCATTGAAACTGAGAATTTTGTACATTAGAGGGGATCACAGACAGAATATCAGGACAAAAAATATTGTGTGGGCAAAACACTGTGCTAAAAATATCAAGGATCAAAATATCAAGAAGGTGAGTGCAAATAGGAAAGTATAAATGTGCTTTTATTAACTCCACATCTATGTACCTTGAAGATATATATATTGCTAAGGTACATATAAGTGCAGTGATGTATAGTAAAACTTTGTATACCCATAGAAACTTACCTTATTCTTCTCCTCAATATTCTTGTCACAATATTTTGTCTTCACAATATTTAGGACTCAATATTTTGACCAAACACCCATTGCAGTAGCTTCAGTCAAAGTTTGGTGAGGTCAATAATGTAATTCTAGAAAAACTGGACTAGATCTGAACTTTTAGGCACCTGCAGTTGTTAAAGTACATAATATGAGACATGAACCAGGCATCGGGAGGCTTTGGACAGAAGCAAGAGCTACACAGATATGAGTTAGGAATATGAGTCACAGATTCGTGATTCACCTACGAGTTCTATATGCTTCAGTTCTAGCAACCTTTAATATGAGTTTATGAAAGAATTCTAATCATGATTCCAATTATATAATCTGACTAAAATCCAAATATTTTGTTCAGACCCAAGAGGTGTAACAATTGGTTGTTGCAGGTGAATCACAAGGTTATCATAGCCGTTGCTGTCTCTAGTCCAGGTTCCTTTGAGGACCGAAATCCTGAAAAAACAATCTTATCACCTGCAAGCGATGGATCAAACAAATGGGCTGGGATCTTCTGGTCCTCTTTCCCTTCTGCTTCAGTACTGGTCCTCTCATATCTCCAATTTCAGATCATTTATTATCACACTGAGCAACAGTGATGTAATGTTACGCGCCACATTCAGAACCAGACAAAGAACTGCTTGAACGGGAAGAAATAGCTTGAAACGTACTTGGGCAAGTGCAAATTCCAAAATTCACATAGAGATGGGCCAGAGATCTAAAAGATGCACTTCCACCCACCTTAGCACTTTGTCCTCCCTGTCTCAATTAATAACATTGAGGATGTAACTTGCAAGAACACATTGTTCTGTTCTGCAGGACATTAGTATGCATACCATGATCCAATTAAAATGTTCATTTGGAGCATAAAATATTAAACGTATTTCTCTGGCTATGAAATTGTTGTCAACCCTCTATATGCAGATTCACCACTACAGAAAAAGATGCCGAAATGTTTACATGTACTGAAATAGCGATTTGTTTTCTAAATGTTTACCCCACTTTTTATTTATTATGTATAATGTATTAACCCCATATTCTTTATTCAAGATTATTAAATCCCCTATAAAAATTTGAGAACATTGTTCCCTTTTAAACATGAAGCACTTTGATGTCGTTTCTAGCTCTGTTATCAGTTAATTGTTAGGAACTGAAACAAGACACTTCAGGTGATATATATGAGACCAGTTGCATCTGCCTTGCACCACGCAACGAGGTGCAAGAGTGACGCAACTCCAAAATTAGATCTATGAAACCACGCAAGGCCACTTTACGTGGTCCTGACTGGCTTCATAAATGTGGAGTAACACAAAGCAGCACAAATCATTGTGTTACTCTGCTCTGGGTGATCCCATGCAACTCCCATGGTTTTTGACACATTTCCAGATTTACCAAAAGTGGTGGACCTGGAAATGTGCCAAAAAGATACGCCATCTCAGGGGGAGGCGTAACAAGGAGAAATATCTTTTTCTCCTCATTACTTCCTCTTTCTATGTGCGCTGCATTGTGTACCACACATAGAAAGAGGAATATGCCTCTCAGGATGGTTTTTGTGCAGGAAAGTGCCCCTTCCTGCGCAAAAACAATCCTGCATGCAACGCAGGCACCTGGGGCAAGGGTGCCTGCATTGGTACTAGGCAGCCAATCGAGTGCCTGTGCTGGGGAAAGGACAGGAAAGCAGTGCATTGCAATAAATACGGTGCATTCCCGTCCTTTCCCAGTAATGCAGCACAGTGCAGCAAGGTGGCTTGCTGGGCTACTTTGTATTACAATCCCCTAAATATGCCCCTTCATTCCTATCCTTTATTAGCACTGATTGTAACAAAATGCCACGGGGATATGGATAAACTAGCTGTACTTTATATTGTGTAAAGGCAGCAGAATTAAGATATTTGACATGGATTTAGACTTTACATTAAAATGCATCCACCCACTATTTCTCAGTGAGATATTATTTTAATTATTTGCTGTTCAATTGACGGAATCACTCGACACAATTGTAGGATAGCAACAAAGATTATTGATATAGTTTTTATTCCATGTTTTTGTTATTGGTTTTCAAAAATGACATATTCCACTTCAAATAGCATTTTAGATCAATTCCACTCCAGATGCATCAGAGCCTGAGGCATGAAACGACGCAGTAAACAGCTGTACCTACTGGAGGAGAGAAGACATGGATAGAGAGGTAAACCTTTGCTTTTAATCACCAAGTCTCACCCTCTGCTCTAGTCCCTAAAGTCCAGGAAATGACCCTCCCCATTAAAATTGCAAGAACATGAAATTCGTGAGCATTTTTCCCTAGCACACTAGTAAGAAGCAGAACATGAAAAACAAAAAAGACAATATTCTGTTCAAGTATGAGGGATAGGATGAAGTTGATGCAATTCACATTTCTGGTGACATGGAATTAATGAAAACATTCAATGTAAACTTGTCATTTTGGAACCAACAGCGCGTCAACCACAAACCAGTGCAGATAACATGGAAAATACCTGGAATAAATTTCTACACCAAATCCTAACTCATTTTACGGATCCAAGACATGGAAATTATGTTAAAGATTCTTCTTTATCACCACCACCTGAAATATAATCACAAATGAACCAAGGGCCCGATTTAGAGTTTAATGGACAGGGTACTCTGCCCCAACCTCAACAGAGTACTGTGCCCGCCGAACCCTTAGCTCGGCTGCCTCATTTAAAGATGGTTAGACCTTTGGTAATCCATTGACGCAGCCCCCATGGCTCTGTCTACAGAACAGGGTCGTCAGATGAAGGACATTACATTGCCTGCACTATTTCGGGTGGGCAGTGTAATGTTTTATTTTGTTTGTCCATTACTGCCAGGAAACACCTGCCAGTGAAGGACAGAAAAAAATAATGACCCCCTACACCCTGGAAGAAAGCTGTCAGGGTCTAGGGGTCATTCATTGTTTTGTTTTTCGCAATCTTTAAACATATAAACTGTAAATGTTTGGTGAATATCTGCCCAAACACATGGTAGCTGCCCTCCAAACCTTTTGTAAGTTGAAAGGACCTGCCATGGAAGCAGTTCCTTTCCATGTTCAGTGATGAGCACAGGGCAGACGGACATCTCTAAATTTGGCAGATGGTAGTCTGTCCCGATAGAAGGAGTGATACCCTCCCAATACTCTTGGCCAGTGCAAGGGTGTGGTTGCCATGTTTTTGCTGTCGACAGCTAAGATCTTCACTTCTGCACTCATGATGAACTGACATCAGCAGATAATTCTAGCTTTACAACCCATTAAAAATGGGATCTTATATTGTCCAGGCTCATCCTGCGTCTTTTAATTCTATATTTCTGTAAAATTCTGACATGAGTGCTCCATTCATGCCCTTTTAAGATGACTCAGCTCCTACATTCGCTTCCTCAAAATACCACTTCTTGTCTCTGCCCTTTTTCTACCTATGCCACTTTACAGAACTTCTCAGCTTCAGAGATACTTGTTTGTGGTTCACAGGATGAAGGCTTCTGAATCCCACCACTAAAAGGAAACGCACCTGATCGATCAAGGAAATTATATGTCTGCTTCAATCAAAGACCTTTTTACATACACTGAGGATGGTATCCCTCTTTGGCACTCTGATGTTGACTGATGAATCTGGTTTTCATTTGGTTGTTGTCATCTTATTCACACATTTCCGGAAGTCCATCTGCTGTCAGGACTGACCAACCAATTCCACAACTAACCTAACTCTGGGCAGGTTTGCAGTCACATTACAACCTTGGGATCCCCTTTCCAGATAAATCAGTTCCATTAACCAATTATTTCTGGCTGTCACTCATGCACCTCGTGGCCCTGGTTGTGCTGACTTTGTCCATCATGGGGCTTTTCACTCGGATTGCTGTTGCTGAATATTTTGGACTGTGTGAGCAAAGGCAGACAACCACTTAACTGCTGTCCCTGGAAGACTGAACATATGCTTGCATGGGGAAGCAACGTTTTGAGATTGCACATGCCGACTACCATATCAAAAACGCACGTGCTACTTTGGGTTTGCATATAAAACAGCTAATGGCATCAGTCATTGCTTCGCAAATTTTTCCCTGCTCGAACGTTCCTTTTACAGCCTTCTAGATTTCCGTCCTCCTGTTGTTACTTCTGTTTTGTTTTCTTCCTTTTGAGATTGCTATTTCTAGTTTCCCCTTTCTGCTAATCCTGGCGCCTGCATTTTCCTCTTGCCTTCATTCAACAACCAGCACTCTTGCCTTCCATTTTACTCGAGTTTGAAATCTTTCTCGTGGGTGCAGCTGGACCCGCTCTGCTCTGTTGTGACCTATCCAGAGTTACAGTGATTTCGAGCTGCTCTGGCTCTCTGGAAAGACCTAAGGATGGGGGTATCTGTTTCCGGAGGGCCAGACCTTGCCGTTTGCATACAGGGGCATGTTTAGCAGTGTTTAGCTGATTTCTACGAATTTTAACCCCCAAATAACTTACAATTGTTAGATGATACTCTATCTTTGAGAGCTTTCTGTATCATCAACAGGGATGACAGTAGTGATGTGGTACGTGATGTCAACAGTGATGGTTATTGATAAGTGCATTTGTCAAGCAATCGGTAATGTAATGTCATAAGCAATGATTGGCAGGGGTGGGAGTTAAGGCTATTTTAAAATGTTTTCAGGTTTCGCACCAATTACACTGTGTCGTATCAGCTTAATGTACTTAGTGAGATTTTACAACATAATCTTAACCTTGACTAAGATTTGGACAGCGAAATAGTTTATAAAAATATATATATATATAACCTTTCCACGTGGCCCCTGGAACAATTATGCAAAGCTTTCGCTGTGTGCAGCGAGAACTGGTCAAAAGGTGCGGGCTTTGCCATATTCCTGCTTTCACCCTTCATACCCCCAAAAGTCACTATGCAGTAGTAGTCTTTCTACGTGCACAACCGTAGCAGGCTGGAGGGCTGGTCTGGCAGCCATCCCTATGCCCAGTAGTTCTGCCCTCGACCTCAAACCACACTCGGGCTGGATGTGCATGGTGGCAACTGGCCAAGGCTGCAGCCAGTGGTTGTGTTTGGTTTGCAGCCCTTATGTACAACAGCCGCACTGCACATGGCCTTCACTGTGCGCAGTCCTTTTGCACATACTCGCACTGCACATGCCCTGTGTGGTAATTAGGTTTTGTATTGTACCCGAAATAAAACAAAAGCTGAAGAAAGGGAGAGGATGTGGCCTTACGGCTAGACGGTCGCCCTCGACGCTGGAAAACGGGGTTCGATTCTTTGCAGGGACGCTCAACATGCTATGGATCTGGGTAAATCACCTTATCTCCTCGTGCCTACCAAAAAATGAATGTGTTGGTGTGTAAGGCAACTGGTGCTCATTTAAAGCGCTCTGATACCTTCGGGTCAAGTTCGCTCTATATAAAACGGAGGAAAATAAAACAATGTCACCTCTTGCAAGTGTTTTTAAAGCTTCTTGTTTCAAAGTAACGTTATTTGTTATGAGCAATGATAAACATAACTTACTTTTAATTATGTTTTTTAGTGAATCGTTTTTTGTATAATATACCCTAGGGTAGACTAGATGGTATTGAGCCAGTCTCCGTGCCAGGTGTGCCTCGCGAATTTCTGTGAGCAGGCTCTGGTTTTGCATAGCTGGTTTGGCAAGTAAACCTTTTAGGACAGCTGCAAATAACCCCTGGACTAGCACATCTGAAACAGTTTTTTCACGTATTCCTAAAATCGAGCATAAAGGTCTTAGTCCCATGCAAGCCTTCATCCCTCACAAACAATCTTCCACCTGTAGTTCACCGTAAAAAATGTGGAGCGGGTTCACATTGTTCCTAAAAATGTGTTTAAAAATACAAACCAACAAAGGGAACCAATCATACCCTTTAACTGTGTTCATCGTAGACAAAATGTAGTTTGTGGCCTCAGACCTCATACCCCCGCAATGACCTGAGCACAGATGTTTGCACTGTACTGTTTGTTCTGAGGAAACCCATTTCGATGAAGGTGCACACAACTGCCTCACATTTCCTTACTGATGAACAGTTCCCAAAATCGGAAGTCCACAAAGTTCATTGTCACACATATTGCATTGTCTTTATGATTGACAGCTCAATTTTTAAACTTGCCCTTTAATATTCTGCACACTACCGCACTACAGCAGATACCAGTAGCATCCTATTGGGCATTATCTCTTGGGGGGAACCAATTGCTTTTGGGCAGGGAGGGGGGATCATGTTCAGGCTTGTAGCCCTTTAAATGCCAGCAGTGGCGCGGACATGGCAGCTATAGAAATTCTGCTCTTCTGTTTTAAATGTTGCATTATTTTATGTTTGAGGGCTCGCTTTTTAAAATATGAAACTTGCACTCTATTATTCTGCACACTACTGTGCAACTGACAACACCAGTATCATCCTTTTGGCCACTAACTCTTTGGAGGAACCAATTGCTTTGGGGAGGTTGCAGCCTGATATAGCTTGAGGCCCTTTAAATTTTGGCTGCGGCGCAGACACACTGCTAGCGCACCAACGGCAAGGCCGTTTGCAGCTGTCACCGGCGGGCCGGGGCTAGCCACTATACCCAAAGCTTGATTTGCTCCTTCAAGAATTTAGACAATTATATTCAGCAGGCTATCTTCTGGAGCCCACAACTATGTCTTGTTTATCTAACTTAGGTTTACTAAACAACAGTTCTACTACAATATTAGGCAGAATAATTAACCCCAATCTAGTGCGCAGATGAGAATTGAAAGCTTGGTCAATCATCTCTCTGTTATTTATCTGAATACTTAGTCAGTTGTGAACACCAAATTGAAATATTCCAGTTGCTAGAATCCTAAAAGCCACATGTTTTACTGCTAATCAAAACCTGGCTATCATCTGAATCATCTCCTGACATCTTAGCGTCACTCCCAAACAACTATTACCTTTTTCAGGCCAATCAATCTACAGGTAGAAATGGTGGTGGTGTACCAGCTATAATCCACAATGACTGGAAGTGTACTAGTCTGGTTGCTTTTGATATTACAGCAGTTGACAGCCTTCTGATCAAAGTTGATCCTTTTTTCTACTCCCTTAATCTGTCTACTGGCATACAGTCCACCAGGACACATGACTCATTTCCCTCATTCTTTTGCAGAACACATTTCTCCCCTAGTGTTGATCATGCAAAAGTCCTGGTAATTACTGAGCCAATGGTACTTCAGGTGGACAGGTATCTCTGGAATTTACCGACCTGCTCAGTAGCTTGAATTTCAAACAGCACATAACCTCTCTTACCCATATACAAGGCCATATGTCTTATCAGGTGTGGACCACCAACCTGCGCCAGGTTGGATACTTTTTTAAATTATGTTTACTCTTACTGACTTGGCCCTTCCTAAACCCCTAGTTAGCTCAGAGATATCAGCTAGGAACTGGACCCATGTCACTATGGCTCCATCGATAATTTATTGCCTTCAACCTTACCCAATAAACCCGTCAACATCAATCAACAAGAGCCAGTAATATACATGTCCTACTTTAGACCATCAGACTGGATAGGTGTCATGACACCCTGAAGTAGTTTTCTGACGCTGTGAAACTTGCTAAACTGGCACTTCACTGGTCCGAAGCAGTTGGTGAAGGAATTATTCTCCTGAAAGAAAGGAAGCCTACGGCGCTCAGCTTCAACTCTATTTTACAAGCTTAATCAGCTTTTTCCTCTGGAAAATTATAACCTCAATCAATAACTTAAAGGATATCTGTGGAATTTTGTCAGAACTATCGAATACTGATAGAGAGATGGTAACAATTCCAGCTACCCAGTCTTTCTGTGATGCACTCAACTCATTCTTCATTGACAAGGTCAAAGCAATTAAAGACAGTATTCGTTCAAGACCCTCACCTGGAATAGCCCCTCCCCTGATAAGAACCCTAATACTTTGTCTGTGTTACCAGAGATGAGCAAGGTACACTTAATCGAGTCACTGACAAAAGTGGATACAGGCGCTCCTTCTGACACTTGCCCTCCGAAAGTATCAAAATAAAAAATTCTCTCCTCTCTGATCCTGCCTTATTCCTACTTAATGGTTACCTAAGCCAGGGCTTATTTCCTAGACCATTTAAAGAAGCAGCAGGGCCCGACTACTAAACAAAGCTGGTGATAAACCATATACCTTGAAGAACTATTGCATTACTTCTTTGCTTCCCTACTTAGCACACATTTTAGAAGCACAAGTCACCAACTGTCTTTGTTCCTTCCTCGAGGAAACTCACTTCCTTGACATCCATCAAGCAGGTTTTTGGCCAGGCCACTCAACCGAAACTGTGATCCTCTCCGTGATGGATGATACGAAGAATGAAGCCGATAGGGGCACCACCCAGGCGCTGGTGCTCCTTGATCTCTCTGCTATGTTTGATGCTGTCGATCATGAGTTTCTGGTCATTTGTGTTGAGGCGTATGTGGCATGATGCTTGACTGGTTTGTTGCCTTTCTACAGAGCCGCTCTCAGTTGGTCAGCCTATCGCCAATTGGATCTCCGAAGGTTCTTTTTACCTGTGCCGTACCCCAGGGATCGTCCTTGCCTCCTCATCTTTTTAATCTGTACATATGCCAATCTTTAATTAAGCAGATGATATTCAATTGCTTTTTGCTATTGATGACTCACCAAACTCAAAAACATTCTTTAAAAAAAATGCTATTCATCCGCAACTTGAGAAATGCCAATCAACCTAAATGACACTCCGACAAAACAGAGATTGTTTTAACTAGCACCAAGCAAGACCCATGGAAATCCACCTTCGGACCTATGGCTATGAGCATTCCCCCCCCCAAGAATTAAGTTAAAAGTCTTGGTGTTCTGGTTGGCAATAATTTGTCCACAAAGCCACAAGTAGGGGCAGCAATCTCATCTTGTTTTTTGCAGCTTGGGAAAATCTGAAAAATTTACAAATTCTTCACCCCAAAGTTCTCATCCAGGTTGTCCTCGCATTGGTCATCTCGCTGATAGACTGTGCAAATTCATTGTAATGGGGTGTGAAGGCCTCACTCGGAAATTACAATTAGTACACAAGCAGGCAGCCAGACAAATCTATCGACAATTCACAAAGTGCCACATCACCCGTCTAAAGAGGAAACTGCACTGCCTGTCAGTAAAACAGCAAACAGCTTTCAAAATCTGATGCATTATTTTGAAATCTCTCTACTCAATAGTCCAGAGTTCATCGCTTCTCGCATTCGGAAATACATACCCACTCGTAACCTGAGGTCAAATGATTTTAATCTTCTCACTAGTCCCCTCTTCAAGAAGAAGAGCCTTTTTAGGTCCACCCACCCCCCGCTTCTGGAATTCTATTCCACTCAACATGCAAATGACTTCCTGTTACCCCAGTTTTCAACAACTCCTGAAGACATGGCTCTTCAAACAGGCCTATGAATGAAATTGTGAGCAGCAGGTCATGTTTCTCTACTTAGGGGGCTTATTCCGATCCGGGTCGGAAGGGCACCGAACGTGATCCGGCCGGAAAAACTACGAGCCGTACGCGTGTTTTCCGGCTGACTCGTACAGCTGTACAAGCAAGCAAGTACAATGCGAGCTACATGAGATTCACCGACCGAGTCGTTTCCGGGTCCGAACTGCTCCGTACGTCTCGGTCGGAAGCTAACCGTGGCGTGCAATGGATGCGATTTACAACCGAGCCAGTACGATGCACGCGTCGGACAGCCTGTGTGAGCCGGAATGTCTGGCTCGCAAAAGCTCCCGGAGTTGGACTTCGGGGGTCCGTGTCAGACCCCCTGACACCTGCAACCCTATGACTTGGACACCAACACAGGCATGTACGGTGCGGATGGCATTAGCGCATACCCACTGTAGGGGGCACACTTGTTCGAGACGTACCCATTCAGTCAATGGAAGCGCATGTACGCGTCGTACAATTGGCTCCCATTGACTTCTATGGGAATCCTACCGAACCGAGTCCGACAGCATATGTGCGCATCGTACTCGCTCGGTCGGACTGTAGGGGTCCGGCTCGGTCGGAAAACACTCCGGATCCGACTCGGTCGGAGTGCTTTCCGACCCGGATCGGAATCGTCCGCTTAGTGCCAAGAAACTGACTTGCGTAAGCGTGCTCTATAAATACTTGTAACATAACATAACACTGCCCACGATACTTGAGCATGAGCAGTGTGTTCTGGGTAAAAAGTGAGGATGAAAGCCAAACCCTGTCCCCAGCCTCCATTCCTCTCACACCAAATCTGCATTGCTTTTCTACCATGTAGAACTGGTTTGTAAGTTAAAAAGTTTTGAAAAATACATAGAGACTTTGGCTGAGCATAACTGAACTAGAATTTGTTTTTTTATATTCAGTTTCGTTATTGTGATTATTATTTGCACCTGAACTGTTAAGATGTTTTCTGGACACAACTTCCCCTACCAGCAAATAATCGTTTTCAAGCCCCCACCAGCTGTGTTTACATTTTTGATGAAGAAACTAGGAACTTAACGATTGTTATATTAAAACTGATATGTTCCACAATGTTGAGACCTGCTTTCACTCTCTCTGATGCTCAGATAATAAACATTATAATCCCATCAGCTCTAGAATGTTTTTTGCATCATGCTGAATTTGCCATTTTGACTCTATGACATGAATTCTTAAGGCTTACAACAACTATTCACATCCTTCGAAAATTCAAATCCGATTGCCCGAAATCAAGATTGCAAATGTGTGATTTTAAAACCCAAGTTAAAAATAGCATGAATTTTTGATCTAATATTACCTTGAAGTTGTGTGCTCTTGTAAAGGCACCACGTCTGAGGACTTGTGCTTGTATGTGGTCATGCAACACTTCTGTGACTTTCACTGGACAGTTGTGGGTACATGATGCGATATGGGAGAAAGGATTTCTCAAGAATCAGGTAATTTGTATAATTCCTCGTGGTATCCAAATATCACTTGCCCAGTAAATATTATTCCAAAAATAATTTTTCTGCTAACAACATTTTGCAGGCTGCGGAATGAGATGTCCTTAGTTAATTATTGGGCCTAATCTCCGATGCCATTATACATCCCTTATTATTTTAGGGATTATTTGGATTGTTGCGTACTCATCTAGATCCTGTAACTCAAATATTACAAAGATCGCAGTCTCTTTTTTAAAAAAGAGACTTTTGAGCTTGTAGTGAATTTTGCTTTTTCAATCCCAAACAGACTAGCAGTTTAAAATTATAATGTGCACATACATGCCCAACAGACCCAAGTATCCCCGTCGATAATTGCATTTTTGATGCATTTTAAATTGTGTCACCAAACTCTTGGCTTTGTCTATTCGATTTAAATGCATTTAAGAAGATGCACAAATACTTGGTTCTCTTTAACTGAGCGATAATTTGCTTTGACAGCTATCGTCGCCTTAATTAGCTAACGTCTTTCATCTCAGTCGCTGCAGGCTTCAAACCACCTTTGGGCCATGATGACAGAAGAGATAATTTTTCAACAGCTGCATCAAAAACTATAATAAAGATTTCGGGACCTGTGTTGTCCCTTCTCTGCACATTATTTCTCAGATGGTTGTTTTAACGTCATTCACCTTGTATGTCCTTTGACGACATATTTTAAATCACTGGTACTGGACTAACAAGCAGCCCCAGCAATTAAGTGGCCATCAAACAAAATGCAAATTTTATATTGAACACATGCCTTTCATTTACCAGTTTAATTAATATATTTTTAGCTGAAGTTTACATCAATACACATTATAATTTAGTATTGCTAAAGGCCTTTTGGATCATCAAATGCATAACAATTTTGAAACGTTTTGGAAGTTGTAGGTTTTCTTAGATCAAAAATGGCATGTACTAATCACTAATTTTACTTCCCATTTTCTGCGAAATTCAGCCTGTGTGACGCCAAACAAACATTTGGAAACGGGGTTCACACAAAAACAATTGAAATATGCCTTTCCAGGGCCCCCAAATAGCCTAAAGATGCCACTAGGAGGAGCAAGAGAGACTCAGGGGTAAGAGAGGCAGAAAGGAGAGAGGGTGATACATGGAAATACCCTGAGGTGAGCTAGATAAAGAGAAAGTTTATTAACATAGGGCTCTCCTTAGAAGGTGGGGGCCTGAGGCAATTACCCACTGTACCCATTCCTTAAAACTTCTCTGGCTTTGCTGTGAGACATAGGAACAAATTACGCTTTGGCGGAGAGGGTACTCTGTCATAACAGCAATAGAGTATCATCTCTGCTAAACTCCTGGTCCACTCACCAGATTTAGGTTTGGACAGACCAACAGTAGGTTGATGTTGGATTTTATTCTAGCTCCTCTGCTGACATACTCCTTTGATGACCCGACAGAGTTCTGGCTGTCTGAAGTAAACCATTGACTGACTGCCCAATTTACTGTGGGCAGTTGGTTCGCTTTATTTTAGTGTCCGTCAATGGTCCCCACACCATGGGAAAAAACGCTCATGGTGTGGGAGCCATTAGTTTGGTATTTTTCTAAACTAAACTCCAGCTTTAAGAGTTTGTTTTCGAAAATATAAAACTTTGGGAAAGTTTCAAGGCCAGTAGTCATGTTTGATGGTGCCATAGTTCAAACTTTTCCTAAATTGACAGGAACTGCTGTGATGGCTTTTACCACCAATGTGTTGATCTGTCCCTGTGCCTGCAATCATCTTTAAATTTGGCAGTCAGTGGAAAGGCAGGGTGGTGGGCGTAGAGCTCTCCCCACTCTGTCTGCCTTTAGTCTATCCACCAAACTTTAAATCAGGCCCAAAGTCAATTAATAACATTCCGTAGACACATCACAAAACTGTACCATAGTCTCCTTGTTGTTCACTAGGCAAATAGAAATTCTATGGCAGGACCCTGAGGTGAGGACTAGGCTTTTCTTTCTTCAGTTTTATTAGCCATCAGCATTTTCAAAGGTAACTTGTAGAAGAACAAAACAACATTTCTCGTGAGACATTGGGAAAGAACTACAAAACTATGGTGCCGATCACGATCCGGTAAAAAATTCCCCCGTGCGACTCGTATCGGGTCTTTTTACCGTACGAATCGTACAAGTGCCGTACGAACTGGCAATCACGATTCGCATGGTAAAAAGTCCATACGAACCGCACTGGGAATCATTCCCCACACGTCCTCGGGTCGGAAAATGTGTCCGACACGTCCTCGGACGATTTACCGTACAAACGTGAAAATCCAAGTCCGACCGAGGAATCACGATCCATCCCGTGCGTCCGAGGTTACAACCGTATGGGAAAAACACCGTCCGCACCGAACTCCTACAGCAACCATGGAGACATGTGCCCGCATACGCGCCGAACACTCCCCCCAGCCCCCGTACGTCCGACACGTACCCCCCGTATATGTATACCCCCACCCGTCTAGGTACACCCCAGTACGTTCCAGTCGAACCCCCACCCCAGTACGTGTCATAGCCCCGTGTACCTACACCCCAGTACGTTCCAGTCGTACCCCCACCCCAGTACGTGTCGTACCACCGTCAATGTACACCCCCCCACCCCAGTACGTGTCGTACCACCGTCAATGTACACCCCCCCACCCCAGTACGTGTTGTACCACCGTCCATGGACACCCCCCCCCTGTACGTGTCGTACCCCCCGTGTACCTACACCCCAGTACGTGCGAGCCACACCCCCACCCCAGGACGTGTCATAGCCCCGTCCACCCACACCCCAGTACGTTCCAGTCGTACCCCCACCCCAGTACGTGTCGTACCACCGTCAATGTACACCCCCCCACCCCTGTACGTGTCGTACCACCGTCTATGTACACCCCAGTACATTCCAGTCGTACCCCCACCCCAGTACGTTCGAGCCCCACCCCCACCCCAGTACGTGTCATACCCCCGTGTACCTACACCCCAGTACGTTCCAGTCGTACCCCCACCCCTGGACGTGTCGTACCACCGTGAACCTACACCCCAGTACGTTCGAGCAACACCCCCACCCCAGTACGTGTCATAGCCCCGTCCACCCACACCCCAGTACGTTCCAGTCGTACCCCCACCCCAGTACGTGTCGTACCACCGTCAATGTACACCCCCCCACCCCAGTACGTGTCGTACCCCCCGTGTACCTACACCCCAGTACGTTCGAGCCGTACCCCCACCCCAGTACGTGTCGTACCACCGTCAATGTACACCCCCCCACCCCAGTACGTGTTGTACCACCGTCCATGGACACCCCCCCCTGTACGTGTCGTACCCCCCGTGTACCTACACCCCAGTACGTTCGAGCCACACCCCCACCCCAGGACGTGTCATAGCCCCGTCCACCCACACCCCAGTACGTTCCAGTCGTACCCCCACCCCAGTACGTGTCGTACCACCGTCAATGTACACCCCCCCACCCCAGTACGTGTCGTACCCCCGTGTACCTACACCCCAGTACGTTCGAGTCGTACCCCCACCCCAGTACATGTCGTACCACCGTCAATGTACACCCCCCCACCCCAGTACGTGTCGTACCACTGTCAATGTACACCCCCCACCCCTGTACGTGTCGTACCACCGTCCATGTACACCCCAGTACGTTCCAGTCGTACCCCCACCCCAGTACGTGTCGTACCCCCCCGTGTACCTACACCCCAGTACGTGCGAGCCACACCACCACCCCAGGACGTGTCATAGCCCCGTCCACCCACACCCCAGTACGTTCCAGTCGTACCCCCACCCCAGTACCGTGTCGTACCACCGTCAATGTACACCCCCCCACCCCAGTACGTGTCGTACCCCCCGTGTACCTACACCCCAGTACGTTCGAGCCACACCCCCACCCCAGTACGTGTCATAGCCCCGTCCACCCACACCCCAGTACGTTCCAGTCGTACCCCCACCCCAGTACGTGTCGTACCACCGTCAATGTACACCCCCCCACCCCAGTACGTGTCGTACCCCCCGTGTACCTACACCCCAGTACGTTCGAGTCGTACCCCCACCCCAGTACGCGTCGTACCACCGTCAATGTACACCCCCCCACCCCAGTACGTGTCGTACCACCGTCAATGTACACCCCCCACCCCTGTACGTGTCGTACCACCGTCCATGTACACCCCAGTACGTTCCAGTCGTACCCCCACCCCAGTACGTGTCGTACCACCGTCAATGTACACCCCCCCACCCCAGTACGTGTCGTACCCCCCCGTGTACCTACACCCCAGTACGTGCGAGCCACACCCCCACCCCAGGACGTGTCATAGCCCCGTCCACCCACACCCCAGTACGTTCCAGTCGTACCCCCACCCCAGTACGTGTCGTACCACCGTCAATGTACACCCCCCACCCCAGTACGTGTCGTACCCCCCGTGTACCTACACCCCAGTATGTTCGAGCCACACCCCCACCCCAGTACGTGTCATAGCCCCGTCCACCCACACCCCAGTACGTTCCAGTCGTACCCCCACCCCAGTACGTGTCGTACCACCGTCAATGTACACCCCCCCACCCAGTACGTGTCGTACCCCCCGTGTACCTACACCCCAGTACGTTCGAGTCGTACCCCCACCCCAGTACGTGTCGTACCACCGTCAATGTACACCCCCCCACCCCAGTACGTGTCGTACCACCGTCAATGTACACCCCCCACCCCTGTACGTGTCGTACCACCGTCCATGTACACCCCAGTACGTTCCAGTCGTACCCCCACCCCAGTACGTGTCGTACCACCGTCAATGTACACCCCCCCACCCCAGTACGTGTCGTACCCCCCCGTGTACCTACACCCCAGTACGTGCGAGCCACACCCCCACCCCAGGACGTGTCATAGCCCCGTCCACCCACACCCCAGTACGTTCCAGTCGTACCCCCACCCCAGTACGTGTCGTACCACCGTCAATGTACACCCCCCCACCCCAGTACGTGTTGTACCACCGTCCATGGACACCCCCCCCCCCTGTACGTGTCGTACCCCCCGTGTACCTACACCCCAGTACGTGCGAGCCACACCCCCACCCCAGGACGTGTCATAGCCCCGTCCACCCACACCCCAGTACGTTCCAGTCGTACCCCCACCCCAGTACGTGTCGTACCCCCCCGTGTACCTACACCCCAGTACGTGCGAGCCACACCACCACCCCAGGACGTGTCATAGCCCCGTCTACCCACACCCCAGTACGTTCCTGTTGTACCCCCACCCCAGTACGTTCCTGGCGCACCCCCAACACAACCGCCTAAGTACGGAGCGCACCCCATGCCCCAACATCACAACCGCATGTACGAGTCGTACAAAGCCACACACAAGGACCAAATCGTACAACCAAATGGCCCATGTACACACCGTACACACGCTCAAAACGCACGTACACAACAAGGACAAAACAAAACAACTCAACAATACACCATTCGAAAGGCACACAGCCACTAAACATGGCCAACAACCACTAAAATAACACAATCACTGACCTGCAACTGTCAAAAACAAACAGAGGCCCAATACACCACCACTCCTTATAACACACCCACCCAAAATTCAAACACTGCCACACCCACCCATGGACCAATGAAAAGGGCCCACACACACAAACCATGAGCCTTTGCAACAGACCCACTGCTGCCAGACACCACAGAACCAGACTACAAGCGACACCACATCTTACACTTGCACACCTTCACACGACCACCCTCACAAACACCCTCTCATCACATTCACACACACACAACCATCCACACCCCCCCCCCAACATCCACACACCCCCCACACCCACACCATCCCCACCCACACCCCTCACCATGCCCACTACCAAGAATCCAAAGTTCAGTCACCGAGAGTTGGAGGTCCTTGTTGATCAAATCCTCAGAGTCGAGCCACAGATCTTTGGAACATTGGTCAGAAGCACCAGCCAGGCAGCCAAAACAGCCATGTGGCAGACCATCGTCGATGCTGTGAATGCTGTTGCGGACACCAGGAGGACCAAGCAGGATTGCCAGAACAGGTGGTACGATCTGCGGAGGAGGGTCAGAGCCAAGAGACAGGAGGAACACGACCAGGCCAACGCCACCGGAGGAGGGCCCTCCCGCAGAGCCGTACAGTACCATCCCTGGGAGGAGAGGGTGATGGCCATACTGCCGGTGGAGGCAGTTGAAGGAGTAGAAGGACTCCGAGACCCGGGTGAGTACACAAACAACGCACCTCACATGGGGGGAACTGCAACCACAACCAAAATTAATAACAGGCACGCAACCACCACAAGCCATCGCATTACTCAACCACACTCCATGAGCAGGCACATGCCACTGCTGCCACCATGCCCCATGCGCCCAGCTGGACAATGTCAAGTCACAGGCCACAGAAGACAACAACACATGACACGGTAACCCGGATGGCGGGAGGCTGGGCACCAAGAATCACATAGTGCGACTCCAAAGCAGACAACAATGCCCTCTGCCCATATGGCCTAGGTCACAGCCAGACAAACACTGTGTCCCAACACAGGAATGACTTGCCAGCAAATGGCGGACGCCTTGCATCAACACATGGGGGTGAAGGCACTGTTTTGCACATGCCAGCAGCTAATGAACAGCCAACAGTGTGAAAGAGTGGCAGCACACACCACCACAGCAGCAGCGCACAGACACACAGCAGACAAAATGGGTGCCTGGAGATCAGAAACAAACTCACATCAACAGGCCAAGGGCCACTCAAAGATCTGCTAACAGTGTGTGCCCAGGAAGCTGGGCCAAGGTGACAGAGGGTGACACACGGAGGGAGGGAGAGGGGGACAGAGAGGGAGGGAGAGGGGGACAGAGAGGGAGGGAGACACAGGAAGATGGACAGAGGGAGGAGGCTGACACACAGAGGGAGGGAGAGGGGGACAGAGAGGGAGGGAGAGGGGGACACAGAGGGAGGGAGAGGGGGACTGAGAGGGAGGGAGACGGACAGAGGGAGGAGGCTGACACACAGAGGGAGGGAGAGGGGGACAGAGAGGGAGGGAGAGGGGGACAGAGAGGGAGGGAGAGGGGGACTGAGAGGGAGGGAGACGGACAGAGGGAGGAGGCTGACACACAGAGGGAGGGAGAGGGGGACAGAGAGGGAGGGAGAGGGGGACACAGAGGGAGGGAGAGGGGGACAGAGAGGGAGGGAGACACAGGAAGATGGACACAGGGAGGAGGCTGACACACAGAGGGAGGGAGAGGGGGACAGAGAGGGAGGGAGAGGGGGACAGAGAGGGAGGGAGACACAGGAAGATGGACACAGGGAGGAGGCTGACACACAGAGGGAGGGAGAGGGGGACAGAGAGGGAGGGAGAGGGGGACAGAGAAGGAGGGAGACACAGGGAGAGCAAATCAGTCCTGTGGTGTGTGGGAATGTCTGCTCGTCAGCAGGTGGACTGCGTGCATGTAGACAAGGGTGGCCAGTGCCAGAACCCCCCCTCTTCATCATGGCAAAACGCAGGGCCATGTTACAACCTGTACACGAGCACAAGGACAGCCACCTGCATCATATAAGTGTGTGGATCCACTCCATGTGCACATGTACAGTGCTACAAGGAAGGCGCAAATGCATAGCTCGGCACACATGCACACTCCACTGCTGACTGCAGTCACACTTGACGCAGCAAGTAAGACTGTGCCACACATAGTTAAAGGGGCCAAATTGGTGCCCAAGGGACACACACATGCACAAGTGCACTGTGAGTGGAATGCAAGACAGATCCTAATTCCAAGAGGAAATGTGCCAACTTTGTAACGGATGAAACATGGATGTTGCATGGATCAAAATTAACATTGTCTCTCTCACACACAGGTCAACGTCGTGCTGCACCCCCCAACACTGGGGGGGAACACTCACAGGACCCGGATCTGCAGGAGACCGATCCCACCGGCAGCGACCACTCTCACCACTCTGCGGACGAGCCCGACCGACCTGGCCCCTCTGGTGTCCAACCACCTGCAGCACCTGCGTCAGGTACAACCGTGCCAACCACCACCCCCACTCCTGCCACATCCCAGGAGACACCCAGGATCCCTGCCCCAACACCACAATGCAGCCAGGCTCGCCAGGAGGGACACGGTGTCCCGGGCACCCAGGAGGAGGCAGGCGACAACGCCAATGCCACCCCTCAGGGGTCCCGGAGACCCGATGTGCCCACAAGTGCAGGCCAGACGCAAGTGGGCAGGGGTGGTGGGAGTGGAGGACGGCGGAGGCGCGAGCCTGACCAGTTGGCTGGGGATCCGGTATTTTCCCATGTCCGTAACATCCTGGACTCATACCGGCAGGACACCACGGGCATGGCCCAGGTTGTGTCCGTCCTCGAGGGGATCAAGGTCCAGCAGGCCCAGCAACATGCGGAGCTAATAGCCTGTCTACAGCTACACCAACGGAGGATGGAGGACAGACAGGCTCAGCAAGTGACGGCGTCCCAGGGGATTCACGCTGAACTCCGTCGGATGGCCGACACCATGGCCGACCCTCCCTGTGCCAGAAGGCGGAGAACATCACCACCCACAGGGAGGGATCATGAGGAGGAGGAGGAAACATCCGACGGAGCATCCCAGACGTCGTCACGGCCTGCTGCTGAGGTTCCCCGCAGGAAGCCGGGTCGTCCACGGAAAGGACCGTGAGGGTGGCTGCTACATCACCATCTCCCAGGACACCTGGCCTGGCACCTGGCCCACTGGAGCAACAGCATCACAGCATCAGGAGACATTCTCTGCCACATGGCCCTGCTGGTCACTGGCTGACCAATGTTGACAAAGACTGTGGCATGGACTCTGAGGATTTCCAATGGCAAGGACACCAACTCCCCTACTGAACTTTGGATTCCCTAATCCCGGAAAGCCCCTCACTTTGCCCCCCCCCCCCCAATAATAAATCACACTATTAAGAGTAGATGCCTGCTGGTAGCATTATTACCTAACATGTGTCTTGTACAGTCTAAACATGCCTGAGTCATCTGTTCACTTCAACCATCCACACCCTGGGGCCTGAGTCTGGCACAGGACACATGGGTCACAGTTTTCTAGGCAAGACAGACATGGAGCACCATACACACCCGTGATGGTCAGAACCAGCTGAGGGGGTGGCCGAACAACCGTGCTGACAGACACATTGAGTACAGCAACAGTCATGCGCAGAGGTCAGGGATCCTGGCCCGTGTCCTGGGGGGCACCCAGGTACGTGTAGACAGGTGGCAGAACCATGTCCTGCAAGCTTGAGTCCGGTGGATGCAGAGAATGGGGTCATGGACAACGTTGGATGCATGGGGATGGCACATGTCACAATACCCACACAGTCATGGACATCATGCCCAATACACAGTCTCAGCACACACACACAGCTTGCATCTTGCCACTCGACACATTGACACATAGCCACAATCAGGGAATACCATGCCAGACATGCAGGATGCACCGTGCCAACACACCAGCATTGACTGAGAAGAGGCACCTTGGAGGCATAGGGACACCTTTAATAGTCATGTTTTTGGGATTGCAGAGGCAACTTGAAGTACACATGAACACATCATGTGGAGTAACATGTGGCTCCAACACTGGCACCCCCCTTCTGCAGCACAAATGCGTGATAGCCATGGAACTGGCACACAAGTGTCGGCTAACAGCTAAATACCCACAGCTGCTCACGGAGAGACTGCCATACACCATACATCCGCTGATGTGGAAGTCCCACGCCATGTCAAGACAATGTTAACCGTATGTGTCCGAGGGCAGTGTCACACACATTGATGCCTTCATCACAATCCACTATCCCATCACTGATGACTGACAACCAGGCAGCCCATCTATTCAGGTGTACCCAGCTGCATGTCGTGTCCCATGGGGATGCCACATGTCTGCAGAGGAACCAAACCCCGACCGGGGCAGTGTGCACACATCGTGAACAACTGCCACACCCAATACACCCCAGATGCATCCCTTACCCCATGGAGACTTCCAAACGTGTCCGTGCCTGTAACGCTGAGTCAGCCCACTATGCCATGTCCATGAGGAATAGCAGTGCCACAACAATGCAACCAGAAGACGGCATGCGCAGGTACCTGGGGAAGAGACACACACAAGAAGTCAGCCACAAAAAGCACAGCCACTTGCATGTGCATTGACTCGACACATGTATGGATGACAACATGCTAGGTCACAATTATGAGTGGGGAAATACTACCATCACTGCCACCATCACTCCAGTGACACACCCACACACACCTCTGACTCACGTGCCATACATGCAGGTGGAGACACGCATCACAACACATGCCACACGGGGACCAAGGCGTGCACACTCAGACACTGGTACTCACCACTAAGCAAAGAAGTCGCGTATGAGCCGAGTCCGGATGTCCTCTTGCGGCTCCGCATCCTCCACATCACTAGCCCCATTGCCAAGCCCTTCGTCCTCCACGGGTGGATGGTCCTCGTCATGTTGATTCAGGATGAGTGGCACAGCTCTTTCAACTGCCATGTTGTGCAGCATGCAGCAGACCATGAAGATCTTGCAGACCTTCGCCGGGGCATAAGGGAGTGCACCGCCGGTCTTGTGGAGGCACCTGAATCGGCTCTTCAGCATGCCAAACGTCCTCTCTATCACTCGCCTTGTCCGGCCATGGGCGGTGTTGTAGCGGAGCTGGGCCGGCGTGATGGGGTTGCGGAGAGGTGTCAGCAGCCAAGGCATGTTGGGATAGCCAGCGTCCCCTAAATGGAAAGCACATGGATATCGTTAGAACTGGCGAAGCGGTAGTGCTGCTCGGCCAAACAGAATACAGGACAGACAGACTGTACCCACCAACAACACATGCCCGTTCGTTGCGCAGCTGCATCATCATATCAGGCATCCCGCTACGCCTCATGATGTAGGCATCGTGTGCTGATCCTGGAAAACGAGCACAGACATGTGAAATCACCATGTTGGACAGACACACCACAAGGGCATTGATGGAGTGGTAGTGCTTCCGATTGCGGTACGCCACCTCCTGTGCGTGTGGTGGTACCAAACCTACATGTGTCCCATCTATGGACCCAATGACATGGGGCATCCCTCCCAGGGCATAGAAACCACGCTTGACCTCAGTCATCTGTTCAGGGGTTGGGAACTTGATGAAGTCATCCAGGTGATTCAACATGGCCTCCAAGAAATCATGCAGCACACCGCTGAACATGCTCTGGGACATGCCACCAACATGAGCTATGGTATTTTGGAAGGTACCCGTGGCAAGGAAATGTAGGGCAGCCATTACCTTCAGCTGGGGTGTCAGTGCCGTAGGATACCTGTGCTGCGGTTGCAGGTGTGGTGCCAGTCTCGCCGTCAGCTCCAGAATCAACGGTTGGGTGAAGCGGTAGAGCCGGATCCTGTCATTCTCCTGCATGGTGGCCAAGTCTGGAATTCTTCGGGCAACAGGAGGCGCTCTGCAGTAATTTGGAAGTGACAAGGAAGAGTGAGTGCACTACGAGAACAACTCATGTCTACTGAGCACATGTAAATCTGGCAATACACACATGCCACATAGGGAGTCAGGCATGTGCTACATGCCCAGGACACGTATGGATGCAAGGTGACACTCCTTCCAAGACCCAGCTACACACGGTGATTGAGAACCTCCCCATGCCACGCCATGGAAATAGCTGTGTCCCAGTGCAAGTGCACTGCCCGACGCAAGACAGGAGTGACATACACCCACACATCAGCAGAAGTGTGATGCCGATTGCAGAGACTGGCAGCGGAACACTTGAGCCACAGGTCACATGACATTACACTAGTCCAGCCCACACACCTTGCCATGAAGGTGCACATGTCATGACTCCCCACACATTCCTTGTGAGTTTGCTGACATGGCCTTGTCACGCTACTCCGTGTCCCTTGCATACATGTGCACCTCACATCCGATGACACATGTGGCATGGTGTTGGGAACAGTGTGCAATGACAATCTACACACAGCCACATGTTGGTTGCTGCAACGGCTGCAGCTTTTGAGGGTGCTACAACATCAACCTGATGTAAATCCCGGACACATATATGGCATAGTCACATTGTGCACTGTGGGTAGTGATAAGTCATGTGTCATGACCCCTGTACCGGGCATCATGGGACACTTCCGTGTGTTGGTGTCCGTGCCATGCCAGTGACGCTCACCCCAAGTGCGCAGTCCCACATGCACACATGTCAAAGGAGTCAAGGGCATGCCTGGCACACATTGCACCCTCACACAGTACACATGTACACATCTCATCATACATCTGGTGCCTTCTCCACTCAGGAGGCATGTTCCACATCACAGCCTGTGACACCTGTGCCCCACACATGTGGTAATGCACAGACGATGCCTTGATGTCCATTCCTGGACAAGTATGTCCATCCATGGACAAGTATGTCCGCCCTATTCCTACATGTGTGTCGCCTATCACCACAGTGATGTGTAAAATCCGCCGTACTGCTGCTGAGAGGGCCTGTGCATGTTCCCAAATCACTGTGGGAGTGCTGCCGTATGTGTACCCATCGTGATGGCGAGCGTAGATGCGAGTGTACGGTCCGTACCACTACGAGTACGCATACGCGTGCAGACCCATAGTGATAGAGAGCGTAGATGCGAGTGTACGGCCCTATCACTATGGGTCTGCACGCGTATGCGTACCCGTAGTGGTACGGACCGTACACTCGCATCTACGCTCACTATCACTACGAGTACGCATACGCGTGCAGACCCATAGTGATGGAGAGCGTAGATGCGAGTGTACGGTCCGTACCACTACGGGTACGCATACGCGTGCAGACCCATAGTGATAGAGAGCGTAGATGCGAGTGTACGGTCCGTACCACTACGGGTACGCATACGCGTGCAGACCCATAGTGATAGTGAGCGTAGATGCGAGTGTACGGTCCGTACCACTACTGGTACGCATACGCGTGCAGACCCATAGTGATAGAGAGCGTAGATGCGAGTGTTCGGTCCGTACCACTACGGGTACGCATACGCGTGCAGACCCATAGTGATAGAGAGCGTAGATGCGAGTGTACGGCCCTATCACTATGGGTCTGCACGCGTATGCGTACCCGTAGTGGTACGGACCGTACACTCGCATCTACGCTCTCTATCACTATGGGTCTGCACGCGTATGCGTACCCGTAGTGGTACGGACCGAACACTCGCATCTACGCTCTCTATCACTATGGGTCTGCACGCGTATGCTTACCAGTAGTGGTACGGACCATACACTCGCATCTACGCTCACTATCACTATGGGTCTGCACGCGTATGCGTACCCGTAGTGGTACGGACCGTACACTCGCATCTACGCTCTCTATCACTATGGGTCTGCACGCGTATGCGTACCCGTAGTGGTACGGACCGAACACTCGCATCTACGCTCTCTATCACTATGGGTCTGCACGCGTATGCGTACCAGTAGTGGTACGGACCGTACACTCGCATCTACGCTCACTATCACTATGGGTCTGCACGCGTATGCGTACCCGTAGTGGTACGGACCGTACACTCGCATCTACGCTCTCTATCACTATGGGTCTGCACGCGTATGCGTACCCGTAGTGGTACGGACCGTACACTCGCATCTACGCTCTCCATCACTATGGGTCTGCACGCGTATGCGTACTCGTAGTGATAGTGAGCGTAGATGCGAGTGTACGGTCCGTACCACTACGGGTACGCATACGCGTGCAGACCCATAGTGATAGTGAGCGTAGATGCGAGTGTTCGGTCCGTACCACTACGGGTACGCATACGCGTGCAGACCCATAGTGATAGAGAGCGTAGATGCGAGTGTACGGTCCGTACCACTACGGGTACGCATACGCGTGCAGACCAAAAGTGATGGAGAGCGTAGGCATGCATGTACGGGCCGTTGCCATGCATTTGGGGTGCCCTAGGGCCCCCACACGCACCGTACCTGTGTGTGATGCTCCAAATTACATAGGGGACAAGTATTAAGGCCTACATGCATGCTGGTTGTCATGGAGACCAAGTTCAAAATTCGAAATAGTTCTGGAAGGTGCACAGCAGAAGTCAGTTGGGATTTGTCTACTTTGTTGCAATGTGTTTGTGGGGCTGACATCATGCAGGAGAATGAAACCGATCGAGAACCCACAGACTGCTAGGTTTGAAGGGATTGGTGGAAACATAGGATGCAAATGTGAGTGACCAATCTCTCTGTACTCCTGTGCATGAGACTGGGCAGAAGGGCACATATAAGGCAGCCAGGTCCCATGAGGGAGCACTTGCCTGCACATCTTTGCATTTGTCGACCCAGCTGCTGCTACTGATTCCCTGGAACCATGTCAAGGGCTGTGGAGAGGACACAGCCATTCACCCTGGAGAAGAACATGGCTCTGCTGGATGTGATCCTCCCACAGTACTCCATGCTGTATGGGCGACCAGGTTATCAGGTGAGTGCATAGGCCACTGCCACAGACTGTCCCTATGTGGTGACTGTGACTTCTGCCATTGCGTCCAGGTGTAACACACATGCCATGTACTGTCGGGGGGGTCCCAGGGGGGGGGTGCCTGATGTCTCCCAGCAGTGCCCTGAGACAGGAGGGGTGGGGGCCTATCACTCACAGCAGTGCCCTGACACAGGAGGGGTGGGTGCAGAGTCCTCCCAGCAGTGCCCTGAGACTGGAGGGGTGGGTGTGGAGTCCTCCCAGCAGTGCCCTGAGACAGGTGGGGTGGGTGCCCATCACTCCCAGCAGTGCCCTGAGCCAGGAGGGGTGTGTGCAGAGTCCTCCCAGCATTGCCCTGAGACAGGAGGGGTGGGTGCAGAGTCCTCCCAGCAGTGCCCTGAGACAGGAGGGGTGTGTGCAGAGTCCTCCCAGCATTGCCCTGAGACAGGAGGGGTGGGTGCCCATCACTCCCAGCAGTGCCCTGAGCCAGGAGGGGTGTGTGCAGAGTCCTCCCAGCATTGCCCTGAGACAGGAGGGGTGGGTGCAGAGTCCTCCCAGCAGTGCCCTGAGACAGGAGGGGTGGGTGCAGAGTCCTCCCAGCAGTGCCCTGAGCCAGGAGGGGTGTGTGCAGAGTCCTCCCAGCATTGCCCTGAGACAGGAGGGGTGGGTGCAGAGTCCTCCCAGCAGTGCCCTGAGACAGGAGGGGTGGGTGTGGAGTCCTCCCAGCAGTGCCCTGAGCCAGGAGGGGTGGGTGTGATGCACAGTGTGAGCCTTGATCATTGATTGTGACATTGCCATCATTCCACCTGTGTACCCACTGTGGCACGTAGTGCTTTTTCCCTCACCAGGGGATGATGTCCCTATGACAAAGGTGCAATGCGTTGGCTGCATGACATGCCTTGTTGTAACCAGCTAATTTGTACCCATATGTCACTCTGTGACATGTGGCTGGTGTATTGATGTGGTGTCACTTGTTCCTCCTCACAGGTAGGCGCCACTGCCAAGGAGCAGATCTGGCTGACCGCCGTCAGTGCCGTGAGGGGTGTGGATGGTCGGAGGCGGAGCCTGCCCCAGGTGAGGAAACGCTGGCAGGATATCCGGTGCTGGACGCGGAGGATTGCACGGCTCCTGCTGGGGGACTCACCTGAGAGCCACAAGAACCGCGGCCGCCGCCGTCTGAGCCACCTCCACAGGCGTGTGCTGCCGGTGGTCTTTCCAGACCTGGAGAGGCGCTTACAGGCGATGCAGCAGCCGGAAGGGGGTAGGTACATGTGTGTTTGGTGTGTGTCACCGCCATTTGTAAGGGCACAGTAGCATGAATCCACTGGCAGGGTTTAAAGGTGCTGTGCAGATCCTGTTTGCCCCAGTATAGCGCTGTGCCCCTGCCACCCTTCCCCTCCTTGCAATGTGTTCCCTGGTCTGTGTGTAGTCACTCCTTCACAGGGTAATGTAGGCTGGCGCTTTGTCCACGGGAACAATGTCTGTAGCATCATGTGTGGGGGTGGTGTGTAACAGGTTGTGGGACCTTGCCTGTGCACTGTCAAGTTCACTGCATGTGGGTTCCATGTCAGTTGGCACTGATGCTGACTCCAGACATGGGAGTTGGTCTCTCATGTGTCATGCCTTAAAGCGCGCATGTCCTATGTAGTGGCCTGTGACATGATGTGCATGAGTGTGCGATACACATAGTGCAGGGATGGTGACGTGTGTTGCAGTCATTACCATTCAGTAGCATGTAGTTGCGTGCCCACTACTGTCCCCTGGGGCACCTTTTCCCCAGTGGTGTATGTGTCATCATAAACGTGGCCACTGTCAGTGTCTACAGCGTAAGTTGTGCTCTGTGCCATTGTCCCCTGTCACCATGTATATAGACGTGCTAATTTGTACAGGTGTCCACTGTGCAGCCTGACCTGATTGTCCTTCTTCATACTCACAGTTGCCAGTGCCTGTGTGTCTTGTTATACTCATCTGAGGATGGGCACTGGTACCTCATTATTTGTACAGGCGCACCTTGGCTGTTTGGCGTCCAATCTTGCTTTTTGCCTGCCCCTGTGTGTATCACCCAGACTATGAGATGTTGGTGCCACCTGTGTCTCAACAATTTGCCTCGTGTAGGGTCTTGTTGGGGCGGGCAATGCCTATGTGTTAAATCCTGATTACCACTTGCTGGGTCTGGGCAGTGTGTGATGTGCCTGGACACACACGCAATGTGCAGTGACCGAGTCATGTTGTGCATGTTTTCAGCATTACCTATGCAGCATGTGTCTCAAGTTCATGGATATGGTCCCTGGTCATCGGTATTTTCGCCAACGCTGTGTGGTGCAGATGCAGTGCTGGATTGTCCCCAGGGCCTGGGTGCTATGTCAGACTCCTTTTCCTGTGTTTAGCTATTGTCTCATGCTCTCCATGGTATTTCAGTGGCATGGTGGCTCAACCAACTGTGTGTTTCATGCCCTACATCGGTACCCTGTTCAGTAGATGTTAGGGATCTTCCTTTTCAGGCCATGCAATGTTACCTATGTAGATTGGACTCATGTGACAGATGTGTACGGGTGTCTGAATAATTTCTGTCTCTCCACCCTGCCCACAGCATCATCGGGGGACACAGAGGGAGACATGGACACAGACCAGGCGGAGGGACCGAGCACCAGTGCCAGCCGTGACATCGGGTCTGGCACATCGAGTGGGACAGAGGCGGAGGAGAGTGTGGCCGAGGACCTGTCGACTGGCACATCAGACTACGAAGCTGACAGGTCCGGGGACGATGTCTCCGAGTGGGCGGAGGCTGCACCAGCAGCTGACAGCGGAACAACACCTCGCACCGCCCCCTCAGTTTCCACCAGCCGCCTCCCACTTGCTCGTGTCCCTTCCCAGCGTGCCCGGTCACAGCATGTCTCCTTCCTGCCAGGCACCGCACCCCCTGCCCCTGTCTCCACTGCTGCCGCCAATGCAGAGTCTGTGGACATCCAGCGGCAACTGCAGGTTGGTCAGGCTGCGATCCTTAATGTCCTCCATGCCCACGGCAAAACCCTCACCAACATCGAGGCTTTCTTGGAGGGCATTCATTCATCGCAGGCTGACCAACGCAACTTGCTGAGGTCCATCGACTCCACACTGACTGCAGCAGTGGGTCTCCTGCAGCGCGACCTCCCCCCACCTACCCCTGCCCCATCCACACTTCCCACTCCCATGCCTGTCACACGTACACCCAGACGTCGGCATGCACCCACATCAACGGACACGGGCACCACACCAGCAGGGAAGGTCCACCGCACTCCTCCTGACACGCACACACAGGGTGAGGTAGGCACACCCACTGGGTCGGGGGGCAAACGTGTGACACGCAGCCATAGTGGGAGTCCGCATTCCACCCAGTCCACTCCCTCCAAATCCCCTCCCCTCAGCTCTCCTGGCCACATCTCCCCCAAGGACTCCTTCATGGCCGCTCGGTCCCTGAGCCCCACAGTTACACCACCACGCAAGCGGTCAAGGAGGTCCCCGGTCAGGGTGGTTGAGTCTCCCCCCCTGTCTCCACCCTCCCCCGGTGGCGCTGCGACCCATCCCTCTGACCCCCCCCCTCCTTGGGGCCTGAGGTCCCTTCGGGTGCAGGGGACTCCCTGGAGGACCTTGCAAAGGTGTGTAGTGCCATCCTGGCCTCCGCCTTTGGCACTGACCCACCCCCTGTGGTGGAGTCCTCCATCCCTGCACCCACAACGCCGCCCCTTTGCCCTGATGTCCCTGCGGTGCCTGTTGCTCCCCCCCCCCTGATGCCCTCACCAGTGTGGAAGACGATGCCATTTGACTGTGCAGGCAAGGTAGGGGACACGCATCCCACTGTGTCCCCCATCCAGCTGAGAATCATTGACTGCCCTATGGGCTTTGTGAAGATTGAACTGCCTGCGATCCACGGACATTGTGCTCCTGCTGAATAAAGCTTAATTTTGTTTTCATTATCACACTACTGCTATGCTGGTATTGGTGTTGGTGGGGCTGCTACATGGTTTTGGGTGGTGTGTAAGGGTTTGGGTGTGTGGGATATGTAGTAGTGTACTGCTCATTGGTGGGACCCTGTGATCTGTGTGCCATCACAAGGTGTTGGCTAACTTTCTTTGTTCATGTAGGCAGTTACTGCATGGTGCACTTGTCCCAGGGTGTATTCCTTCCTCTGTGTACCCAGCTTTCTTCCCTGCAGGGTGTTCCCAATGTTTAGCGCAGAGCTGTGTCTACATGAGCTGTGTGTGTGACGGAGCCCTTCTACTTTGGCCATGCATGCAGGGCCATGTCTCCACCTGCGACAATCGTGGCATCCTTGGTGATCACTGTACTTGTGTGTGGAGTCTGTTGACATGAGTTCATGGGGACTTGTTCCCTTGTAGCCAGTATGCATGTGGATAATTCTGGCCTCACACACATGTGTTACACCCCTCCAGTCTCAGGGCACTGCTGGGAGTGATGGGCACCCACCCCTCCTGTCTCAGGGCACTGCTGGGAGGACTCTGCACACACCCCTCCTGTCTCTGGGCACTGCTGGGAGTGATAGGCACCCACCCCTCCTGTCTCAGGGCACTGCTGGGAGGACTCTGCACCCACCCCTCCTGTCTCAGGGCACTGCTGGGAGGACTCCACACCCACCCCTCCTGTGTCAGGGCACTGCTGGGAGGACTCCACACCCACCCCTCCTGTCTCCGGGCACTGCTGGGAGTGATAGGCACCCACCCCTCCTGTGTCAGGGCACTGCTGGGAGGACTCTGCACCCACCCCTCCTGTCTCAGGGCACTGCTGGGAGGACTCCACACCCACCCCTCCTGTCTCAGGGCACTGCTGGGAGGACTCTGCACACACCCCTCCTGTCTCTGGGCACTGCTGGGAGTGATAGGCACCCACCCCTCCTGTCTCAGGGCACTGCTGGGAGGACTCTGCACCCACCCCTCCTGTCTCAGGGCACTGCTGGGAGGACTCCACACCCACCCCTCCTGTGTCAGGGCACTGCTGGGAGGACTCCACACCCACCCCTCCTGTCTCCGGGCACTGGTGGGAGTGATAGGCACCCACCCCTCCTGTGTCAGGGCACTGCTGGGAGGACTCTGCACCCACCCCTCCTGTCTCAGGGCACTGCTGGGAGGACTCCACACCCACCCCTCCTGTCTCAGGGCACTGCTGGGAGGACTCTGCACACACCCCTCCTGTCTCTGGGCACTGCTGGGAGTGATAGGCACCCACCCCTCCTGTCTCAGGGCACTGCTGGGAGGACTCCACACCCACCCCTCCTGTCTCAGGGCACTGCTGGGAGGACTCTGCACACACCCCTCCTGTCTCTGGGCACTGCTGGGAGTGATAGGCACCCACCCCTCCTGTCTCAGGGCACTGCTGGGAGGACTCTGCACCCACCCCTCCTGTCTCAGGGCACTGCTGGGAGGACTCCACACCCACCCCTCCTGTGTCAGGGCACTGCTGGGAGGACTCCACACCCACCCCTCCTGTCTCCGGGCACTGCTGGGAGTGATAGGCACCCACCCCTCCTGTGTCAGGGCACTGCTGGGAGGACTCTGCACCCACCCCTCCTGTCTCAGGGCACTGCTGGGTGGACTCTGCACACACACCTCCGATTTCTGGATATGTGCGCTTGGCACATACACGGTGGGGGTACGCACAATGCATTCGAGGTGAGGGTACGTGTCTACTGACACTGGTGTGGTGGGGGTACGCTCCGTACGTCCGCGGGTGGGGGTACGGGTCGTACTTACACTGTTGGGGTGGGGGTACGCTCCTTGCATTCGCGGGTGGGGGTACGGGTCGTACTGACACTGTTGGCATGGGGGGTACGCTCCTTGCATACGCGGGTGAGGGTACGGGTCGTACTGACACTGTTGGGGTGGGGGTACGCTCCGTACGTCCGCGGGTGGGGGTACGGGTCGTTCTTACACTGTTGGCATGGGGGGTACGCTCCGTACGTCCGCGGGTGGGGGTACGGGTCGTTCTTACACTGTTGGCATGGGGGGTACGCTCCTTGCATACGCGGGTGGGGGTACGGGTCGTACTTGCACTGTTGGGCTGGGGGGTACGCTCCTTGCATTCGCGGGTGGGGGTACGGGTCGTACTTACACTGTTGGGCTGGGGGGTACGCTCCTTGCATTCGTGGGTGGGGGTTCGAGTCGTACTTACACTGTTGGCATGGGGGGTACGCTCCATGCATACGCGGGTGAGGGTACGGGTCGAACTTACACTGTTGGGCTGGGGGTACGCTCCGTACGTCCGCGGGTGGGGGTACGGGTCGTACTGACACTGTTGGCATGGGGGGTACGCTCCTTGCATACGCGGGTGAGGGTACGGGTCGTACTGACACTGTTGGGGTGGGGGTACGCTCCTTGCATGCGCGGGTGGGGGTACGGGTCGTACTTACACTGTTGGGCTGGGGGGTACGCTCCTTGCATTCGCGGGTGGGGGTACGGGTCGTACTTACACTGTTGGGCTGGGGGGTACGCTCCTTGCATTCGTGGGTGGGGGTTCGAGTCGTACTTACACTGTTGGCATGGGGGGTACGCTGCATGCATACGCGGGTGAGGGTACGGGTCGAACTTACACTGTTGGGGTGGGGGTACGCTCCATGCATACGCGGGTGGGGGTACGGGTCGTACTTTCACTGTTGGGGTGGGGGTACGCTCCATGCATACGCGGGTGGGGGTTCGAGTCGTACTTACACTGTTGGCATGGGGGGTACGCTCCTTGCATTCGTGGGTGGGGGTTCGAGTCGAACTTACACTGTTGGCATGGGGGGTAAGCTCCATGCATACGCGGGTGGGGGTACGGGTCGTACTTACACTGTTGGGCTGGGGGGTACGCTCCTTGCATTCGTGGGTGGGGGTTCGAGTCGTACTTACACTGTTGGCATGGGGGGTACGCTGCATGCATACGCGGGTGAGGGTACGGGTCGAACTTACACTGTTGGGGTGGGGGTACGCTCCATGCATACGCGGGTGGGGGTACGGGTCGTACTTTCACTGTTGGGGTGGGGGTACGCTCCATGCATACGCGGGTGGGGGTTCGAGTCGTACTTACACTGTTGGCATGGGGGGTACGCTCCTTGCATTCGTGGGTGGGGGTTCGAGTCGAACTTACACTGTTGGCATGGGGGGTACGCTCCATGCATACGCGGGTGGGGGTACGGGTCGTACTTACACTGTTGGGCTGGGGGGTACGCTCCTTGCATTCGTGGGTGGGGGTTCGAGTCGTACTTACACTGTTGGCATGGGGGGTACGCTGCATGCATACGCGGGTGAGGGTACGGGTCGAACTTACACTGTTGGGGTGGGGGGTACGCTCCTTGCATACGGGGTGGGGGTAGGGTCCATACATATCCGTCCCCACGCTATGTGATGTTTGTGCGGCCCGTACCCAGGCCTTTGCCACGTGGGTGCGATCCGTCCCGCCATTGTTGGGGTGACGTGTGTGGGCGTGGTCCGACTCGTACCCACGCTCTTCAGGCGTGGGTACGGGACGTACCTGTCTGGTTGTGTTGCCGGTTCGCGTGGTGACGGACTTCCGTTGTGGCGGTCGCTGGCTTATCAGGACACGCCCCCACCCCCTCGTGGTGACCAGGGCATGGGAGTCAGGTATGTCCAGGCCATGTGTGGTGTGTGACTTATGTGGTTGTTTTGTGGCCTGCCCTGGTCGTGCCACCCCCACCCCACCCCACTTTCCCCCCTCCCTTAGTTATTCTGACCGTCTGCGGCGTCTGCGTCGTAACCTGTAGAGGAGGTGGACTGCTATGAGGGCAGGGATGACTCGTAGGTTCGGGTCCATGTCTGTCCGTCGCGTACTGGTCCTCCTTGTTCGCGGCGTCGTCTGTCCGTCGCGTACTGGTGGTCCTTGTTCGGGTCGTCCTGATTTCCCGGCAGTTTTTGGCTGCCGCAAAATATTCACCGTGCGGGGTGACGTCGGTGCGAATCGTGATTCCTGGGTCGTGAATGGCTGGCTGCGTGCGTCCCGACGTCAGGTCGGCGCTTTCCCGGATCGCATTGGTAAGTGTTTTTTGTTCGGTCGGGCTTTTTTACGAATCGTACGGTAATGGTGTACCCGTGCGAATCGTAATTCCTTGTTTGTAAAAATTGACGACCGGGTACGCGTCGGGCGGAGATTATGCTCCGTCCGACGGTTCGTACCCGGTTTTTGCCGGATCGTGATCGGCACCATAGTGTCCAATCAGAATAAATGCAGTCAGTATAACGTCCCAGTCGACCCTCTGGCATTCTCTTTCTCTGCTACTCTAGAAGCTTTTCAGATAAGTGCTCAAATACTTCTTCACTGCTTGCATAAGGGGTGTTTCTTTATTGTTTTTCCTCATTGTTTAGTCAATTTCAGGCATGACGAGCAGATTGCTAGTGTCTACTGTCAGCGCCTCGACAGCGGAAACATTCGTGTTTCCTACGCGGCCGTCTGGATTCAGGCTCACGTGCATATTGCAGTCTTCCGGACGCCAGGGGGCCGTGCATTGTCTGCGCGCTGCACACGTCTTGACCCCCCGATGGCGGGAGCTCGTCAGTTTCACTGACGGAATTAGTCAGTATGCTCCGGCTGCGGTAAATTGTCACGGGGGAAGACTCTGTGCTGTCAGTTACCGCTCGAGACGAGTTGGTTCTGATGCGTGCTTCAATGATCAGCTAACCAAACAAATTGCAGGTTTGTCAGCAAGCCACTAACTGGAGACGGACACCCATCTCAGGTAGGATTAGCCTTGTGATACTTAGGGGACTTTTCCAGGCAGTTCATCCCTAGTCATTGTGAAGGGTGTACGTCCCCATTCAATTATTAATTACAAGACTCCCTTTGGGTAAAGATAAACTTGGGGTCCTCAACCTGCCACCCCCCTCCTTTTTCTCCGTGCTCCATTGTGGATTACGAGGGTGAAGACTAAATGGAGGAGGAGGAAATCATCTACCTCCCTGTAGATGAACACTTCTGTGAGGTGATGGGTGCTTCTATCCCTAAAGCTGTCACACAGGTGGTAGCCTAGCCCCCTGGAGAAGAGACGTCTGGCACTTCAGGCTAAATGCCAAAAAACCCTTCAACAGAGGGAAGACGCATCGGGGCCCTTGGGCCCCCTACCTCCAGGGCAGTTGGCTATCCCTGATCCCATCCCTAACCCCGATTAGCATAAACACGACTTGGCAGTGGTTGATTTAGATGCTTTTTCATGCCTCAAGAAAGTGCTCATGGGCTTGCAGCCCTCACATGATCTGGCCCTTGACCCTTCAGGGAGCTTCCCAGCTTCTTCCCCTCACACTGACCACGGGTCTAGAGATGACTCCCCCGCTACATCTGATTGGGATGGGGACCATTCCAGGCCTTGGCGCCCTGCTACTAGTTTCCTCCCTGGCGACGTACGCTCCATGGGCTCAGAGCAACCCCAGGTAGAAGATCTAGTGGTTCCAGACAATCTGCTCCACCCCCGTTCAGCGGAATAGTGCCCTGTGCCTAAAGAAGCAGCACACATGGCGGGCAGGTTGCTCAAGCCGCTTGATAAGCAGATGAGGGGTTGCCTCAAGGTGGAATGCCCCAGGCCATCTCTGGAGGGAGAGGTGGCCCTCACTCCCGAGATAGACTCCAAGATGAACACTTTCCTTGCCAAATGGGTCAAAGACCTAAAGAAGGGCATTGACAGATCATGGTGCACATGCCAGAATAAGCTCCAGGATATAGCCGATCCAATTGCCAAGATTATGTACATGGCGGAAGACGCCAAAGCCTCTTTGGCCCTTATATCCCCTGATACCCTGTCAAGCTGGGCTTAGAGGTCCATTACTTTTTTATTATACAGTTAATTAAAACCGTAACATGCAAACATCGTATTAATATAAGGGTTAATAAAAGATTGTATACACATTTGTAAATCTGGTAATACAAAAATAAATATCAAATCCAAAGAGCAGCATTTCAAGTTAATAGCAATATAACACAATTGGCCATTTGGTCAAAAAGAGAAGTGTATAGTATAAAAGACAATAGCAAAAGTGTCACAGCGGTTACCACAGAAGGTTTAACTTTCATTGACATTCATTTATGCAATAAGAATAGAGCTTGTTAGTTTCTTAATGCTGGGCATTATGCAGTGCAGTTAAAATAATGTTGACAATTTTCCCAGCTCTTGCTAGAACTTGGGCTGAGTTAATGCTGAAGCACAAATCAGATGCTTCCCTGCAGTGTCTCAGTAAATTTTCCGATAAACTGGGACCAGTAGGCGTCAGCGATCATTGGCAAGATGAGGGCAACAACATAACAGATGTAACCAGGACTCGTGGATAATTGCAGAGCCTACATATTAGCTGACCATTCCTCCGGGCCCACAGCGGGTTAAAGTCATGAATTGGAAGGGATAACAGCCTCATATGAATGATTTTATTGTGAGTCTGTGATTGAAGAGAATAGTTAAAATATGGTTGAGATTTCTCCTTAATATACGAGTCATTCAAAGCTGCAAGGAGTATTTTTTGGGGAAGCCGAGCAATATCTCTCCCGAATGACACTAGAGTAATTTGGCTTTTTATGGTTTTTTTCCACAAGGAAATGATTGGATTAGAAAAGTTGATGATTTCAATCTTCAATGTGGAAATGGCCAAATGCAGCTGTCTGTACCAAGGAGAGAGTTCGTCCGTGAACACTGATTACAATTGTTCTTTCATGGATTGAGCTGGTGCATGTAGAGTGTAGATATAGAATTTAATTAAGTCTCCCAGACAATGAAGATCTGCACTCGCCAGGCCCAGCTCAAGTCTCAGCCTCACCCTCCTTGCATGCTGGGGAGCCGAAAATATTTTCTTATAGGCCATTATTTGATAATTCATTAAAAAAGAATCAATTTTTCCAGGGAAAGCCAGGTGACCATAAGACACTGCCGGAAGCAGTTTGGCGCATAGAACCCTTAAGATTGACTCGGCTGTGTGGCTGTGCAAATGCCGATTCAAGCGCCTCAGACTATATATAACCACTGCTCCCTTGGGCCGAAGATGTTTGAGATGGGATACTTGATTTGCCTTTTCGTTAAACCAAACTCCTAGATAATTATAGCTAGTGCAGGTCACTATATGTAGACCACCTGCTCGCCAAGACAGATTTTTCTTTTTTTTATGTTTCCCAAAAATCATGACTTTGGTGTTTGATTCATTCATCAGAAGATTGTTTTTTATATTATATGTGTTAAGGGCAGTGAGCGCTCTTTGTAGACCTATTTTTGTATGGTCCATGATATTAATGTTGTCAGCGTATTGCATACTCTGTAGTCGTATGCCACCCAGTTATGGGGCGACCAAAGTTGCACCTGCCAATTCTTTAGGCAAATCAGCAGTATAAAGATTAAATAGTAGTGGGGCTAATACGCAGCCTTGCTTTGGACCATTTTTAGTAGCAATTTTTGCAGATACTGTTTTGGCACTTGTTTTAATCCTCACCCAGGTTTTCTGATGCAGAGATATCAGTGCAGAGAGAAGTGCAGATGGTATCCCCCAGGAGTTTAGTTTGTTCCATAGCATCCCTCGGTTGACTCTATCGAATGCTGCACTGAAGTCCACAAAACAGCAAAATGAAGGTAGATGATTGGCCAAAGTGGCTCTCCACGATAGGTAGGACAGCACTAATATATTATCCGTTGTGGAGCAGCCTGATCTAAAGCCTGACTGAGTACGGGGAAGGATGCTGTTTTATGTAACCCAGTTTTCAAGTTATACCAGCAGGACACGAGCATAGGCCTTAGCTTCGATATCCAATAAAGCTATTACCCTATAATTGGCCGGATTTGAGCGGTTACCCTTTTTATGAAGTGGATGTAATATTGAGCCCTGCCAGGTGGATGGAATTGTGGCTTGTTTAAAGAGAGGTGTAAGGAGCTCTGCCCAGAACGATCGATTTGATTTAAAAACTGTAGTGGGTATTCCATTTGGCCCTGGCGCACCATCATTCCTCATGCGACTAATGATCTTAATTACTTCGGCTTCAGAGATGCCTGGGCCCTGGGTGTTTTCATAATTTGGTGCTTGAGGCGAGGAGAGGGCTGACAGCTCCCCTGTCCCACTGCTGTAGAGCTGATTGATGTGATTCACCCATACATTCTCGGGTACCCCGTTCTCTTTAGACTAGCCACTATTACTGACTTGGTTGATATATCTCCAAAATGGAGCTGGATTTTTTCCTTCAGAAGAGAGAAAATGTTAAGCCAGGTGTTGTAATTAAATGAAAGTCCGGTAGCCAGGTTAAGTATAGGTATGCTGTAGGTTTATTCTCAAGTACAGCCTTAGGTAGATTACTGGAAGTCCAGGTGATGCCCCACCAGGAGCAGCCTCCCTGCTGCTCAGCCTGCTCACTCCAACTGGCACTCACAGCCTCACCAGGCACCCAAGCATTCCACGACATCATCAATCATCCAACATTCCAGACATTACCAAGCACACTAACTCTCATTCTGGCTGAGCAGGAGGGAAGAGATACATAGGCAAAGGGGAACGGCAAACAGTAGATTATAACACATCCCCCTTTCTAAGGAAACCAAAACACAATAAAAGCAAATGGAAGTACATCAGGCAATCAAGATAGGAAATACATTAGAATATCAAAAATGCATGAAAAGACAATGAGCAATGAATCAAAGACCTATCAAACAAATTAAATGCATGACAATTCATTTAGTCAACAATTCACGCACCAACCATCACTAAAAGTCAAATTAATATTTCAAAGGTAAAACCAGAGAAACCACGTTAGACTCATATCAAAGTAAACGCAGAATCCTCGTAAGACTCATAACAAGATAAATATAAAGAAGCTTCATAAGAAGGTGTCTTCTCAAACCAGGGAAAACCTTCACCCACACATTCCAAACAGTGAGGGAACTAACAAAGTCATGTCAACCATTTACCACAAATCAGTGGCAACACAGAGAAGCTTCATAAGAAGGCGTCTTCTCATAACTAAGGAAAAACCACTCACCCACACATTCCAAACAGTGAGGGAAATTGACAAACTCGTGTCAACCTTTTACCACAAATCAGTGGCAACACAGAGAAGCTTCATAAGAAGGCGTCTTCTCATAACTAAGGAAAAACCATTCACCCACACATTCCAAACAGTGAGGGAAACTGACAAACTCATGTCAACTAATTACCAAATAAGAGGTAACACAGAGAAGCTTCGTAAGAAGGTGTCTTCTCATAACTAAGGAAAGACCATTCACCCACACATTCCAAACAGTGAGGGAAACTGACAAACTCATGTCCACTAATTACCACATATCAGAGGTAACACAGAGAAGCTTCGTAAGAAGGTGTCTTCTCTTAACACAGTCCAAACAGTGAGAGAAACCTTCCACTCACACAGGTGACACACTAATCTCAACCAAATAACCACAACAAGTGGTAAACCAAGGGTTAAGGGAAAACTAAGGGTGTGTAGTCCACCCCTAAACTCGGGATCCAAATAGTGAGAGAGACCTTACACTCACACAAAGTATATTGACTGCTACTCACATAAAAATAACCTGGAACACTACACACTCACCTCCCCTTTTCCATACAATAACAAAATCAAAGACAAACCACAACTCAAAAGGAAGACATTCTCATCATAACAAAACTTAAATGAGACATTCGAGTAAGTAAATAGACACATCAACCGGTGAGCGATATCTCACCCGAGCTCTCCACCCAATGTGAAACCAGTGTCCAAAGTCCAGTGATATCCATGGATTTCCGAGCATGAACCCTTAAATCGACCACCCTGAAATTCAGTGTTTTGCAAGAAATGTATTTTAGCTTCCACAAACACAGTGCAACCGTCAATAGAACAAAATGGTCACAGGTGATAGGCAACACAAGTGAACTCTATGCTTGGAAAAATTGATTCACCACACTGAATCTCCGTGAGTTGCCACCATATCTCTGAATTTCGAAAAAACCCTCGGTGGAGCGTACCTCATAATAACATCACTCTTCATCAATCACGAAAGGTAAAAGCAAAGCACGTAAAACAAAGATGAGTGCAAACAATGTCTTTCCGGCAGAGAGTAAACATAGCAAAATGGCGGCACGTTGATCCTGCGTCTGCCGGATGGCTCTAGGCACGCTTTTGCTCCAAATCGTCTGGAGACAGTACAGCAACAAAAAAAACGTCATAGAAGACTCGCAGGTTGATGCATGTGAAGAGGTAAGAGGCACGCGTGCTCAGTATGAAATTTCAAATGGTTGCAAGGCGGTTTCCTTCTAACTGAAATATCGGCAAAACCACTTACTTGTGATAGTATGGCCACTTTTACTATCAAAATCCTCATGTATGAACACAGTCAAGAGAAAACACATTGGCTCCAACTTGTTGAACGATACACCGTAATAAAAACAGGGGTGGAGGCTCTCATGAAGTACGGTGCACTGCTTGCGCTCAGAACACCTTTTCAAATACAGACACCAAAAGTGCTCTTTCAGGAAAGAAACGTGCTCACGCTGCTGAAGGTTCAGAGCTGTCCTACAGAGGATGCAGCCAAAGCGTGCTGTTAGAGTCCAAACACAGCAGAGAGACACAGCAGGGTGATCAGGCCAACTGCGTCTCTTTGAAGTGAGATCACTGTTAAGACAGTCACTAGCAGTGCACAGGCAGAGCAGTCATAAGTGTGTGAGGCAAGCAGCGTGCAAGGCAGGAAAAACCAGTACTTCAAATCACAGGACAGAAGAAAGTTAAATGAAAGTCAAACGAAAATTAAACAAAAGTCAAACGCTCTAGTCCGCAGGCTGTCTAGTTGACAAGAGACACTGGTGGGGCTGACCAGAGCGTATCTGTCGTAATCCTTCTTCTTGGGAATTCTTTTTCTTGTGGTTCCAGAGCATAAGTTTAAATTCCTTTGGTTAGTCAGATCCTTAGTTTCAGTAGCAGGGTAGTCCTTCAGCAACACGCAGGTTCTTTGAAAATCGTCGCCAGTGTTGTAATTAAATGAAAGTCCGGTAGCCAGGTTAAGTATAGGTATGCTGTAGGTTTATTCTCAAGTACAGCCTTAGGTAGATTACTGGAAGTCCAGGTGATGCCCCACCAGGAGCAGCCTCCCTGCTGCTCAGCCTGCTCACTCCAACTGGCACTCACAGCCTCACCAGGCACCCAAGCATTCCACGACATCATCAATCATCCAACATTCCAGACATTACCAAGCACACTAACTCTCATTCTGGCTGAGCAGTAGGGAAGAGATACATAGGCAAAGGGGAACGGCAAACAGTAGATTATAACACCAGGCTTCCTCTATTCGTTTAGTACGTTGCTCCCATGCACGTTTCTTATGGGCAGCTCAAAGTGATCCATTTATGGCACCCTGCAGTGCTTTTTCCCCTTTTTCTCTTGCATTTGGGTGATTTTGGCACTTCCATTTGCTTTCCGGCATTTCCTTATTTGTGTGCTGGTTTAGATCGCTTGGCACCTATTTTTGTAGAGCGTCCAATGTTCCCCCCAGCGCCCGATGCAGGTCTATCAGGAGAATGGGCCAGTAGTCTAAGAGGGCTTGCGAACTGAAAGCAGTATTTAATTGTTCATTTTTAATTGTCCATGCAGACAGTTTAGTACCGAGATTGGTGGTCCATTTTATCCTGCGTGGGATTTTATCACGTTCCTCGCCCGTAGATTCGCCTACAGATGTAAATTTACAAGATGCAACAGTGGAAAGACTGAAAGATGCTCTGAGGGGTCTGTGGTCACTCTCTACTCGGTTGTCGATGTCAAAGTCATTCAGATTCAAAGCTAGTGTGCTACCAATGAATAGGTAATCAATTGTAGAGATATTCCTGTATGTTGGAAGCGGGGCCCATGTTTGATCCTTTGCTTTCTTGAGGTTATGAGCGGATGATATAGAACAGGCATCAAATAAGGCTAGTAATACCGCGACCTCTTTAGGGTGTTTATTTTCATTTCCTGTTTTGTCGAGAGATCTGTTATTAAAGTCCCCGACTATAAGGGGGTTATGATAAGGCTATTTGATGAGAAAATCTCCAATGATGGCTGCCTGATCATCGAGTGCTTGGTTTCTCTGGTGCAAAGCTGGATTGACATAGCAGTTGAATAGTAGCAATCTAAGCGGATTGTAATAAATTTTTATTCCATTGATAAGTAATAATTGGATTCCAGGTGAGGGAGGTGCAAGTGTGATTACTTCCAACCTTCGGGAATGCTTGATGTAAACAGAGAGGCCGCCCATTGGCCGCCCAAAAATATTGTGTCTTGAAGCCGGGACATGGATTTCAAAATACCCGGAAAGAGCTGTAGTGGATGTTGCCCATGTCTCCTGGAGACAGATTATATCACTGCTTTGAAGGTAATCTAGGGCAGAGTCATTTTTAATCAGTTTCTGAAGGCCAGCCACATTCCAAGAAATGATTGTTAAGTAGTTAATTTGCTCATTAAATGTATGATCTGTGTTGCCTTTAAGGGACTTAAAGGGGCCGTCGGGCCGAATGACGGCACATTCGGCCTGATGTCCAAATTGGTTGTATGTGTCCTGTTTGCTAGTAGACTCTTCTCTGATTAGTAGAGCAGGTAATGCTCAGAGGTTCATGTTGGGAGAGAATGCTGGTAAGATTGTTACCGGGACGGATAACATCAGCACATTTTAAGATGGAGTAAGTATTTAAAGATTTATTAACTAAAACATGAGGGTATCTGTCTTGAGGTAAGTGCCTAATTTCAATACCCCAGTCTGCCAATTGATTGACTTCACACAGCATTGCCATTTGGTGTGACTGTTGGTATAGCCCAGCCACTGTGGATTCATCGTGGGAGTTGCCTGACAGGCTTTGGAATTTAACCCAGGCAACATCTGCCGAGCCTATGTGCTCCAATGATGATATGTGAGTGAATAAGCACAGAATGTTCAAAATATCATAATTGCTTTTGGCATGATATATTGGTGTAAGTACGACCTTCACCACTCCTGGCTTTAAACGACTACTGCTCATTGAGGTTCCCAGTATGACTTGATTGTCAAGTGCAAGTGTTGGTTGATGTATTGGGGTGGTGCTATATACCATTGGTCCTGGAGGAGATCTTACCATCTGTTGATGCTGCATGTTAATGCTGTATGCAGCACTGGACAGTGGTTGCGTGCAAGCCTCCGCCTGTGGCCCTGAAGTTGTGGGTAGCAATGTCGGTCCGGGGACAAGGTTAATCCTCACATCTGGGCCTTTCGTGGACTTAGGCTGTATTAGTGTTATATGAGCCTCCCCTTTCTTATTATCAGGACAAGAAGTGGAGAGGACATTGGAGGAAATTGCCCCTCGGGCAGAATCGTCAGCTAAACTCTTAGTTGATGGGTGTTTAATGAGTTGTAGGTGATTTGGTAACACTTCTTTGTCTTTCTTTCCTGATGACTTTTCTGAAAAAATTGGATAGAGCTTGACAGGGCCAATATCTGACTTGGTTGTATGTGTACGAGTAAGAAGGGACACTGCTCGATTTTTAGTGTTACCCTTTTTTGGGCTTTCCTCAGTTTTTTCTTTGCTTTCCTAGAAAGCGAACCTTACTTCTGATTGATCTCTGGGGCGCCGTCTAGTTCTTCTATTATTTGACAGCTAGTTGAAAGACAAGGCGCAACAGTTATGGGCCTCATTGAGGAAGTTAAACTTGAGACAGTGGATGATGGCAAATGTGATGTTTTAATTGAGCTTGCAAGCGGGTTTTCAAGTAAGTTGTCTAGATTGTTGATAGGTTCTGTATTTAATTTAGTTGGAGTCAGTTGTAAGGATGGACCGAAAGGGGCTCTTGAGACCCGGACTGAGTCTGCTAAGGTGGTTAAAACTGCAGGAAGATTTGCCCACTGGTCCACAATGGTCGTACATGAGCAGGTTGTTTGTGAAGTAGATTTCAAGTTTGTGATATGGTCCATTTTTCCTTTCAAATCTGCCAAACACATAGCTATTGTCTGCAAGAGATCCATTTGCAAATCCATCTTGGAGGATTGCCAAAGTAAAGTTTTGGCCGTTATGTGTTGTGGGTTAGTGAGTTTTGGTGATTCGGAGGCCGCCGTGAAACTTGGGTTTTCTATGTTTTGAGAGGTACAGTAATGATGATTTGTTCCACTAGATAGTCTATACAGCTGTGGAGTGGACTCCAGGGTTTGCTCAATTTTGGTTTCAAGTTGCTGTAAAAATAATGCTGAAAGTTCTCCCAAATCGTGTTTTGTTAAAGCAGCAGGAGAGCCTGAGGCAGCAATCAAAGAACGATCTTGCCTAATGAGTGAATGAGATTGATGTATTTGTGCCTCAATTATTATAGATCTTCTTAGCACGCACAAGGCTGATTTAGAACTGTCAATAGGAGACGATGAGTGAAGGTCCATCGAAGCACAGCTTGTGTTAGCATTAGGGACAGAGTCTGGCCCCAAGGACAAATGGGTAGGACTATTGGCAATGTCCGTGTTTGGGCAAGAAAGAGAGCGGCGTTTTGTCTTCATAGGTCAGGGGCCCAGGGAATTTGTTGCAGAGGGAAAGAAGTCTTCCTTAACACTTGAGTTGTTTCTTAGGTGGTCTGTCCTGCCATTAGCTGAAACTCCATTTGAGGGCTTTGGAAGCAAATATTTAGTTACCAAGCCAGAGTTGGCGGTTTTTTGGTTATTCTGTGTCTTAGGGGCCCCAGAGAATTGGCCTGGATTCTGAGCATTTATGCATATTATGCTGGAATCATTAGTCAATGGCCCTGCTGCGGCTGCACCTCCATTGGTGTCAACTGCTGACATTGACCTGGTGACTGGAATCCTTTTTGACCTCTTAGGGCAATATAAATGTGCAGAGTGATATGTTGGTTGATCCTAGGATGAAATAGGATAGTGAGCTAGGGAGATCAGATAATTACTGGGTAAGCCTAGATGGACGAATGTAGACTGTGAGCAGGGCACACTGGTGACCCGTTGGCCGCACCCAACCTAGTTGGGCCGTTTCCACAGGCTCACTGGGCACGCACTCAGTGGCTGCCTCTAATGGCGGCCGTGCTCACCTTTCCCTGCGGTCCTTTGTGCACGGAGGGAGGTTCATGGGGCTCTCAGGGACTATTATACCAATGCAGCCTTCCCAAAATGCCTCATTCTTTGTATCACGTTGGCCCCCGCCGTGCAGCTGCGGGACTCCTGCAGTGCTCCCGCACCTCTGCTGCTGCTGTGCCGTGACACCGTAAAAACCTGGGCCGGAATTCAAGCCAGATTCACCATACTTTGCTCCGTGCTTTACTCGCAAGGTGAGTCTAGTTCGTTGACCATGTGCACCAATAATAGGTTTGTTTCCAGCCAAGTAACATGGAAGCGGGGAGCAGATAAAAAGAAGGTGAGCGGAGCTCACGGGGTACACGGGATAAGCAGAGTAACTAATGCCACAATCACTACTTTTACTGCTTGCAGTATGCCACTTGCCGTCTGCCTTTTCAAGGCTCACCTGTGCTCCTGTGATCCCCCCATCAATGCTGTTGCTGGAGCGGCGATTAAGGCCTGCAATAGGTTCAATACGCCACCAGCAGCCGCAGCCAAACTCACGATCGGCACCCGACTGCTCGCGGCTTCAATAGTTGGTCAGAGACCCCCACTGATTTGAGGGCAGAGGAGGCCGCAGATCAGCCGGAAAACCGGGAGCTGCGGTTCAGCCAGGAGCCGGGGGCTGCGGTGCAGCTGTGTTCGGCGTCTTCCTCCTCGCAGTCAGGAGCCGCGGTTTGGAGATAACCAGGGGCCGCAATGCAATGCAGCGATACCGTGTTTCAGACGAGAACCAGGAGCCGCGATGCGATGCAATGCGGCGTCTTTCTCCTCGGCTGTATGACTGACTGCTGACTGGGAGGCGTAGTCCATTATATTTTTGGGCAAAGCAAACTGTGCAATATCTACAGAGAGGTGTAGATCTCTGTTATTCAAGATCGATCCCAAATTAGAGCAACTTGCCACCTCGGAGGTGGGCACGATTGCAGATGGCAAATTGTTTGGGGACTCCTTCATCCAGGAGATGGGTACATTTGTGAATACTTTTACCTCTTTAGATAAGGCTCAGACCTCAATTAAAAAGATGTTCAGCCCCATGTTTTTGCCACAGCTGGTCGTGGTAGGGGGCGCTCGACGGGCCGTCCCCTTCATCAAGCCTCCAGAGGTGGTGAATCCCGTCAGGGCCTATGGCAAGACTCTACCAGATTTGGGAACTTCAATTCCACCAAGCTTTACCCCTGTCTTCAGGGGGTCATGGGTGGACCCAGAGGCGGCAATTCTGGCAATGGACAAGGTAAGAGTACAAGACTCAAGGGCTTTAAAGGGTGGGGGTCATCTGGCCTATTTTCTGCCGAATTGAAGAAAACTCTCCTTGGATGTGTGGGTCCTATAGACCGTGGAGGGTTTCCACATTGAATTTTATGGGTGTCCCTCTCATACTCTTCCCCCCAGACCTTTGGTCTTGAGTAGGGAGCAAATCGCTCTGGTGGATCGTGAGGTAACAGACCTGTTGCGAAAGGGAGCCATCACTCGCTCAATAATTCATTCCAGGGGGGGCGTGGCTTGGGAGCCAAAGAAGATGGCCGCCGGATCGCGGAGCTCCTTACTGACGTGAGGACCGGAGCTTCCACCAGGCATCTTTTCTTCATCTTTGGGACGATGCTGGCGCTGGCAAGAAGATATGAAACATAGCGCTCTCATTTGAACCCATTTTGGATCTTCAGGGTGAGCTGTTTCACTCTCTCTCAGCGCACTTTCGTTCGCGCTCGTTTCTGTGGCCGCCATTTTGTTTTTTACCTTGGCGCAGAATGTTATCTCCTCAGAGTTGGCTCGAGGTCATGGCTTTTTTGCTTTCTATCTATGCAAGGTCGCTCTCGTTGTTTTTCTGAAGATTTGCTGTTTATAAACAACCTGTGCAGCGTACTTTTCTAAATGCTTTTTGCCTCATCTCTCTCCTTTTTTCATTGACTTTCGTCATTTTTGGCTGGACTTCTGCGTTTAATCATTTGCGTATCCACATTTCTCCACACGTTTTTACATCTTATTGTGTGGTTTACTATGGCAAAAGCCCGTGCACTCCGTACTGGCTCTACTCTGGGTGACAGCACTACGATGAGTGATCCTAACCCCTTCAGTGTACTGCAAGACAATACGGAAGACCCTGAAACTACGCAGTTCAATGCCACTACTACTCAGTCCAACCTACCTCATGGTAATCCTAAACAATTACCTAAACATTCATCTACCACTTCTACAAAACGTGTCAAAAAAGACCCACCGTCTCCAACAGGCTCTACAACGACGTTATCCATGGAACTTCTTCTTCAAGAAATTCGCGCACTTAAACCTCATATGGAAGAGACCAACATTCGTCTCCAGAATCTTGAAGATAAATGGTTTCAAATGGAGCAACAGTCCTCACTGCTTTCTCAACGCGTTGATTCCATTCAGTCTGTCACGTCTCAAATACCTCCATTACAGTTAGAGGTCGCTCATCTCAAGGCTCAGATTGAGAATTTGGAAAATCGTAATAGGCGCAACAACCTACGCGTCTATGGCCTTGTGGAAGGAATTGAGGGCTCCGATGCGCCTTCTTTCTTTCAGTCATTTCTACCAACCCTGCTGGACATTCCTGAATCTCCAAAACTGAACATTCAAAGAGCTCATCGACTAGGCCAAAATTCTAAGTTTGCTTCCTCTACTTCCAAGCCTCGTGGTGTCATTCTTTACTTTTTAGAATACACAGACTTACTTAAAGTTCTTCATGCAGCCAAAAGTAAAGGGAGAGTGTCTTGGCAAGGTAATAATTTATTTTTTGCTCAGGATTATGCGAAAGCAACTGCTGACCGGCGGAAACAATTTTTGGATATGAGGCCTGCACTACGGAATCTTAATGCTCGTTTTGGCTTGTTTCACCCATGTCTTATGAAAATCACCCTTAACAACAAAACTACGACCTATGAAGACCCGGCACGTCTACAAGCCTTTCTTGACTCTTGTATTGAAGACAGCATGGAAATTCCTCGTACTTCAAAGACCTGAAGATACTTAAGACTTATAACCTATATCTTATAGCTAAACGAATGCTTTATCTATTCTAAATGTTGTTGGTTTATATTAATTTAGTTCTTCTGTTTTTCGTCATTATATGTGATCATAAGTTTCCTATACCCTTTGTAATTGGTCTTCCTTTCCCCTTTTCTTTATTTTAGAAGCAGCAATATATCATCGTCCTTCCGTGATCATATCTCCACTGCCTGGATGGTGTCTTCGTTTTCCGTTCTGTATCGGGGTACCCCGCGTTTGGTGTGCTGTTTTCCTCATGGGCTTCCACCATCCCCATTTGTCCATGTCTTTTTGTGGTATGTGCTTTATTTATTCTTTCATCTTGTTCTTCTCTACTTCTATCCTCCTTGTCTTTCCACCTTTCTCTTTTGTTTTTGCCCTCGCTTCCCTATCCTATCTCTTATGCTGGGCGCTCTGTTATTTCTCTCATATCTTGTATTTTTTATCTCAGTCCTGCCTCTTCTTCTTCTTTCTTTTTTCTACTTACATTCTTGTAATAATCTATAACTTCTTCTCTTGTTCTTCCTTTCCTCATTATATTCTATTTCCTAGCTTCTCAGTTTCTGTCTTATACCTTTACCTCTCTCTTTGGTGTTATAATCTCTCTTCTACTTGTTTAAGTATGGCTATCTTTTCTCAACAGTTTTTTATGATACTTCTTTCTGGTACTAATTTAACGTGCACTGTACAGTTAGTAAACATTACATATGACTGTCTCTACGATAATTGAAGAGTTAGTATTTATATTTAGATGACTTTATATATTGTATCGTGGAATGTCAAAGGCTTGGGTTCTCTCATTAAACGTCAAAGGGTTTTATCTCATATTGCTAATTTAAAAGGGGATGTTGCGTTATTGCAAGAAACTCATGTAACTGAATGTGAATTAACTAAACTACGTCGTCAATGGGTAGGCCATGTCTATGCTTCGCCTGGTTCAGGGAAACGAAATGGTGTGACTATACTATGTCACAAACGTTTAGACATTCAACTTGTGAAGCAAGAGAATGATTCTGAGGGTAGGTGGGTTGTTGTATCATTATTGATTAACAAAATCCCCTTAACCATTTTCAATATTTATGCTCCCACAACTTTAGACAAAACGTTTTGGCCTCACCTTCTTTCTTCTTTAATGCAATATACGGATGATTACTTAATATTGGGCGGAGATTGTAATATGATTTTAGACCCCTTTTTAGACAGGCGATCCAAATCCCGATTTTCTCCTTCTTCCATGCACAACCAGTTCACTTCCACTATTCAACAAAGATCTCTGGTAGACTCCTGGAGACTTTGTCATCCTACAATTCAGGAATACACATACTTTTCCCCGGCACATTCCTCCCAATCCCGAATTGATTATATTTTTATTTCCAAACCTCTCACACAACATATTTCCCATTCAGACATAGGATCCATTCTAATTTCAGACCATGCTCCAGTTACTTTAAGTTTAGATTTACTTCCCCCCAACAAAGGCACTAAACGTTGGAGATTTAACAACTCTTTATTATTAGATCCCAAATTTTCATCATCATTTCTGGAATTTGCATCCTTATTTTTTGCTGAAAATGACACTTCACATATATCCCCCCAACTCATTTGGGATACTTTTAAAGCTGCCTCAAGAGACTTCATTATTTCATTCGTGGCCCGTAAGCGTCGAACATCTACGCAATCTATTCAAACTCTTAATTCACAAATTAAGAAATTGGAACATTCGTATTATATAACAGAAAATCAATCTACGCTGAATGATCTTATTAAAGCCAAACTCTCTTTTAATAAACTCTCTACAGAATTTGCAAACCTAATTCTTTTGAAGTCCAGTGCTAAATACTATAACGCTCAGAATAAATCTGGCAATCTACTTGCCAATTATCTTAAGGTTAAAAAAGAACGCACAAAGATCGATTCTATTGTAACCTCTAATAACACAACTGTTCATATAGATAAAGATATTCTCTCAGAATTTGTTAATTTCTATCAAACGCTCTATACTCCTGAGTTTTCGCCCTCTTTGGCTGACATTTCCCATTACTTAGCCACTATTCCCTCCCCATCTCCCCCGGATGTTGATTTCTCCTCTCTGGACTCAGATATACTCCCCAGTGACATTCTTAAAGCTATTCATTCACTTAAAAAGGGCAAAGCTCCTGGACCAGATGGCTTTACCATGGAATTCTACGCACACTTTGCCTCTTTCCTTGTTCCTAAATTACATCAATTGTTTTTATCTTTCATTTCTTCTGGAAAATCTGAAGGCTCTTTTCAAGAGGCTCTAATATGTCTTCTTCCTAAAGACAACAAAGACCCTACTCTGTGTAAAAACTATAGACCCATTTCTTTGATTAATTTGGATTATAAAATTTTTGCAAAGATTCTAGCTCTTCGCCTAGACAATATTTTACCACGGTTAATTGGCAGAGAACAATCTGGTTTTATTAAAGGTCGTTATTTATCAGATAATACTCGTCTCTTTTTTAATGTTCTTAGTAAGTCCCATTCTCACCCAGGTTCTTTAGCGGCCATTGCATTAGACGCTGAAAAAGCTTTCGACAGAGTCAACTGGCAATTTATTTTTTCCACACTCCGTTGGTTTGGTTTTGGTCCCAAATTTATTGCATATATCTCATTATTATATTCTTTTCCTAGATCGTTTATTTTAGCCAATGGCCTTATATCCTCTTCTTTTCCCCTCCATAGAGGGGTTCGACAGGGTTGTCCCCTTTCTCCACTTTTATTTATTTTAGCGTTAGAACCCTTTTTAACAAAAATCCGTTTGAATTCTAACATTACAGGCTTCCCTTATGCAGACAGCAATTTAAAACTCTCAGCGTATGCTGATGACATTCTTTTATTCATTTCAAGTCCTCAATCATCCATTCCAGCCTTTTTATCAGAAGTCTCTGCTTTTGCTCTAGTCTCGGGATACAAGCTCAACATTGACAAATGCGAAATTCTCCCTCTAAACAAATATTGTTTTCACGCAGATTTTGTAGATTCTTCCTTTCACTGGAACACTTCTAAAATTAAATATCTGGGCCTATGGTTCACTCCCTCCCTTAAAGATACTGTGGCTCTAAACTTAAAAAACTTACAGCTCACTTTGAGTAACTCTACATCAAGATGGCATCCTTTATTCTTATCTTGGTGGGGCAGATTAGATTCGATTAAAATGATGTTAGTTCCGATAATCTTATTTTACTTAGCCAATCTCCCTGTTAATATTCCTAAATCTTGCTTCAAAAAAATTTATGGTATCTTATCAAAATTTTTATGGCAAAATAAACATCCTCGGATGTCTCTCTCCAAACTTAAACAGCCCAAGCATATGGGTGGAGTCAATTTCCCTGACTTCTCTTCTTATCACACATTGTTTTTTCTCAAACACTCTTCGTTTCTACTATCTACAGATCTGGACACTTTTAATCCTCGTCCCTTGTGGGTAGAGTTAGAATCTTCCTTCTTCCATCCATTCTCCTTTGAGGAATTTTTGTCCTTAACTCACATCCCATTGAAAATGTCACTTCCCATTCTTAAGAATGCCCGAAAATTTTTTCAGCCTCTTTTGTTTGGAGGTCTTGATGATCGTACCCGTTTTCTAAACTCCCCAATTTGGTATAATAAACATATTAAAATCAAAAATAGTACCCTTTTTTGGAAGGATTGGCTAGCACTTGACCTTAAGTGGACCCATCAACTATTTCAAGAAGACGCTTGTATTCCATTCTCTGTACTTCGCACCCGCTTTTCTCTTCCCCCTTCCTATCTATCGAAATGCCGACAATTGACTTCTACTGCTTTAAATTCCTTCAATATCTTATCCTCAGTCCATATTCATACAACATCTTCTCCTCTCACACTTTCTTCTCTACATACTCCAGCCTCGGCATCCACTATTTATAAAAAATTAAGATCTACATCTCTTTCCCGTACTAAGTCTACAACGGAATGCAGTTGGGAGGTGGATTTGGGTATATCTTTTTCCGTTTTAATATGGGAAAAGATCTGGAATAAAATAAGGAAGTCGTCAAGAGCAGCTAATATCACACAAACTTTATATTTTCTTTACAATAGACTCCTAATTACTCCGGCCAAACTACACCGTATAGACCCTACTGTTCCCTCTACTTGCTGGTCATGCCCTGCCCCTAATGCAGATCTTTACCACCTGCTCTTTACCTGCCCTCCTGTTCACACTTTTTGGATCAAAGTCTGGCAGCAAATTAACAAAATTTTTCACACACATATCCCTTTTTCTTATGCTCATATTTTCCTAGGTAGTGTCTCAGAGGTATGGTCTTCTCTCAGATCTTCCACCTCTATTGTGGACTTACTTTTAGCCGTTGCATTTCAACAAATTACAAAATCGTGGAAAACTGCCTCTAACATTTCATTCCAAGCCTGGTGGTATGGCGTCTGCTATAATCACAGATTAGACCGAGCTTATGTCTATCCAATTGCTTTGGCCATTAAACGAGATCTGTTGTGGTTACCAGTCACCAATTTCCTAAATGCCTCTGCTCGTGCTATACCTTTGCATACTCCTTGTAATGAAGAAGTATCCAAGCCTCCGTAAACTTAATAGAAAAATTTAACTTATCTATTGTTATTATTTTAGTGTATAATGCACGTTTGTTATTCATACTATTTTTATCATTCGCCGAAATGTTTATATGCTGTATTCTAGTTACGATACCGCTATTTATCTTATGATTTCCTCTCTCTTTCCCACTTCTCCCTTTCTATCTTTCTTTTCTTTCTTTCCTTTTCTTTCTTTCATCTCTCTTGTTCTATAACCAATTTTGGATTTATATTACGTTATATGATGTATTTTGAATTGTTATATTTCTTTTTTATATCCAATAAACTTTTCTTTAAACTAAAAAAAAAAATAATTCATTCCAGGGAGTTTCTAAGCAATATCTTTCTAGTGGAGAAAAGGGATGGTGGACAGCGTCCGGTAATCAATCTCAAGGAGTTCAACTCTTGGCTTCTGTATCGCCACTTCAAGATTGAGTAAATCCATCTGCTGAGGGGCCTTCTCCAGATCTCAGACTGGATCGTCCGTCTGGACCTGAAGGACGCCTATTTGGCAGTCCCGATTTTTCTACCTCACAGGCGCTTCTTGCAATTCCGTGGGGGTGCACAGATATTCATGTTTGTATGCCTTCCTTTCGGTTTAGCATGGGCTCCTTGGTTCTTCATCAGGATGATGAGGCCAGTCGTCGAACACCTATTGGTACATGGCATGAGAGTGATCGTCTACCTCGACAATATCCTGATCATGAATCAGTGTCCATGACTCCTCTTTGGCTATTTGCAGATGGCTATCGACCTGATGGAATCGATGGGCTTCATAATCAACTCAGAGAAGTCAGTGCTGCTTCCAACACAATCCATCCAATTTCTGGGCTTCTTGAGAGATTCGGTCTTGGCATCTCTCAGCCTTCCGGCTAGGAAGGTGATGAATATCAGACACAAACTCCAAGTCTCTGATCTGCCTGCGGCAATTTGCGCGGATTGTGGGACTTCTCTCGTCCTCTATCCAGGTCATTTTCCTGGGCCCCCTTCATTACCAGGAGCTGCAATGGTTAAAATCTCTCACCTCAGGAAGGGTCTCTCGTACACCCAACTAGTTCCGCTATCCAACGAGGTAAAAGAGGAAATGAGATGGATGATGACTCATATGGAGGCCTGGAGTGCCCGGGCTTTTTTCGGATCCCAACCCGACCTGGTGATTGAATCCAATGCCAGTGGCTCGGGGTGGGGTGCCCGGTGTAAGGATTTCTGCACCGGAGGAAAATGGTCTTCCACAGAGCGGGCTTTCACATCAACTGCTTGGAGTTGATGGCAGGGTCCTTCGCCCCCAGTGTTGGACCAAAGACAGAGTAAGATGCTCGGTCCTAATGAAGATGGACAATGTGGCGGCAGTTCGTGTATGTCAGTCACCTGAGAGGGACGCATTCAAAGACAATGTCAGACCTCGCCCAAACCATGTGGGAATGCTGCTTTGCCAATCAGATTTCTCTGTCAGCGTAACATCTTCTGGGGCATTCCAATCAAGTGGCAGACTGGCACTACCATCATTGGAAGGATACCAATCTCTGGAAACTGCATTCTCTCTTCTTTCAGCAATTGCAGGACTGGTGGGGACCGTTTTCCATCAATTTTATCCCAGCTGGATTTCCAACTTGAAAGATATTGCAGTTGGAGACTGGATCCCCAGGCGGTAGCCACAGATGCCTTCATTCAGGATTGGAGCAAGGAATGGTCCTATACCTTCCCGCCCTTTGCGATGATAATGAGACTGGTGGCCCAGACGCGTAAGCAGCAGGCAGACCTGGTTGTGATTACTCCATTTTTGGAGGTCGCAAGTCTGGTTTCAAGCAATGATGGAACTTTCCTGTGATTTTCCAATCCCTCTACCCCTATTTTTTATCTTCTCCGAGATCCCCAAAACAACCCTCACCCGATTGTCTTAGCGGGATCTCTTTGTCTAATGGCCTGGAGGGTTACCAGGAACACTGGAAAGTCCCGGGGATTTCACAGGAGGCTTCCTCAGTGCTTGCAAGAGCCTGAGCAGACAGTACAAACAAGCGATGCCGTTCTACCTGGTCTAGATGGTTGGATTGGTGTCTACAACACCAGGTGGACCCCATGGAGGCAGATGTTGTCCTGATCTTGAACTTCTAGGTGAGCTTAGCTGCATAAGGATTCGCTTATTGATCGGTTATCACCTTCCGGTTGGCAATTTCAGTGGGTCATCTTCCAGTTGGAACACCCGTTGGTATGTAAGTTATTGAGAGGAATCAGGTTATCAATTCCCCCTGAGTCACAGTATTCAGTTGTATGGGATGTAAATATGGTCCTTACCTTGTTCAATCATGGCCCTCTCATAAATATTTATCCAGAAAACAACTTTCAATGAAATTGGCATTGCTGTTGTGTCTTATATCTTGCCCACATGTTTCAGATGTACGTGCCTTAGACGTTACAGGTAGAGTTTTCACCCCGAATGGGATTACCTCTCATATTACTCGAAGAACAAAATGTAACTCTAAAATGGTGTCAAACCTGGCTTTTTCTCAAGTTCTTAAATTGTGTGTGGTCTGGACCCATAAAAGGTATGAAGTGGTCACCGATGAGCTGAGACCCCATGGATAACAGCAATTACTGATTGCATTGACGAAACGTCACAGAGCAGTTTCATCTCCCACGATTGCCATATGGGTAAAATGGCGGGTATTGACACTTCCCGATTTGGGGCCCATTCAGTGAGAGGGGCCGTGGGCTCCAAAGCCTTTGCCCTGGGAGCAAGACTAGAGGACATCCTCAATGCTGCGGACTGGTCGTTCGCATCCTCTTTTAAGACCTTTTATTTTAAACCAGTTCCTTCTCTGGCAAACATGGTGGTGAATCAGCTTTCAACCAGCCTAATCCTCACCTCTGGATCCTGCCATAAAATGAAAACTTTCCTATCGACTGTAAAGGAAAGTTTTAATTCTATTAAGGACTCAGAGGCGAGGATTAGCCCACTCTGGATGATCCTACACCGCCTGATGAAAATGTAAGAATTCTGTGCTGTAATTTCTATTCGAAGTTCAGATGCATGCCATGGATGTTGAGATGTTCATGTATTGGACTGTACTGCATTTTCCCTCTGATGATTATACTGCATTTTTGATGTTGACACCGGTGAGGGGCACGTTTTTCATGGTTGTCTTTGTTAATTCTCAGGGACAGATGTGGGTAAACAGGATTAGAGACAAAGGATGAATCGCACGTCACAGAAAGAAAGAGGAAGCCAGAGGGTAGACCCGGACCGTTATACTGACTGCATCCATTCTGATTGGACACTACGTTTTGCAGTTCTTTCCCAATGTCTCATGGTAAATGTTGTTTTGTTCTTTTACAAGTTACCATTGGAAAGGCTGCTACGTAATAAAAACGAAAAAAGAAACGCCAAATCCTTGCCTACGAGTCCTTAATAGAATTGAAAATTTCCTTTACAGTTGCTAGGAAATTTTTCATTTTGCCAGCATACACATGACAACGTTTTATCATCTTGTGTTTCAATCTTTATCGGGAAAGAGTATGAACCAGATTCTTTGACGAGGTTCCACTGCATTGATTATTGAAAACCCCTACAGAAATCAGGCTACATTTCTCACTCCACCCTCACCGCGGAATGAAGCAGTTTCTCCCTCAGGCAAGTTACAGCAAAAGGTATTCAATAGTTCTTTATGCTGCAGAAATCCACATTGGGAGATCTAAGCTTCACTGGTGTCTGTCTCTCTCTTTATTCAAACATCCTCCATTGCCAGCCCATCCCAACTCCACAAAGTATTAAATAATCCCATCCCTCTTCGACACTTCTGCTCCCAATCCATATGTTAAAAGGCTCTTCTGTTTCTGAGATATCCCACTTCTTCAAAGGAAGCGTCACAAGTCCCTATTGAATGGCACATGTGATGGCAAGACCTTTGTGCTCGTAGGTCTTTTCAGGTCTTTTCAGGGTGTCAGTTTGTCATCTATCCTCGAGAAAAAGGAGGTGCAAGGAGCTATTATTACCTTCTAAATCTAGGCCACTCTATCACAGATTAGGTGTTAATCTACCAGCACAGACTAGTGAGTTTGAAGGTGGAATAACTTCATCAAAGTATTGGTAGCAGAACGTGTAATAAATATCCATGTTACTAATGAACTGTATCTTATTGAATTAACTGTATGCTGTATCAATAATGGTTCAACATATTTCCCAGCTAGGGCTGCTAAAAATAGATTTTACGAAAAGTGAGACTTTTCAAAGATTGCAGCTAGCTGGAGACAGCCATTCGCCAAAGCTCATGTTGCTTTTTTTTTAATGTAAGTGTGGAAACAGCTTACATTTCAGAGTAGAACACTAATCTTGCTGGTCTAACTTTTCAAGAAACAGACACTGCTGAGTACCACAATGTTAAATCTGGCATTGTACGTGCAAGACCGTGCTCATTTGTACTTTTATTAGCACTTTCCAAGTCTTTCTTGCACCATGCCTGACCTAAGGTCATTCCCAATTTTGCTTCACAAGTAAGTGTTTGAAAATCCTCTGTGGCTCACATTTGCAACGTAAGCAACCTGCACCATTAATGAAAACAATATTGCTGAAAAAAGGTCAAATACGATTTTTTTATGTTTACTTAAGGACACCTGCAGTTTGGAACTGTGCAACAGGTCACACATGTCCACAGAGCTGATGGCCAGCTGTAATATTTACTAGTCACAAAATACTGGCCGCAATAGTTTGGTTCATAAGATTCCGAATGGTAGAGGGTCACAATCCGATCTACCCATGAATACAAATGAGGTAGATTGCAAATTGCAAGGGGTAGATGTCTCAGAAGGTGTCTGCCCTTGAGAAATTAGTACAATTGGAGTTTTCAGATGTCCTTAAAATGGGTGGCGCGACCGGTGCAGCCTCACCTGATGCTGACATTGGTGGGGGGGCGCCTTGTTTAAAAATATCTATTGGTTTAAAAGCACATGAACTTCCTGTACATCAATACAAAAATGCCAAGATAATTCTGGTGAAAGATGTTCCTACTAGTTTGAGATCGGAAATTTGTTTAGTGGCAGCTTTGACTCATCCCAAAGTAGCGCGGAGGGTTAATGTGTCTGCTGCAAAGAATGTGAACCATTCAGATCACAGAATCGAGTGTGAGAGAACTATAAGTTGGCACCTCATCCCTGCTTTCATGGGCAGGAAGCAGGATGCTCCCGGCTCCCACCCTCCAGATAGCCTCCCGATAACCATTCACAACTCTGCAATGCAGCTTTGTGATTGGTCTGAGCACCGCATATCGGTGCTCAGCCAGAGAATGGGAATCTGGGCATGTCCTCCATGCAGGCTGTAATGTAGCCTGCATGAAGAACATGCACAGTACGCCTGAATGTTTAGCCAGCTCCAGAGGGCTGGCAAAACATTCATGCATACTTTAGGGAATGCAAGCCACTCCTCCCCTATTCTGTCAGCAGAGCAGTCCTGCCTGTCCCGCCCGCACAGCTTCCGCAACAAGGAAAAAATAAAATGATAATAACAGAGTTATTATTATTTTATTTTTCCCTTAGTGACACTGCTTGAAAGTAGTGGGGTGACGCTCCTCCGCCTTACTGGAGGAGCCGCCACTGGTGGTAGTGAGGGAATTCTTCGAGAAAGAGGTCATTGGGATACTAAAAAAGACTGCTGCTCCGGGTGCCACAAGCGATAAAGCTGGCCCAGACCCCTAACCCGATCTGGTGCATAGTTCCTCATTATTTTCTCACCCGTGTGTTTCCCTGTCATCTCTTTCCTCTCCATGTAGCTTTTGGTCGGAGCAGTGGCAATATTACGCATATTCCATCTTCTTTTGCTGGCACACATTCTGACATATATCACTATATTGGTCACACTTTGCAGACTTCACCTCCAAATACCTATGCAAACTCATGGTTAATTTGTGCTTCCTTTCTTTTTCTCCACTATTTATCTTGCTACCACAGTTACCTAATTACCACTAACTCTCTTGCTACTCTCTAGTATAGAATCTCATATTTTGCATTCACATGCTCTTATGGTACATTCTACTATTGCTCCCAAGTTTTTATCAGCCTGGTTCCACTCCTACATGTCTTTTCTTTGCGCATTAGCTTCTACCAGACCATAGGATTAGTCTCTTTATTGCTCAGGTTACGTGAGTCTACTATGGTGCACCCCCCCAGTATACATTTGGTTGAGCACGCTATGCTTTCTTTGACCTTTGCCCAAGGCTCTTGCGTTCCCTTCTCCTAGTCGACTCGATTTTATTCGAGTTATCACTCACCATGAGCCCTCCTGGCCAACTGTTACTCAGAACTGTTCATTTTTGTTTTACACATATTATTATATTTTCTTTTTCTTATTACTTATTCTGCGCCATTGCGCCATTGCATTGCTGCACACCAGTCTCTGACATCTAGTACTGATGGCATTACACTAGGCACTTAACGTTACTTCAACATGGCGGCACCTTTTTTAAAAGATATCTGGTAAAACTCTCCATGTTTTTCTTTCATGTATTTCAATATGGGGCAGCTGTTGCCTGAGCCCGCTCATCTGTGTGTTCACTATGCATTATAAACATACGGGAAGTACCTTGACTATAACTAGCAAGGCCTCCCAACATGCCATACCTCGGATTATTACCACCGGACCATCCTGTTTCTCTGTCCCACCTTATACCATGCTTGATGACTTTGAAGTTGAACCCGCATGGAAGTACCGTTCCTTATATTCACAATGTGACCTGTTTCTGGGTGACTAGGACTACGTCCCAGATCGCTTGCCACAACACACCATGCCCCATCCTTATTTTTTGCTTCTGACCATTCTTTCAGATAGTCGTGACCTCATTACTGTCAGAACTCTATACGGTCCCGTGCCGTGACGGACATTCTATACCGTACATGAGAATATTTTTCAACAAAGGTAACCCCTGATACTTACCTGCCATTTACCATTTCTCATTCAGGATATTGTTGAAACTTTTTATCTTACCTAGCCTATATCCTTTATTTTAGAATATGTTTACATATTAGCTGCCCCATTGGAGTTACTCCCTGTTACTACTCCACATGATAAGACCCTGACAACATTTAATACTGTGCTCCAGCGTGGAATTTCCTATCCTCCCTTCGTCACAGACCAAATATCATACTAACGCTTTCACTCAATACATTCATTGGTGGGGACCATGACACCAACACTCACACACACTCATTTGGTCTGCTTTTACAGGAGAGACAGGTGTTCCAAACGCTGACGTGAAAAGAATATCTTATAATCTAAAGGAATTTTATTTACATAAACATACACTAAATATCCTTAATCCAGCACATCTTGATCCTGAATCTCAAGATATTCCTTCCACTTAGCCGATGGATCAATTTTAGTTGAATTTGGAAAAGTGATTCTAATCCTTTTCATTTATATTCAGATGATCTTAAATAACCCAATACATTTGCTTGTTAATCAATAATATTGTTTATCTAATTAATGCAAATTTTAGTAAAAAACCACAGAACATCATATTTACCTAATCTGACTATTAGTCGTCCTCTTAAGTCAATCAATTCGTCATGTAGCACGCTACAGTCCCAAAGATTTGGTCTGGACCATAAACGTGTCCACATCAATCAATGCCCATCAATTTTTGAGTCATCAGTTCATCAGGAAAATGGGCAGCAATGTAGCCTGTCAAAGAAACAGCTGTCCTGCAGTGTCACCGTCCTCTCCATCAGCATAACGTCAGGAAAAAGAAAAAGGTCCACACACTCACTATTCTATCATCTTTTTATAATAAATGCAATGACAAAATGTAACGAAAGTCAGTTTTGGGCACTTCTGATTGGTTGGTTAAGATCATCCGTTTTGGTCTCCCAAAGTCTATGATGTCACTCCGTAAAACATGATCCAAAGTTGTCCATTGTTAAAGCTCCTGGCAAAAGTCCAGTCGTGACCTTGTCTGGGTACAGGCTGTGTGGGTCATCTTGAGGCCATTCGTTCAGGAGCCTGGGGCATGCGCACTTGGTCTGAAACCTCGTGGAATGGTAGCTGTTTCGTCGTGTATGTTGGTAAGCCATTTTGTCGTAGGCCAAATTGGTCAACTTAAGTGAGACAAACACAAAAAGTAATTAAAAGATGGAAATAACAAATAAAATGTTTAGCCCTTACTAATTCCTCTATGTGTGTGTAATTATCTAGCATATTGGCGACATTTAAAGCGTTTATATTCACCCAATGATGTCATCTGGTGCAACTTACAATTACATCAGGAAAGCAACATATATCATGCAATATTCTATTTTTCTAGTGTTAGTATGCATACCTATGTTAATCACAAATTATTTAGCCATGCAAAATACAAATCCCTCATGTATTTCATACATTAGTAATGTTGATTAGATATCAAACAAAATACATTAATACTTATTATAATTAATAGATTATTCAATTAGTGTAAACATGTAGAATGGGGGGGTATACAAAATGTTGAACTACCCGCTCCATCTATCCCCCCTTTGGTGATTTTATCACCACACCATTAAAATTTTGCTTTTATTGTTACATCTCAGTCTCCCCAATTTCTTCAATTTTGGCTGTCTTATACATATCTTCTTTTATTTCCTCCAATTCTATTTCTTCAAATTCCCTCTTGTGTCTCTTATTCTGCATCCTTAAATTCTCTCTTTTTAACTTTTTTCTGAATTTTCTTCCTTTTATAACAAAGACATCCTAATTTTATTATTAATACTAAGAAAATCACACATGTTAATGGAAATAAGACTTTACCTATAAAGGTACTACCTAAATTTACTAAGAAGTGTTTAATAGAAGTTATTTTCTTAACAATCTTTTCCCAAACACCTTCAACCTCCAGGGGTGCAATTTCGTCATGCAAATCAGTTATATTTTTAATATAAATTTCCAAATCTTTACTTTCTATGTCAGTACAACAATGTTGGACTTTCAACATTCCACAGACTCCACCCTCTTTTGCCAATAATATATCAAGGGCAAGTCGATTTTGCATTACCATGGCACACATGGCAACCATTCCACTATTTACCAATAAAAATCCTCCAGCGGTGCTTGTTGACAAGCGATCCACTACTGTTGACAGTTTTCTAATTTTATTTGCATTCAGAGATATTCCCACTGCTGGTATCAATGCTCCAAAGATATCACCTACAATTTCTGACTGAGATTCTCTCTTTCTACGTGCTAAATAACTACCTAAAGTATGTTCACCATCTTCTCCTCTTTCCATGCGAAAGATCTTTGGGAAAACCAGGCCTACATAACATGTGCCATACCAATGGTCTGGTAAACAATAATACGCCCTGTTCCCACTGATAAAATATAATCCTGGAAAAACTGGATAATTTCCTCCTTTAAATCCCCATCCACCCATGATTCAGTATATATCATGGCACTCACTGTTACCTACAAAGTAATTGTCAAAAACAGTCTTATTCCTTCTAATACACAAATTTCCTTTCTGAGACCAATCCAAAGCCATAGTTGAACTAGCTTTTTCCTTCAAGTGTTTTTCCATATCTACATCCCAAACTATCTTTTCTGTCTTCCCTTCAGAGGCCTTCCTTTGCATTTTCAGTCTTCTTTCTTCAACCATATCTAAAAAAGTATTTTCCTCTTTCTTTAAACTGCAAGTCAAATTATTTCTATATATATATTCTAATGTTAATTCTTTAGTCTCTAAGAAAAATTCACCTAATACCTTTGCAGGTTTTACCCAATTTAGTTTGTTAATTGACAGTACTTGTGAAAATATGTTATCTACATCTGAAAAATAATATTCTAACTTCCCTGTTTGATAAAATAAACTAGCTATTACACTACATGTTATTCCATAAGTTACAGGAAGGTGGTGATAAGTCACTCCCTCCAAAACAGATGCAGGTAACTGCATACAGACGTAGCAGTCCCTTCCATCCATTGTCTTTACATATTCATACAGTAATTTCGAAAATACATTGTTAGAGAAATCAGTTATTGACCTGTCTTTATGCATATAAATTTGATCTATTCTAGTTTGATCTATCTTTTGAATCTGCTCTATATTAGTCTTGTTTTCACTATGTTCTCCTATTGTGTCAAAGCTAACCTCAAATGTAATCATCAATTCTAATATACTCCATAGAAGCATTAGTAATCCTGTACAACAACAACACATTTTACACCATTGTTTCAAAAATATACATCTACTTTTTCTACCATCTGTGTCAGCCATTTTCGTGAAATGAACAGTGACTTTTGACTTCTTCTACTTCACAACTAGTTTATCTAACCCAAGGCTCTAGACACCTACTTGGTTCTACCAGTTTTTATCTTTTTCCTTATTTATTGTCTTTCCATCAGCAGCATTCTCGTCTTATTCAGTTTGGCATCTCATCATTCTTCACTTTTCATTCTTTGTCTAAATATAGGATTTCCTGAACATCCGTCTCTTCTCCGATATCGGATAAGATAACTCTCAAGATTTCCGATTCTTTGTCTTCCTCAACCACTTCTGGTATAGTCACCTCTGGATTTTCTTGGCTATCTGCCTCTTCCTTAATTTCAGGCAGGGCTACATATGTCCATTCTGGTGACTTATACTTCTGGTTAGGTTTCCTCATTCTTTTACTTTCCTCAATTACAACTGTTTCTTCTTCTTTTACCTGTTCAGCTCTTGGTGAATTTACTTTTGTCAGTCGGTATCTCAACTTCTTGATCTTATTCGGCCAAACTTCATCTTTTGCTGATCTTTTCAATGTATTTCCTTTATCATTCCTTTCAGTCCTCCAAGCTCTTTTTCTTAAGACCCTACCTTCTGGTACTTCGTCCTCACTTTCTTCCAACTCTGTTTCAACTTGCTTTTTCCTTCCGACCTCTTTTCTTTCTTTTGCTTCTTTCGTTTTCCCTACTTCTGTCCCTCCTCGGGTTTCTTGCGCACAATCTTCCTGCTGGCTACTTGTCCCTTTCTCTAACTGGATGTTGGAATTCCCTCCACCTCCTCGGGGGTCTTCCGCAAGAATCTTTCCCTCTCTCTCTGTATCTAGTACCTGTCCATCTAATTTTGTTACTTCAGGTGGAATTTCTCTCGATTTTTCATCTGGAATCTCTTTATCAACAATTTCTTTAATTGTCTTTTCGCTGTCCTTTTCTTTTCTCGAATGTAAAGTTGCTTGTTCAGTCTCTGAGTCTGAGCTGGTATCAGAAATTTGTAATCTTCTTTTCAAGGAAACACCTCTTGGGACGACTCTTAGATCTATCTCCAATTCCCCCTTTCAGGGTTTTCTTTTCTTCTTGTCTCTTCCTCGTCTGATTCAGTACTTGATTCTGTCTCATCAAAATATTCCTTTTCTGTGCTATCCACTGGATTTGGGATTCTCAACGTGTGACTTGCATGAATCCAGTTTTTGATTCCAGCACACTTAACAGCTGTTGTTGTAGTCAAAATCACTTGTCGTGGTTTTCCCCACCTTGGAACCAAACAGTTTCTTCTTCTGTGTACTTTGATTCTTACCCAGTCCCCTGGGCTCAGGTCATGAGCTTACTTCTTTGCAAGGGTGGTGGCATCTGCTCCAACCTGATGAAACACAGAATGAACTGTGTCAGCCAAGCTTTTACAGTAATCCAACACCATGCCATCAGTTATAGGCAACAGCTTGTTGACTGGTATGAACACATGGCGCATTGCTCTTCCCATGATAATTTCATGGGGGCTCAGCCTTGTGGTTCTGTCTGGAATTGACCTAATTGTCGTGAGTACTAGAGGCAAGACATCAGGCCATTACATACCCGTGGCTAAACACACTTTCCCTATCCTGTTTTTGATAGTACCATTCATTTGTTCCACCACACCAGAAGCTTCTGGGCGATAGGCACAATGTAGTTTTTGCTGTACATTTAATGCTTCACAAATCAGTTTTATGATCTCATTCTGGAAATGTCTTCCTCGATCTGTTTCAATTGTTACTGGGAACCCAAATCTGGGAATAAATTCCCTCAAAAGAAATTTTGCCACTGTGGTTTCATCATTTCTTCTCGTTGGGTAAGCTTCTACCCATCTCGAAAACAAACAGACCATAACTAGAACATATCTCAACCTGTTACAAGGAGGCATTTCAATGAAGTCTACTTGCATTCTGGTAAAAGGTCCTCCTTCTCGACCTATTGTTCCTAGACTCACCACTGTCTTTCTTCCTGGGTTATATTGCTGACATATGAGACATCTCTGACATAGACTTTCTGCTACAAGTCTACATTTTGCATTGTACCAGGTCTGTTCAAATGACCTTATCATGGCATCTCTCCCTACATGTCCCTGTTCATGATACATCCATGCCATGGCAGACATCATGCTGTCAGGCATAGCTGGTCTTCCATCCCGATAGACCCATACATGATCCTTCTCTCTTGGTGCATATCCTGCTTTTACCCACTGTTTCATTTCCTCATCTCCTTCTTCCTCCTGCACTTGTCTCACTTCCTCCCAGGTACCCACAATGTTAGTAAACAGTAAGGAGCAAGAATACACTTCCTTTTCCTTTCCCCTATTGATTGAATTCTGATTTCGTGCATAGTATTGAGCCATATCGTTGGCGTATTTATTGCCCACAGCGATGTAATCGCCAGACTGATTATGTGCAGCACACTTCACAACAGCCAATTGCTTAGGCAGCTGTATCACCTCAAGCAATTTTCCAACCACTTCAGCATTCTTAATGGGCGTTCCACTTGATGTCAGAAATCCTCTCTGTAGCCATATTTGGCCAAAGTCATGCACAACACCAAAACCATACTGGCTGTCAGTGATCACGGTCACTCTCACACCTTTCCCAATCTTACATGCTCTAGTCAAAGCAACAAGTTCAGCTACTTGGGCTGATTTCACGCCTTTCAGATAGGATGCTTCCATTACTGCTGCAACCATCCATACTGCATATGCTGCACTCAACATTCCATCATCTGCTCTCAAGCAAGAACCATCTACAAACATCCCAAATTCACTTTCTGGCAATGGTAAATCTTTTATATCTGGACGTGGCTTGGAACAGAAGTCGAGTACAGCTAGACAATCATGATCTGCTTCATCTCTGACTTTCACTTTCTCAGCATCAGGCAATAATGTTGAAGGATTCACATTCAAACACCTCTCAAGGCTCACATTTGTTGCACCTAATATGACTTTCTCATATTTAGTCAGCCGACTATGGGTCATGTATTGAGTGCGACGCCTTGTTAAAAGGATTGCCACATCATGAGGTACAAACACTTTCACAGGATATCCCATCACAATCCCTTCACTTTGTTCCAGGCTTCAACAGATAGCAGCTACTGCTTTCAAGCACCCAGGTAAAGCTACAGCTACTGGGTCTAATATTGATGAAAAGTATGCAATTGGCCTTCTTAGTTTTCCATGTTTTTGAAATAATACAGAAAGTGAACATCCATTCCTCTCACTGCAATACAACTCAAACTCCTTCTCATAGTCCGGCATTCCCAATGCTGGCGTTTCACACAGACCATCTCTCAATTGTTTAAAAGCTGCCAATTCTTCTCTGCTCAAATCAATGGGATCTCTCACATCACTTTTTGTCAAGCGCACCAATGGCTTTGTGATCAGTGAAAAATTGCTTATCCATTGACGACAATATCCAACCATTCCAAGAAACATCCTTACCTCTCTTTGGGTCATAGGGGCTCTCATTCCTTTTATGATCCTGATTCTGGCTATTGTTATTTTCCTTAGACCCTTTTCGAGGTTATGGCCTAAGTAATGTACTTCTTTCTTACAAAATTGTAATTTTGATGGTGACACCTTAAGTCCTTTATCAGCCAGATGATTCAACAATGTTAAAGTGTCCGTTACACAGGCCTCGCGAGTCTTCGACGCCACAAGTAGGTCGTCGATATATTGTACTAACACTGAATTCTCGGGCATCTCTAAACTTTCCAAAGATTTCTTCAGTATCTGATTAAAGATTGAGGGGCTTTCTGTATACCCCTGTGAAATTTGGCACCATGCCAAAATACGCTCGCCAAAACGAAACGCAAAAATCTGCTGGCGGTCATGGTGCAATGGAATGGAAAAGAAAGCATGGCATAAATCAATTATTGTATACCATTCTGCTTCATGGGGAATCTGATACAGAATCAAAGATGGATTTGGTACAATGGGACAACATGGCACAACAATTTTGTTTATATTTCTCAAATCCTGTACTATCCTGAACTTCCCATTTGGTTTTTTCAGTCCCATAATTAGGGAATTACATGGACTACTCATTATTTCCCTTAAAATACCGTGTTTTATCATTGTCTCAATTATAGGGGTAACTCCTTCAATTATCTCAGGTGTCAATTTATATTGCGGAATATTCGATAACTTATTCCTTCATTTACTGTTATTTTTCCTGGGTCTACATTTCTCATTAGTCTCACATCTTCTCCCGTGAATTCCCAAACTTCTGCCTTTACAGTTTGTTTCAATTCTTTGGGTAGGTCATCAGGGTTAAATACAGCATAGGCTTCAGTAATCTCAGTTTCTCTGTTTGCCACAGTCATCTTATACAACACATCTTCATCAGGGGTCTCAAATGCTATGCCATCAGGAGTACAGAATATAGTGCAATTCATTTTGCACAATAAATCCCTTCCTAACAAATTCACAGGACTTGTATCGCACACAACAAAGCGGTGCATCTGAGAACATTTCCCTATGCTAACCTTTACAGGTTCTGTCAGAGAAGTTTTAATCGGTCTGTTGGATACACCAACTACTTGGATCGTTTCATCCGAGAGAGGAAGATTTTTAACATCAGCTGACCTAACAGTTGATCTAGTAGCACCAGTACCTACCAGGAAAGGAACATTTTCATTATTTATCTTTCCATCCACAAATGGGCCTGTCTGGTCTACTTCTAGAGTTGCGCCAAGTACGCACTCTTCTCCCTCCCTTCGGCACCGTCAAACCCCTTCTTCCGAATTGCTTGCATCACGTTGTAGCCAGTACTGCGAAACAGCGTTAGCGCGAGGCAGCTTAGTTACCTTTTCTTCGTTGTAGAATCCTGTCTCATTACTGTATTTCTGTGAATTTTTGCATTGTGGAAATGGCGGTTTTGGCACCTGATTCTGTTGTGTTACAACCTGCTGCTGTTGCTGCGGTTGACCACTCACCTCATTCTGCACCTGTGGATTCAATGATGAATTTTCATTATTAGTATTTGGGGGAAATTTACACTCGGATTTCCAATGCCCTATCCTACCGCAATTATGACATGGGAATTTCTTTTTAGCTTCTTCTATGTTAAAATTTCCTTTACCTTTTCCAGGAGTGAATCTTTTGGTACATATATTATTTGCTTGTTCCATTAACTGGGCTTCCTGTCTCTCTGCCACCTTTACTTGTGCCCACATGGCTGTTTCTTTTAACTTACGTTGTTTGGCCTCAATCTCATCACTGAAATATTTTGCATGTCTCAATACTTTGTCTAGTTTCTTGTTTTACGATACAATCAGAGTAGGGAAAGAGAAGCTGTGATCCGACCGGCTTCCGGCTAGTCATAAATAATCAAAGGAGGAGGGATCACTAGTTACTGGCACCAGGGTTCAGATGGTTGTCTCCGATATAGGTAAAAAACCCTCAATCACGTCAAGATATGTTGGGGCGGTATATCTTGGTTCTCCGCCTTTAGATACGTGATAGCATCATCATTGGGTTGATTCCATGCATCCTCCACCCGGAGGGAACCACTGAGTTTTCCAGCAGTGATCAGGGAAAAAAATGATAAAATAAAAAAGTGAGGAGTGCTCAAGTGAGTGATAAAAAGGAGTTGTTCCTCATGCTACCTAAAAAAAGACTTTATTCTGATAGGTGCTGGGGAGACGTTAAAAAAGGTCAAGTTGCAGGTTGGATGTGTAATGGACCCTCTGCGACTTTAAACGTGGTGGTTGGTCGACATGTTTCAGCTCATGTAAAGCCCAAAGGTCAGGGAGCTTTCTTCAGGACCACAGGTGAATAATGTGAATTGAGGAAATACATCAATTAGAAGTTCCAAGGTTGATTCAGATGGACTTCTTCAGGACTAATACCTGAAAGTTTCAATGTACAAACTTTTTTTTTTCTAACTTACAAATCTGTTAGAAACAACATAAAAATGCCACCATTGTCCGCTTCGCTAACCGAGGATAGTTAATGACCTTTTTCACAAGTATTCCGTCTTTCCCGAGAGCAGCGCTTACCTCTTCCCTACAACGGAATTGTTTCTTCCGTTGATAAAGTTTCCCTAGGAAACTAGAGTCAGCACAAGTCGTAGCGGACCATGCGTATTAACGCAGCCTGTATCTTCGTACGGAGTTCGTACATTGAAACTTTCAGGTATTAGTCCTGAAGAAGTCCATCTGAATCAACCTTGGAACTTCTAATTGATGTATTTCCTCAATTCACATTATTCACCTGTGGTCCTGAAGAAAGCTCCCTGACCTTTGGGCTTTACATGAGCTGAAACATGTCGACCAACCACCACGTTTAAAGTAGGCCTGGGCAAAAATTTCGTTCCGTTCGCGGAAATTGCGATAATTTGACATTTTTGCGTTCCGCGGAGAGCGCGAAAATGTCAAAAATTCCGGTTTCCGCAGCTTGGCGATAATTTGTTTCTTGCTCGCGCTGTAAAATGATACATTCTCGCGCGCGCGCGATCGCCTTACCTGAATCCCTGCGTTCGCCGACAAGTTTTCTTGATCCGGTCGCGTTCTCCATGAGATGTTGTATTGTTTTTAGCCATTTGCGCTGTCTCGCGACAGTTCGCGCCCGCAGTGACGTCATGCGTCGCGCGATCACGTCTTTCTTCTCGCGATCATGCACCGCGAGAACAACTCAAAACAAGATGGCCGCGCCCGCAAGCAGCCACATGGGTAAGTTGGCGACCCGCAACCATGCAGAAAATCGCGCGAACATGCCGGAAAAAAACTTCCGCATCTTCGCGATATTTCTGCTTGTTTGCGATAATTTTAAACATTCTCGCGATAATTTGCGAAGGTTAATTCCGCAAATTCCGCCCACCCCTAGTTTAAAGTCGCAGAGGGTCCATTACACATCCAACCTGCAACTTGACCTTTTTTAACGTCTCCCCAGCACCTATCAGAATAAAGTCTTTTTTTAGGTAGCATGAGGAACAACTCCTTTTTATCACTCACTTGAGCACTCCTCACTTTTTTATTTTATCATTTTTTTCCCTGATCACTGCTGGAAAACTCAGTGGTTCCCTCCGAGTGGAGGATGCATGGAATCAACCCAATGATGATGCTATCACGTATCTAAAGGCGGAGAACCAAGATATACCGCCCCAACATATCTTGACGTGATTGAGGGTTTTTTACCTATATCGGAGACAACCATCTGAACCCTGGTGCCAGTAACTAGTGATCCCTCCTCCTTTGATTATTTATTATTTAGTTTCTTGTTTTGCCAATCTACGGTATCTTGTTTTATTATTTCACTAATTTCTGGACGTAGACCATATACAAATCTATATACAAAATGACTCAAGTCCTTTTCGCTCAAATTTTCATCACCACTAAATTGTTTAAAAGCCAAAATCAAACTCTCATAGTAGGCATGTACTGACTCCTTACTTTCCTGATGAATTCTGTCTATCTTTACTCAAAGTGTTTCTTTAGGAGGTACTTTGTTTTTCAAAAAGACAATGACCTGCTCGTATTTCTTCATTACCTCGGGGCCTGGGGCTCCTGTCTTTGGATCCCTAGGGTATTCTTGTGTGGGCCAATTTATCATAAGTTTGCACTCCGTCCATAAATCTGCTGGTACTATTATGTCAAACAGGCTGTTTAGATCAATCCATAATACTTTGGACAATTTTACAAATCTGTCCACCTGCCTATACCACTCGACGGGCTTTTCACGTAGTCGAGGGAAATCATTTTAAATGACAAAATATCTTGTCTAGTCCATGGGACATGTACATATCCTCCTCCTGGAATTTCTCTCATAGGGCATTCTGTTACTACCTTCTCCTTTTCTCTAACAGGGAAAGCTGCAAATGTTTTGTCTGAGGCATCATATCGTTTTCGATACCATCTGCTTCTCCATTTGTCCACATCTCCCCATTTTCTCAGCAGGATAATTATTTCCTTAATCTGACTCATTCGTCCTGCGGTATTCAAATTTTCCATGTCCTTTTCAGTGAAATCTATTTGATATGGTTTCTGCAAGGCCTTCACCTTTTCAATATCTATACCCATTTCATTTGCTACTTCTTCTAGTCTTTCATGCAGACTTTTTGCTCTCCAAGTAATGCTTTTACACAGAAACAGTAACTCCTCATCCTGGTAGGCTTTTAACTTCTCTGTGGGAATAGTTCCTACTATTAACTCTTCCAGTACCATTCGTAGTTTGGCTACATCTATTGATTGAGATTCTTTGTCTTTTCTCTGCAGACTTCTCAACCATTCGCTCAGTTCCTCTGAAGATGGGCCTACTGATTTTCTACATTAGTTTGTTCTATGTCCCTTTGGGTTTCAAATACTGATTCTATCTTCACATTAGGTTTTTCTGCTATATTTGGGCCTAGTAAGGGGTTATTCGAGGCATTTGGCTCGATCGTACCCATTGGCTGTCTCCATTGATTCTCATTTAAGCTCTGCTTTGGCTTTTCAATTTGTTTATTACTGTTATAAGGAACCATTAGACAATGTTCACTATCCTTCTGTTTGTCAAAAATAGGCATCACAGGGCCTATAGTCACCAGAACAGTTACAGCTTCTAAATTTTTGGTCAATTCTCCTATCTTTTCAGTTAATTCTAAGCTTGTTTTTCACTATTCGTTTTTTTCATCTGATTTTCTCTCTATTTCTCCCATTGTTTTACTTTTCCCTAATTCTTGAGGTACTGGTTCTGTCTTAATGACTCGCAAAGTTTCTCTCATTGGGGCACTTGGTGTCAACATTTCAGATTCTGGTTGATACTGAGGTGGATTTTTATAAAACATGTCTTCAAGAACATCATCCTCTAGTTCGTTCACTCCATACCCCTTTGGTTCTAAATTATGTCTTTTTTCTGTACATTTTTTTCCTCCAACTCCTTCAACCATTCTTACAGGAAACAAACCCTCGGTCATAATTGCATTCCGCCACCTTCTCATTCTCTCATCATGAGTATCATGCCAGTATCTGCCAAACATGTATTTATACCTTCCGCCACTCCTCTGTCTTTCTCTGTCATGCATCTCATCATACCATTCTGTCACTGCTTCAAACTGTGTTGGTCTTGGTCTCGGTTCTAGATTCATCATTCTTTCTCTCAAATTTCTCAAAACCGCTAGATTAAACGAACCATGCTCTGGAAATGCTAAAACTCTGTCATTCTTGGTATATTTTACCCAATTATCTAACCAAATACAAGTGTGATATCCGTATTTTGCAACCATAAAGGATGCGGGGGTTTTCGGTGGGGGATGTAACTGTCCTTCCCTTGTCACAATCGGTTTGTCCTTTTTAAACCACTTCTTGATTTTTCCAAACCAGGACTTTTTCTCCTTTTCAGGTGGATCGTAATACATCATTTTGTCTTTCTGTGTATCGCTAGTCTCTCCTTTACGACTATTCTGTTATTTTAGCCAATCGTAGCGCGACTCACACTAACGCACCAATCCGGAGCGTCTACGTCACCCTGTAATTCTCCACTCTCAGCGCGACTCACACTAACGCACCAATCGGATCGTCTACGTTTCTAGCTGACTGGCCAATCCCAGCGCTGTCTTTTTGACGTCAGCAGCTGCTGCTCTTACTCCAGCTTCTACTGACCCCTCCTTTACAAAATGTTCTCGGTAAGCTCTTTTCGTTTTTTTTTTCTAACTTACAAATCTGTTAGAAACAACATAAAAATGCCACCATTGTCCGCTTCGCTAACCGAGGATAGTTAATGACCTTTTTCACAAGTATTCCGTCTTTCCCGAGAGCAGCGCTTACCTCTTCCCTACAACGGAATTGTTTCTTCCGTTGATAAAGTAGCACATCCCTCTACCTTACCCTTCTAACAAGCATTAGCTAATCGTTTCTCCAGAATTAGGACACCTAGTTGGAGACCCAATGCTCCTGAGAAATAAAACCAGAGTTTCACAATTAACCTGAATGCTATTTCATTCACGCACTTTCACACGGAAAATGCAGTACATTCACACAGAATTCTGTCTTTCCCGAGAACAGCAAACAGTCTGTCCTACTACAGAATTATGACACTCATTAATAAAGTAGCACTTCCCTCTACTTTATCCTTCTATCAAGCTTAGGAAGCACCTATTACCTTTCTAGTGATAAGCGTTATCGGAGTGCCTTCTGGACCCCTGGTACCTAAGACCAAAATTTCACAGGTGGCCTTCGCTACCATACACTTCTTTCATACAGGAGACATTTTCTAATGGCAACACGCGACGATGTCACCGAATCGAACCCAGACAATGCGTTGTGCAACTTCAATTGTCACACGTTTTCCCACGTGTACCTACAGGGCAACAACAATTCCGTCATCGCCGAGAGCAGCGCTTACCTCTGCTATACCATGGAACTGTTACAAACTTCCGACTTCCTACATCCCCGAAGTCGTGCAAACAACATAGAACTCGACATGACTCAACATAGAGTGTTAATACATAAACCGATACCTATCCACAATCAATAATCATTAAGCTATTTACAAGCAATAATCACCAAACCAAAACAATAAAAACCATCATCCTGCTACCAAGAAAAACTGCTCCAGGGTGGAATTTCCTATCCTCCCTTCATCACAGACCAGATATCATACTAACGCTTTCACTCAATACAATCATTGGTGGGGCCCATAACTCCAACACTCACACACACTCATTTGGTCTGCTCTTACAGGAGAGATAGGTGTTCCAAACGCTGACGTGAAAAGAATATCTTATAATCTAAAGGAATTTTATTTACATAAACATACACTAAATATCCTTAATCCAGCACATCTTGATCCTGAATCTCAAGATATTCCTTCCACTTAGCCGATGGATCAATTTTAGTTGAATTTGGTAAAGTGATTCTAATCCTTTTCATTTATATTCAGATGATATTCAATAACCCAATACATTTGCTTGTTAATCAATAATATTGTTTATCTAATTAATGCAAATTTTAGTAAAAAACTTTAATCAAACCACAGAACATCATATTTACCTAATCTGGCTATTAGTCGTCCTCTTAAGTCAATCAATTCGTCATGCAGCATGCTACAGTCCCAAAGATTTGGTCTGCACCATAAACGTGTCCTCATCAATCAATGCCCATCAATTTTTGAGTCATCAGTTCATCAGGAAGTGAATTCCCCTTCCAAATTGCGAGTTGCAAAACCTATATAGTGTGTCGCAAATAAATAGGCTTTGTATATGGCCCATGATGTTTTTGCATGCACAAACGGGTTCGCAAACCCGTTTGCACATGCAAAAACAGGTCGTACATCTGGCCCTCTGAGCCTTGAGGCAAAGGCATCAGCAGATAGAGTGGAGGGGGCCAAGCGCGGACCTCCCCTGTAAACATTCCACCCACCCCAAACCAGCTCCCACTCCCTGGAGCAACCCCTGCTTTTGTAGACAATCTTCTCAGCCAACATGCACCAATCCATGTCTTTTTTCCAGATTCTGAGAGTCAGTGCTGACGGTGCTCCCCAAAAGTGGGCAATGTTATGTTTGGCAATAGCCATCCCCAAGGTCACCCAGATCTGTTCTTGTGACTCAAATCAGTAACATCCCATATATTGAGGAGACACCATTTAGGTGAGAGTGGAAATTTCCCGCCACAGAACTCCTGCTTGCAATTTATTACAGACTTCCCAAAAACCTGCACTGCAAGACATTCCCAAACTAAATGATAAAAGGTACCCTCTTGACCACAGAGCCTGTGGCAGGTGGAATCCGAGCCTCTGCCCATCTTAACTAAGGTATTGCAGGATAGATAGGATCTGTGGAGTATCTTGAGTTCATTTAATCTAAGTTGTGACAAAATGGCTTCTTCCTTAAGAGAGGCCAGGGCTTCTTGCCAATCATCATCCGCCAGGTCACCCAGGTCTTAGTTTCATTGGTGACCGAGGTGCTGGAGGGGGTTTGGGAGTTATTATAATATTTTAGGTTGGTTAGGGAGATCGCCTTATAAATCATATTGTCCATTAAAAGCCTGTCTTCTAGTGGGGACAATTCTGGAAGGTCATCTCTTCGTGGGATCACTGTTTCACAGGGCATGTCTTATTAGTAGGTACTAAAAAGTCTCATTTGGCGCTAGATCACATTCCCCCTGTAGGTCAGTGAATGGGACCACTTCCCTCTTGGACCAAAGGTCTCCTACTTTCGATACTTATAAAATACCATTTATCAAAGCCAGGGCATTTCCTCAATGTGTTTAATCTTTCAGCATTCCATAGTGAGGTGGCCTGGGTCAGCGTGTTATGCCAGCCTAGGGTTTTGTGTGTGGTGTGCCAAAGTCAAACTGTGAGCTTTGTTTGTACCGTGACGTGGAGATGCTGGTTTTGGTGTATAGTGCACGCTTATACCCTCCCGGATGCAGAACATTTCTGTCCATGTGATATGCAAGCACATCCGAAGGCCGGTGGAGCCATTGATGAATGACCACCTGCAGTGCAACCCGATAATATTTCTGGAGATCGAGCAAGGCTATCCCTCTGTTATACCACCCTCGCATCAGTTTCAGTAAGGCTATTTGTGGGGGCTTTCCATTCCATAGCATGGCCCTGACCTCTCTCTCTGTGGTCCTAAAATATGTCTCTGGGAACAGTATATTTTGTAGGATGTAGAAGAAATGCTGGAGTGCAAACATTTTTAATAAAGCTACACTTCCAATGGTGGATGTCTCCCTAAAGTCACGTCAGTGGGGTCTGAACGTTATGGGCATGAAAAAGGTCTGGGCTGGTGGTAACATATATACCCAGATATCGAAAACCCTCTGTCACCACCTCCACCGCACATTCCGGCAGCAGGCTTGGTGCCGGGCCACGTATTTGGTATATCATGGATTTGGACCAGTTGATCGTATTGCCAGAGTATTTGCAAAACTGGTGAATATCTGGAGAGTCCTGGCTATGGTGTATCGTGATTTTGCAATGTAGAGCAGCATGTCATCGGCGTACAAGGATATTCTACCTTCCCAGTCCTCTGTCCAACGTAGTCCCCCAATCAATGGGTCTCCCCGATCCCAGGTTGCTAAAGCGGTGAGAGGGGGCAGCCCTGTCTGGTTCTGTTCTGTAGGGGGACTGTTCAGGAGGTTCACCCATTCACCTCCACTTGGGCCAGTGGCCCCAAGTAGAGAAGTTGGATCCAGGCAAGAATCTAGGAGCCAAAGCCCATACATTCTAGTACTGTGAAGAAATAAGGCTGCTCGAGAGTGTTGAAGGCCATGCGAGCATCAAGGGTAGGGACTGCTGCATCTTCACATATAGTATCTACCCTGAAAAGCACTATCTGGAGTAGATTGATAGCCATGTTTTGCCCCAGCATAAAGCTGGTCAGATCAGGGTGTACTCGATTTGAGATGATTTGGATGAGTCGGTACACTCGAGGTTTGGCCAGGATCTTGGCCTCCAAATTGAGAAACAAAATGCGGCAACTGGAGGTCCACACCTCTGCTTATGAATTACCAATTTTTGTAGATCTTATGTTGCGAAGCTAGATGTCATGGCTTTCGCAGCCTCATTCAATAGATCTCGGTATTCCTGCCGCTTAAGGTCTAGAGTGCGTCTAGTGACTTCGGTGTCGTCTCTTGCTAATTCCACCACTAGGCCAAATATATTGCGTTCTAGCACCTCTATTACAGCCCTTTTATCCTTTTTGTGCCCAACCGAGAGGGAGAGTGCCTGTCCACTGACAACTGTCTTAAAGGCGTCCTAGAGAATTTGGGGCTCTTGATTGATTATTCGTTCTCCTTAAATTATTGTTCTGTGGTTTGTATTAGCCCTTTTCTTATGCTCAGGATTTTAAGATACCAGGGATTGAGTGTAATGACCCTTCATTTGTTTGGTTTATCTAAGCTGAAACTTGCCCATATCGGGGAATGATCAGAGATTTCTCTCGCCAAGTGGCGCACTTCATGGAAACCGGGGACTCAGTCAGGCAGTGCGAGAATGTAGGCGATCAGTGAAAGGCTATTATATGCCCCTAAATAAAATTTGTACTGGTGGATATGTGGATTGAGAGCATGTCATACATCAGCTAATCTCATGGCTGATAGGAAATCCACCAAGCAAGAGTGGCACTGTGGCGAGTGCCATGGGGGGTAGCGATCCCTATGGTCACACAGTGCCATGTTAAAATATCCCCCAGCCAAAAGTTCCCCATAAGACAAGTCCAGTAGTAGTTTGCTGAGTTCAGGGAGGGTGGTGTAGTGCTGGTGGGACATATATCGACAGGATTTTCACAGCCTCTTCCTTCCATGTGCCTGAGAGGGCTAAATATTTGCTTTGCACATCAGTACAGTTCTGACCTATGGCAAGAGTGAGTCATTTCTTAAGGAATATCTCCACGCCCCTGGACCCCCAAGTGGATGCAGCGTGAACTACTAATTTGTAGCCCCAGTGATCTGGAGCCTTGCGGGAGTTGTCCACAAAAGGCCTTCTCTTGGAATAGGACTACATCTGGGGAATGGCATTTAATATATTAGAGCACTATCTCACGCAATGGTCTCCCCCTCCCCACACTGTTGACCATATCATGGATCCAGCCTGGAGTTTAAAGCCTACACATAACCTTGCCCTGCCAGCTATCGAGTCGTATGAAATGGTGCCACCGATTCAAGCAAACGAAGAAAACAAATTGCATAAACCGCCTCGCCCAGAACCCCCTCTATGGTAACAAGAACGCATCAAAGGATATCAAAGTGTCTGGAGGGATCAGTCCCCAGAGGCTCTCCCTTAGGGTGCAATGTGTATATATATATCCATGGAGTCTCAGTGGGTCTAGTATCCGCCAGTCTGTGTCTGCAACATGGCAGTCGGCATCTGCAAGACACTATATAAAGTCCCTGAATATCTTTTCTGCCAGCAGAGGGTAAAATTTGTTTGTGTGGTATCGGGCTCTCTGTTCAAGTCTGCTGCTTATTTGGTGACCCTTCATCTTGGCTGGCACCCTGGTTCATTCCCCTCGGCTTCTACGTGGAGTTTCACCAGGAAGAACATAGAATATTTCCCTTCCCTGTCTCTCAAAGCTCGAAGGAAACTTCGCCTTTGCTTTTGGACCTTGAGCATAAAATCGGAAAAGAAAGTTATGTTACTGTTTTCATAGGTCACTGACGGGGAGCCACGGTCTTTCTGGGGTATGACATCTCAATTGCGAAAGTTGAAGATATGGGCAAAGATTAGCCTTGGAGGACCTCTGGGGTGTGGCCTTCTGCCCGGGACTCTATGAGCCCTTTCAACGGAGAAGGACTTGGAGTGGCAGCGAGGCTGCAATTTCTTGTTTATGAGGTCCTCCACAAACAAGTCCACTGCAGGTCCCTTCACTCAGTTGGGGACTCCAATGATTCGTACATTGTTACATCTTGATCTGCATTCGTAATCTTCAAGGCTGGCCTCTAGGATTTTTCTTGTGTCTTGCAGTTCACCAATTTAGGTTTTGAGAACCACTGTGTCATGCTAGAGAGTCCCAGTTACGTCTTCTACTTCTTTGACTCTTTTGCCCATATTTCAGAGTTCAGCCCTGATCAGCGAGACCTCAGTCGTGATGAAATCCATCTGCTTTTCCAGTGAAGATCTCACTCTGTTAATGGCTGCCATGATATAATGCAATGTCAGGTGTTTCTTTTCCAGTGCCGGCTGGGTGAAAGATTGCAGTGGGTCCTGGGAGCTCTCTGAGGCATTCTGGCTATTATAAAGTTCAAATTTGTCCAGTTTAGTTTGGTGGGAACTATATATTCCTTTTCCACCCATCATTCTGTGTGGCCAGTAGGGAGGGGGAAGGCAAAAAGCCAAAGGGGGGCACTGAACCCAAGGGGATAATCACTGCTGCCTGTACATGAACGTTGTAGGTGCTTCAAGTAGCCTGTTGTTTTTCTCTCCAAGTGCTCAACACCCCCTCAACCTCTCCTAACACCCCGCTAAAGTCATCAAATCGTAGTATTCCTGCCTCTCATAAACCTTCGACCCCACCAGGCCTATTCCAAGAGGGTGGGTGCCTAGGTAGTGGTAAGCATCAGATAAGGTGTCCAATCTTGAGTCAGTGGGGAAATCCAAACCCGCACACAGAAACCAGTGCCCACTCCCCGTTGAGGCACCGCTGGTCTGGGAGCTGGTAAATGCTTTCACGCCCCCTTCAATGCACAACCGGCGTGGTGTTGCACAACTTGTTTATGGAGTGAGTGCAGACTTATTTTGTCTTCATGATATAACATATGTTACTTCTCTGTGATGACGGAGAGCGCTGGGCACCCCCCACTTCACCAGCTAAAACACACTTACGGGTAAACCCTGATGCTTGCACTGTCTATCCCAGGCCGTCCTCACAGGCCACAGAGGATCACTATTCAGCCACCATTATGTAGAGGCTTGCCCTAGGCAGGCCAGGCCCCTAAAGCCAAGCAGATCACTGAGTGCACTTAAGCACTGTGAGCTGCTCCAGTCCGCACCCGTGGGGCAGTTCCATTCAGGGTCTATTGGATAGTAATCAGGGCCTGTGTGCTCTCACCAAATGCTTGCGGCATCACAAGCATTTGCTCTGTCTCCAGTCTCCTCCAACTGCCATGGCCGGTCCAATCTTCTCGAAGTCGATGCAGGGCAGATTGGTGTTAGTGAGGCTCCACCAATGTCCCACAGATGGAGGTCATCTGCTGTTTGTCGCAATCCCACAGCTACCGGCCCAGCCTCATTCTGCAGCAGGGGGGGCGTAGGCCACAGCTCAGCCGAACGGTTCTGCTCACAGCTCCAACGCTGGGTCGTGTCCCTTTCCCTCCACACCTCGATCAGCTCCACCAGGCACAGTTGCTAGGCAAAGTCAGGGCACCTCAACTCCTGGGCCGTTTACACTCTTCATGGCCACAGGTCTTCCACTGTATCTCAGCCCCAGATCTCCGACCGCCACATGTCGTGGGAGGTGCAAATCCATGCCAGGCTCCAGCTGCACCTTGCTAGCAGGGCCTCACCTACGATCTCAATGAGCCGGTCTTGCCAGCACCCCCAAGGGGCACTGGGTGCAACAGCTGGGCAGCGGGGTTTACTTGGCACCCCTTAGTGCATTGGCAGACAGATAATGTGGCAAACAGAGTGAGATATAGGCGGTGGACAGTGGGAGCCTCTCTAGTGAGCGGCCATCTTCATCTACAGTTGGCCACGCCTCCCTAGAAGTGAAAATTTTGATTTAAAATCTATTTCACTAACTTCTCTTGAGAAACGACTAGAAACTTAATTCTTGTTAAATTAAATTGTTAAGGAAAATGAAAATACATGGACACATTTATTTTTCTTTTTTTCTTTTTTTTTGTCCTCATTTTGCAATACTTGTGTCAGGTTTTGACATAGGAACCAATGCTGCTATTACAACTTTTCTGAGCCAACAAAGCAGGAATTTTTACGAAAGAAAATTTTCCCTTGCAGCTGGAACCAGTTGTCCCCTAGGCACAGCGGGGGAGGCCAACCACCCTTGGTTGTTTAGACCAAGTATATTCATTTTGTGTATTGCCTAGGTTAAAATCATTGGACTTGTCTTTGATTTCTGTGATTAAAAAAGTGCTCCCATATTTCCCAAAAGTTATATTTTTTACTGGGCCTTCCACTTCTATCTAATTTATTCATTCTACCAATGGAGTTCCACCAATCCAAATGTTTTGGTGGTACAGGGCTAACCCAGTTAATACATATTTTTCTACGGGCCAAAAGGATTAACACAAAACGTAGGTTCTCTTGTCTTAAATCTAAATTACGTACACTTACATCTGCTTTATATATTACAAAAATTACCAATTCAATACTTACAGCTATTTGTTGGCCAAAGAGATCAGTCAGTGTCTTACCAACTTTTGACCAGAAATCTTCGAGCTGGGGGCACTGCCAGAACATATGTGTGTCATCCACCTTCACTTCACCGCATTTTGGACATTTTTTTGCTTGTTGTTGAACTCTGAACTTTGAATGCTTCTTTGGGGTCCAGTAGGCTCTGTGGATAGTGAAAAGGTGGTTTCTCCTTAATGCAGCGGACTGGGTAATACCCCAAAATTTCCCCATTGATACTTGCCATCTATTGTAGGCAGTGAAATCCCCCAGGTCGAATCTGGAATCGTAAATTTGTCTTCACCGGCTGTTATCAGAGTCCAGTACCACAATGATACTTCTTTTTTCTGAAATCTAGCTCCAAGCATCTTAAGTTCCAATTGCGGGTTTCCCTTAAGTGGTTCTGTTATTGATTTTATCCAGCTCGATAGTTGGTAATATTTAAACTTTGATATTTGAGCTTTTGTAATAGTGCCATTTAGGATTAATTCCCCCCAGTTCAAGATTCCTGCTCGTCTTAGTGGTAGGGCCAATTGGTCTTTGAGGCAATCAGGAGTACCGGGGGAATCCCAGACTGGAGCGTATTGGCTATAATAAGGGATCTTTATAGTTTTCCTGATTTGCAGCCATAACTTAGCTGCCGACAAGAGAATTTTCAGCTTGATCTTTTAAAAAAAAATTTGATGACCAAATTTATATAGGAAATGCCCCCCTGTGTCTACCATCGCTTGTAGGTGTGGTAGATATACCTCATAGCTTTGCAATAATACCCTAGTATATTTAAATTGAAAGGCCCTACAATACTCTAGTATATCCGGACTTGCTATACCACCTTGGATCTTTGTTCTTCTTAGTTTTTTCCAAGCTATTCTCTGGCATTTTGAATTCCATATAAAGCCATTTAGTTCTCCCTGTAGTTTAAGTATGGAGGACTTATTAAATTCCAGGGGAATTGCACTAAAAATAAATGTAAATTTTGGAAGGACTGTCATCTTGATGATATTTGATCTACCTAAGAATGTTAAGGGGAGCCCACTCCATGTTTTCAAAAGTTTCCTTACTTCTGCTAAGACTCTATTGAAGTTTATTTGTGGTAATGCGTCAATATCCTTAACTATGTCCAACCCGAGGTATCTGATATTTGATTTCACAAACTGAGAATTACTCCAAGTATTCCACTCCAAGATTTCAGATTTTGTTTGATTTATCTGACGGCCTGAAATGTTTCCGAAGTCTTCCATCATTTGCTCAATTTCGGGGATTGCTTCAGAGAAATTGTTGGTAAAAATCATTAGATCGTCTGCATATAATGCAACCTTTTTTGTCCAGTTTTGGTAGCAGAATGGTTTTATCCTTGAATTATTTCTAAGGGTTGAAGCAAGGGGTTCTATATAGAGATTGAAAAGTAAGGGAGAGAGGGGACAACCTTGTCTAGTACCTCTTTTAATGAGGATTTTTTCCGACAGACTACCATTCACTAAAATTTTAGCTGAAGGGGAATTATAGATGTTCCTTATAGCCTCCAAAGAATGAACCCCTAACTTAAATTTCTCTAGGACAGCATGTAGAAAGGCCCAGTTTACTCTGTCAAACACTTTAGCCGTGTCCAGCGTTATAACAGATAGGGACAATTTTTGGTGGACCGAGATGTCTATTGCTCCAATAAGTTGGTGTGTAAGGTCTTGTAGCTGTCTACCTTTTATGAAACCCTTCTGATCTTCATGGATAATATTCTCTACATATTTCCTCAGCCACTTTGTAAGAATCTGTGTATAGATTTTAAAGTCACAGTTTAGGAGTGATATAGGTCTATAAGACTCACACTTACCAGGATTTTTATCTGGTTTTAAAATTAGAGTTATTATTGCTTCAATCCATGAGGCTGGTTGTTCTTTTTTGTCTAGAAAAATATCATTAAAAAAGGATGTAAGGTAAGGTGATATAGTTTCCTGAAGGGCTATATATAACTCATTTGGAATGGAGTCTGGGCCTGCCGCTTTGTCTTTTTTGAGTTCTTTTGGGGGGGAAGATGGCGGCCGGCTAAGGAGTCGGGTCGGACGCTCCGGAGCTCCGGACTGAATGGAGAGACCGTTTGGGTTGTTTTTTTTAGGTTTGCGGTAAAGTAAAATGTACTCTTTGGGGTTGTAAAATGCAGGGAACGTATCGGCCACACGAAGAAATCTGAAAATCGGACATCTAGTGCGGAGAGAGTTTGAGGAATTGGGAGGTCAGAAATAGCGCTAACGGCAAAAAAAAAAAAAGAACATTTTCAGCCGATTCCCAGATCTGAGCTTTTAACTTATGGAGCATGCGAGACAGTAGATTTACCTCCTTCTCCGGCCTTGCTAGCAGTCCCCCGAGTCCACTCCCACTCCCACTACCGTGTCCAGCGAGACACACCTCCAGCGCATGGACGGCAGCGCTCAACGCTCGACGGAGTTACCGCTTAGCAACCATGAGCTTTTCCTTCCGGGTCGGGCAGGGCAGGGCAGCTGCTTCAGCCTCCCGACGTTTCTCTGACTCAAACGCTTCTCTGGATCTATCGGCAGATGCGGACCAGAATACACAACGCCTCCAAGCCTGCATGCTTCGAGTAAGCGGTACGTGCGGGGGTGCGGGAGGGCAGCCTGAATCTATAGGAGGGCCCCAAAGCATTAAATCACACGATAGTGACGCTAAAACAAAAATAAATAGCCGGGTAGAATTTTTGGAGAAGGGTGGAGGAAATAAAGGGAACAAAGGGTTAAGTTACTGTCTCAGAAGTAAGCAGTTCTTCGCGAAAAACCCCATAAGCACAACGGATACAGGTGTCATTCCACTTAACACAAAGAAAAAGTCTAAAAAACCAAATGACCCAGGGAAAAAAACAGTCAAATTAACACCTAAGGAAGGAAGCAGATCTAAGGTGCCCTGCAACCCTACCGATCCAAATTGTCGGATAACTCCCTCCCTCAGGTCTTTTTTCAAGCTACAAAAAGCAGATTGTTTAGAAGTGAAGAATCTATTACCCGAAGACATTTCGTTATCTTCTGAACCTGCGGTGTTTTCGTTACCCCCTCCACTCACAGATTCTTGGGGGTCGAGCCTGCCGACTTCGGCTGAGGTCATGGGCTTAAAAACCGCAGTAGAATAGGTAACCCCCGGCACAAATAGGTCCCCACCAAGTACCTCAGTGACCCCCCTGGCGTTCGACCATCTCCCCCGGTGCTCTCACAAAAGGGAGCGATTACTACTTCTAGTGGGGAAACAGACCCAGACGCTGAAATAGATTGCGAAGAGGTGAACGAGGAGGGGTCTGGAATAATAGGTGAAAGGGATGTAGAAGTCGGGAAGAGCCAAACATTAAAAACTAGAGCTGAAGGAGAGGGATATCCCTCAGGGAGTGTAGGAGAAGCAAACTCAGATAGAGTATTAGCATTACTTTTGTCCGAAGTAAAAAACAGATTTGACACCTCGGAGAAAAACCAGCCGAAGATTCAAGACGCTTGCAAAGCACTGGATATCAAATTAACCGCGCTCACAGGGAGAGTTACAGCAGTAGAAGTGGAAGTAGAACTTCTTAACAAGGAACTTAAAACCCATCAGAATGATATTGACACCTTAAAATCTAACGAATGCTCCCTAAGGGAGAAAATTGAGTCACTAGAAAATCAATCCAGACGAAACAATCTAAGGCTCTTAAATGTTCCAGAAGGGGCAGAAAATGAAGATATTAAGAGGTTTGTCCTTTCCTTGCTAGAAGAGAGTTTTCCCTGGGTTAAAACTGAAAACCTGGCAGAAGATATACAAAGGGTACATCTTGGTAGAAATAAACTAAAGAAGAACCCGAGGAAAATTCTAATAAATTTTAAATCCTACACACTTAAAGAGAGACTACTGTCGGAGGCCTTGAAAAAAGGTAACCTTAAAAGAAACGAATGGACCTACAAAATACGTTCAGACATCTCTAAGGCCACGCAGGACAGGCAATGGGAACTAGGCCAGTTGATGCCACAATTAAAAGCCTTAGGAGCCACTGTGCAGATGCGTTTCCCGGTCAGCCTGAGAATCATGTGGCTGAACAAGATGTATAATATAAGGGAACCCAGAGAAGTCACGCTCTTAATGGATAAAATGAAGAAGACATAAGAAATAACAGAATTCCAGTGTACTAATATAGTATCGAAGTCAGGAGCTCAGGAGCATGAATAGGGCCCCTATGAGGCCCGCTAAAGGAAGAAGGGAGGTCCCCCATGGGAGGGTACAAGTGAAGAAACATAAAAAACAAAATGTAAAAAAAAGTTACACAAGGGTGGGGAGCAAGTTAGGGAAAAAATTACATAAAAATTGTCCTCAAGTTGCATTTTCTAGAAAAGTCGGAGAGAACCAGCATCGTATTCAGATTATTTGTGCCATAACAGCTAAGGTCAGAGAAAAACATGTCTAACTATGTAAAGACCAGTATCTTGTCCTGCAATGTTAATGGCTTAAGAATACAAAAGCGGAGAAAAGCCATCTTTGAGTACCTTAAAAACTCGGCAAATGAAATCTTAATTCTACAAGAAACACATCTCTTAAAACAAGAATGGGAAGCCTTCACTAAAAATTTAAGGTGGATAGATACCTCAGTATGTACAAACCAGCTATGCAACATAAAAGGAGTAGCAATCATCTTTAAAAAATCTTTGAATCTTCGAATAATTTCTTCAAGGGTAGATAGTAAGGGAAGATGGGCAATAGTAGAAGTAATTCTACATCAAAAACAATTCACTATAGTGGGATATTATGGCCCTAATTCAGATGACATGGAGCCCCTTCAAAATCTCTATACACAGTTACTTGACTTCACATCACCTATAATTTGGGGGGGAGACTTCAATATCATTATAGACCCAAAAACTGATAGAGCTCCAGCTAGAAAAGGTACTACTCTCCCAAAAATGAGGGAATATCAATGAAAGACTTAGGGCTTAGGGATATTTGAAGCCTCAAAGGGGACCCAACAACAAGGTTTACCTTTCAAAACAAAAGATTGGGCCACTCCTCCAGAATCGACTTTTTCCTCCTCAACAGTAATCTAACCGCGAGGATAGAGAGAGTGGAACACCTTCCGGCACATCTCTCAGACCATTCAGCAGTTAGAATGGTCCTTAAGTTAGAACAGCTACTCACCCACCGAAGATGGACGGTGGACAGATCCCTTTTTCTAGATCAATCTTTTGTAAATCATCTAAAGATAGAAACTAGCCATTTTTTTGCCCAGAATAGCGAATGGATGAACAGCCAGTTAGTATGGGATACATACAAAGCAGTGATGAGGGGCGTTATTAAGAGCTTTGCCACCTTTAAAAATAGCACTGCTAGACAACTCCTAGACAGACTAGAAGGAGAAATAAGAGCGATTGACATACAGCTCCAGAGGCCCAATTCTGACACAAAAAATAGATTTCTTAGACAGGAGAGGAAAGATAAAGAAGTATCTCTTAGAGATTTCTTAGATGCAAGGGTAAAAGAAAAGTGGGAGGTGAGTAAACTTGTCCATCATGAATATGGAGAGGGGTGTGGTAAGTTACTTGCTTGGAAAACAAAAACGGATCAATCCAGGAATAAGATTAAAGAAATATTAGTAGGGAACCCTCCGGAAGAGATCTTAGATGAAACAGCTATTAAGGAGGAATTTATGCAATTCCTTGGGGCCCTTTACACTGAAGATTGTTTTCCAACAAAAGTATAGTTAGACAGATATTTAGAGAAACTGAACCTTCCGAGTATTTCATCAGCCCAGAGCATAAAATTAAACAATAGAATATCCGAAGAAGAAGTCAGTCAAGTGTTAAAAGATGGACACATTTATAACCTAAACTACAAAAATGATGTCTGTAGGTTATTTGTGTGCCTAATTGCATGTCAAGTTCAAAATGATAGCATAGTTCCTTATCTATTTTGGTAAAAGGAGATAAAGGTAATGGATAAAATAACATAACACCTGTGACACAAATTGGTTCAGGAGATCAGGAGGTACGCAGGAGAATTGGCAAGGAATGAGAGTGACCCAGTCAATAGATGCACCTTTGGACTCAGAAAGATCTTTGTAGCTCAAACTGCTTCAGCTGAGCAAGGCTAAATGCTGAGGCCTAGTAGGGTTCTACAAAGTTGAATACCTTCTTTTCACTGTCCTGCAAGGGCCACAAATTTCATACCTGAGAGCTGTAACCAGCATACACCTGAAAAAGTGCCTGCCACAGACATCGGCTTTTTGTGTAGGTTTGAGGTTTTTTCATAGTCAGATACCTTTTTTTCACGGTCCTGCAAGTGTGTCAAATGTCACACCTCAACGATATGAGCAGTGTAAGCCTTAACATGTTCCTCCCAAGGACATCTACTTTTTGTTTAGGCTTGGGATTCTTTCGTAGTCCTCCTGAATTTAAAAAAGTTCTTACTTTACCAAAAGTTGAATATCTTCCTTATGGATACTTCAATTATCTCTAAACATTCAGGTATTCTTCCAGGAGAAGATAACCATAAGAGTGGGAAACTTGCTCCTCATCCACACTCTTCATTACCATTGCAAAAATCCAATAACAACTGGTCCTGATATACTTACTGTGTTCTTGTGACCTTCGTCCCAGCCTTAAAAAATTCAACTCAGAGCACTGGTTCTTCTGGATTAATTATGGTCACTTCCTTTTTCCTTGTGGTTTACATGGGACCATATTACCTGGCTCTCATAGCAACCTCTAAAAATATAGGGGCATATTTACAATAACTGGCGCATCCCTGCATATCAGCAGGGATGCACCAGTTATTGTGCGCCACAGCTCCGTGCTCCGTGTTCAGTTTCTGGACATTATGCACGTGCACCCTGCGGTCCTCAAGACACACTTCACTGGTGAGCTAATATGTGCTACAACGTTTTGTAATCACGCCAAACATGTTTTTTTCTAACATGTTAGCACTGTTGCTTGGCCTTTACTGATACAGAGCTGCTTGCCAACCCTACTACTTTATTTGTAAAGTCCACCTTGAGAGTGGCTGATACATCCCACATTGGGTATTTTTCATTTATTTGTCATCTGCACGTTTTCCACAATTTTACTGCGGACATATAACAAAATCAAATATGCCAACTGGTGTTTGCCATGTTTTTGTGTTAGAAAACATACAACAGAAGGCTATGTACTGGTCTCACATGGTCCTGTGTTAAAAAAAATGCCAGATATTCAGTCAAGAAAAAGTCAAGAACTCTAGAAAAAGATGCACTGTCCCACACGAAGCTAGGAATTTCTCACAGAAACCTCTCAACCTGTTAAAAAATAGGGGCATATTATCAAGAATGGCGTTAAAATTATCGCCGCTTTAGCGGCAGAAAACTGCCACTAAAGAGGCGATAATGGGCTTGATAATATACCGCAGAGAATTCCAATAGAAGAATAGAAGCCCATGTTGACACCAGAACATGGGCTTCTATGGGAATTCTCAAGGGCATATTATCAAGCCCATTATCGCCGGTCTTGATTATATGGCCCTCCATGAGGCATATTAACAAGGCGGTGCAATAAAATTATCGCCGCTTTTGCGGCCATTTTCGGCCGAAAAGCGGCGATAATTTTATCGCCTTATCAGCAATGACACTTTATCGCGTGTTTTGCTGACTTAGCGGCAGTTTCCAGCACGCCTTACTTTGCATTGCTAATGAGATGCAAAGTAGGTGTGGCTATGAAACCAACCAGGGAAAATATCGCTACGGTAATTTCACGATATTTACAAGGAAGGGTAGCGATTATTTAAATTGCGTGAAGTATGCCTTAGCGCAGGAATTTAACGTCTGTTTCTTGATAATATGCCCCTTAGATCGTTCTGACTTCGTAGGATTTTTGCGCCTGCTCATGTCAAGACTGACAAATACCTACAATCTGGCAGCTGTCTCTAACCACTCACCTCTAAATAAGACCCTTGTTTTGTATTGGTACAAACACTGACAGAACGTACTCTATTATTATTTTTACAGTTTTAAGAATAGAAATCCTATGAGTCTCTCTGTCTGAAACAGAAGGATGCTGCTAATTTATCGACCAGAATTATATGCATTTTTGGTCGACTCGTTGGCAGGATGATAAAGCAAGCAATTACTTGGGTTCTATGGGGCGAAGAGAGGAAAGTGGATATATGTGTTTATATGTGTGTATCTAAGTGGGTTCTGGGAAACAGATATGTAGAAATGTGTGCATGGATGGGTTATATGTTTATGTGTGTGTGTCTTGGATTTGACCTGCTGGGTGGAACTCATTTAACTTGGCTTTGCATGTGGAAAACAGAAAACACAATCAAAAGATGGTTACAGTTCTACTGACAGAACACCACTATTACAAATGTCCTTAAGTGATGCATTGGTTGGAACCAGCTTTAAAAGCATGGAATCTGAAAAGATAATATTTTAATTTGTACAAACAGTTCGGTGAGTTATCAAGTAGTCATATTACCACACAGGTGCCAGCACATGGCAAGTACAGGGGACAAAATATTATTTCTCAAACATCATTGCATCTTTGGACCAGTAGGGGAATACATGACACTAATTCACTGCATTACCACATTTGATAAGACATTGTGAAGCATTACATTTATAAGGATGAAAAGATTACAGTATTTAGCATTCAATCAATATATTTTAAAGTAATAAAACCTCTAAAATATTATTAAAAGAAACGTGATAAAATTATTAGCATTTCCCTGATTAAGGTAATCGTACCAAAAGGTTTAAGGTAAGACTGCAATTGTTTATACATATTTTAGAATACATTGATTAAAAAATATTGACACAAAATAAAGAAAACCTATTGTTTGGTACAATGTTATGGTTAGGGTTTTGGTTTGGGCTACTGTTTTATTTTAATCAACATCGTTTAAGGTTAAGATAAAAGGTTATCTAAATATTTATATTGAATTAAATTGAACTCAACTAAATATATTTACTTGAGTTTAATTTTTTTACATTTTTATTTATTGTTTTTAAGTTAACATACCATAAATTCAGTTATACATGTTCACATTACGGGAACAGATCAATACCATAGGGGTTATGTAGAGCATACAGTTATACAGGAATCCTTACTTTATGCAGCAGTAATAACAGTAGGACTCCAGCCGTTGCCATCTTTGACATTTTAACAGTTTGGAGCAGTGTATTAGTGTACAGTTACCCCTTATACATGTAGGTATTGCCTTCCCTCGTATCTTGATCTGCATGACGGACATCTGACTCAGTGTCCCCTGCAGCCTCTGTTTCTCCAGTCTCCTTCCCTATCAGATATTGTTGGAATAAACCACAAAAGCCTCTGGGTTGGTTCTGAGGGGTTAACAATTTGTTGTATGTGTCCACCTGAAGTGTTGCAATATATCATGTTTTTGGTCTATTCTTCTACAGTTGGGAGTAGACCTTTGACCCAGAGCATTGCCACCCATCGTTTGGCTAGAAGCAAACCAATAGCCACTATCCTAAGTGCTCTCTTACTTATTGTTTTATCAGATCCCAATAAGGCAAGGAATGGATCTGGGTTAAGAGATAGTCCAATTTTGTCATTAAGTGTGTGAAATACCCGTTCACAGACTCTGAAATTTTAGGACAGTGCCTAGCTACATGCAAGAACCCGGCCTCCCGCTCAGCGCAGCGATGGCAAGCCGCAGAGTCCCATGAGCCATACATATAGAGCCTTTCCGGTGTGTTGTATACCCTATTTATATATTTAAAATGAATGAGGTGATGTCTGCCATTTAATGAAATTCGTCTGGTCACCTCGCAGCAGTATTGCCAGCTATCATCATCTATTGTACAGGCTAAATCTGTCTGCCAATCCTGTAGCACTTTAATAGAAGCTATCTTCTATTTTCTTGCTCAAATTTATAAATTCTTGTGACCAATTTAGTTGAAGAGGGAGTGTGGATAATGTGGGTAAGTGCCAACATCTCTACTGGTTCCTGCAAACTTTCGCCCAATATCTCTTGTAATGCATGTCTGACTCTAAAGTACTGATATTGGTCCAGGGTCGAGTGTTCACACGCCTGCGCTTGTATTTTCTCCCATTTGCGCAGGACCCCATCTTGGAACAGATCCCCTATCCCGGTGATACCAACCCTCTGTAGGGCCTTAGAGACTGCCCTTTCTCTGCCTATCCGGAACCAGGTGCACCACTCTATAGGGATCAATGGAGAATACATAAGTGCACCCGCTTCACTTGAGTTTAATTTAATTACACATATTTCAAATAAATTGATGCTAAGAATATTAAAATAATTTTATTGATAAGACATAGGGCATAATTACGATGTCAGGCATACTCATGTCTGCCCAATACCATATCGTTCTGGAACCGCCCAACCATAGGTCGGTGGTTCCGACCTCCTGATTTAGATGCGACCGCCCATAGGGAAGTCGGAAACATCCATTCTACAAAAGAAGCTTGTGCAGTGGGAGGAATACGCCCACAGCTCAAACTTTCATTGCAGAATGGAGGTTTGCAAACATCCCTGCACCCTGTAGTGCCTGCCACACATTGCAGGGATGTTGAGGCGGACACCACAGGCCCCATTGCGAAGGGCTTAGGGGGACCGGGACCCTGCTAGGGGCCACCAAAGACACTTTCTGACACCCTTTTCGTGTCAGAAAGGCTGACATGAAATGGTTGTCGGAAACTGCCTTTAGAATCCAGACGGCAGAACCAAGCCTGGCTTTGCCGTCATTAGGGGATTTTGGTGTGTTCCGATGCACCCACGGCCTACTTGAGCCCATCGGAATCACCGCAGATGGGTCTTCCGTCCGATGCTTCCGCCTGCCGTGTCATAATGTGGCAGGCGGACCGCAGGAGCAGATGTTGAAAGGACTTCAACCAGCATTCGATCAATTTTGGTCCTTCCAACATCGATATCAGCCCTGTGGTGTCAAGAAATGAAGAAAGCTAACTTAAATTACACTGGTTTGTATCAAATGGAATGTATTTACATTGAATTGTATTAACTGCAAGTAAAACAAATATTTTAGTATTTATCATATCTCAGGGTAGAGCTTTGATTAGCAATAGGGCTACTGAGATGGAAAACTATTCAATGAAATGTAATATTAACATTTAAATATTATGAAAATAGCAGAATAATTAATATTGTTAAGGGTTAGTGTTACGTTTTAGCAAAAGTGATAAAGAGAAGGTCTAAATCAGAAGATGATGTAGCATTTCAAATTTGATTGTTAATAATAAGTTGACAAAAGAAGAGGTAAGTGCATTGATGTAGAAATAGAAGAGGTAATAGCAGACGAAATACTGGCTGAATCCTGCACATAGGTATCACCCAAGAGCGAAGGGAAGGAGCCAAGATGGCCCCCTGTGTGGACGCATCCTCCGGTCGCTCCAATCATACAGTTATTTAGACCACCCCTCGGTCTCCCTATACCGCCTCCTAAGCGACGTGATGGACAACAGGGTATCTGGAGCAGAACTGATGCCCATCTGCAGGATTTGGTGATGACGTGGGCTGGGGCTCAGCGTCCTGTGGCTGTCATGAAGTGCATGAGACAGTACGCATTAGAAGGGCTGCAAAAACCCTTCTCAGGCTCTGTCATAGAATACTGAAGTGTAGAAGAACTGCAACCGTGCCAATATCCAACCAGGGGATCCATACACTCAAGGTGGGAGGTTGGGCCTCGCCAAGGTCAAGGGTGGAGCAGGCTAAACTGGGCTGGAACAGTGAAGGAGCGGGCCACGAGGGCCTCCCATGGAATATGGATGGCAGACCCCACAGCGGTGAGCAGTATATCAGGACAGTATGATTGAAGCTGCGGATGAAAGTTGTCCGGGTGACACACATAGTGGGCTGCTGCTTTGCTGGTCCTGCATGAATGGGGGCTCTTCTCCGATACCAGCGCAGTAACGCAATATTGTATGCAAATACATTAAAGTAATCTACAATGCACTCAAGCAAGGGCCAGGATAAGGAAAGGTACCAAAAAATTCCCTGAGGCACTTTTCCGAATGATCCTGTAGTCGAAGAGCCATTTAGGGGTGCACTCACAACTTTGGCATACAATGGAGGAGGGACTCTCAAAGATGGCTTACAGTGAGCCACCAAATGACTTAGATCAGCCTGAAGGCACAGAACTGCCCTTCATACTGGAGCAGAAATTACTAATATTAGAGGGCAATAGGGCAATCAATCAATCAATCAATCAAGGATTGCACTCCTCACCCGTGAGGGTCTCAAGACACTGAAGGGGGAAGAATTGGGCAGCTCGGTCATTCGAAAAGCCAGGCCTTGAGGATCCTCCTGAATGCTTGCAATGTGGGGCTTTGTCTGATGCTGAGGGGGAGTTTGCTCCAGGTCTTGGCCATGATGTTGGAGAAGGATCTGCCTCCTGTTCTTGCTCTGTGGATGTGGGGAATTTCAGCCACGGCTAAGTCAGGGGAGTGGAGGTTTCTCTTGGGGGCATAGAAGGAGATACTTTTGTTGAGGTATTGGGGTCCGGTGTTGTCCGGTGTTGTGGAGGGCAGCTGCTGCTCATCCAGGTTGTGAGGTCCTTCATTCCTTCCTGGAAGTTGTGCCTGTCGATGTTGGGTTCCTTGGTGAAGTAGAGGATGAGCTGAGTGTCATCGGCGTAGGATACTATGCTGAGTCTGTGTTTTCTGGCTATGGTTACGAGGGGGCCCATGTAGATGTTCATGAGAATGGGGCTGAGAGAGGATTCTTAGGGTACTCCGCATGTGATCTCTGTGGATTTGGAGAGGAAGGGAGGGAGTCTAAATCTTTGAGTTCAGCCGGCGAGGAAGGAGTGGATCCAGTCTAGGGAAGTTCCCTGTTTGCCAGAGTCGTGAAGTCTGGTAGCTAGTGTGCTGTAGGAGACGGTGTTAAAGGCTGCTGAGTGGTCTATTAGAATGAGGGTTGCTGTGTGGCCTTGGTTGAGGAGTGTGCGGATGTTGTCCATGGAGTGCGGTCTCAGTGCTCTGGTTGCTGCTGAAGCCGGATTGAGATGTGTTGAGGATGTTGGATTCTATGAAGTTTGTTGGCTGAATGTTGATGATCTTCTCAGTGGCTTTGGTGGTGAAGGGGAGGAGGGAGATGGGCCTGTAGTTCTTGAGGTCCATTGGGTCTGCAGAGGGCATCTTGAGGAGGGGTTTGACCTCTGCACGTTTCTAGACATTGGGGAAAATGCCTGTTTCAAGGGTGCAGATGATTGTCTGTCGCAGTTCCGGTGCAATGGCAGAGGCGGCCCTGTGGAAGATGTGTGGCGGGCAGGGGTCAGTGGGTGCTCCAGAGTGTATGCTCCTCATGGTTTTTGAGGTGTCTTCTGTGGCGACAGGGGTCCAGGCGAGGATGGTCGGCTGAGTGGAGTTGCTGGTGGAAGGTGTGAGGTCAGTGCCTTGATTCTGTTCATGGAAGATGTCATAGAGTGTCCTGATCAAGTGGTGGAATAAGAAGCTGAGTTTGTTTCAGAGGTCCGGGGAGGTAGGGTTCATTGAAGGTTTCACTAGGGGTCTGGTGAATTCATGTATGATGTTGAAGAGGTCCTTGGAGTTGGAGAGGATTCTGTCCTGGATGAAGTTCCTTTTCATAGATCTGAAGAGTTGGTGGTGTGCTGCTGCAGTGGTGGTCCTGTAGGCGGTACGTGCTTCTGGAGTTTTGCTGTTCCTCCACGCTTTCTTGAGTCTTTGGCATGAGCACTTGTATTCTCAGAGGTCCTTGGTAAAGCAGGTGGCTTTTGCGGTGTGCTGTCTGTTCTGGAGGGGTGTGAGTGTGTTGGCACAGTCGGCGAGCCATTTGTGGAGTTTGTTGATCATGGTGGGGGAGGGGAGCAGCTGAGGTTGGAGGCAAGGTGCTCTTCAGTGATCTTGCTCCAGTTTCTGCATGGGAATGGTGTTGGTTTGTGTGTGGTGGGTTTTGAGATGGAGAAGTGAACGCAGCGGTGGTCCGTCCAGAGGGCTTGCTTGGTGTGGCTCAAGCAAATGTTGATTCCTCCAGCGAAGACGGGGTTGAGGGTCTGTCCCGCCTTGTGGGTGGGGGTGGTGACGAGTTGCTTCAATCTGATGTTGGCGAGGTTGTCTAGGAGGGTGATGGTCTCCTGGCAGTACGTAGTCTGTGGAGGTGAGGGTGTGTGGCACAATTTAGTCTGAGTGTATTGGATGCGGGGTCCGGGAGGTCTGTAGGTGAGGATTCTGCGTAGAGTTGTTCTGGGGTTGATCAGGATCCTGAAGTGGATGCGTTCCATAGGGGGCGAGGAGTAGTTCGAGGTGGAGGTTGTCAGTCGGTGGGTGCTTTTGTGGACGATGGTGAGGCGTCCTCCAGGGTGGTTGGGGCAGTCTTTCCTCTGGATCGTGTACCCGTCTGGGATGGCAGTTGCGGTGTCAGGTGCAGAGCTGGCGTTGGTCCAGGTCTCTGTGAGGAATGCAACATCTGCTGAGAGGGTGTTGAGGAGGTCCCAGATTTCTACTGTGTCTGTGCAGGGAGCGTACATTGAGGAAGATGCATCTCAGGGGTTTGGGTGCGCTGGCGTCCGGTGGGATGGCGGTAGCTGTCAGGGTCCGGAGTTGGGTGAAGTTGCAGTGGCAGTATTGGCAGGAGAACGGGCCTTGTGTGATGTTCGGTATTGAGAGCTGGCTGTTGTTGCATCCAGGGTTGAGTGCATGGAGGGTTGCTAGGTTTTAGCGGCGAGGGGTCAGAGGACCAGTGTTCCAGGTGCTGGTTGCGGTCAGGTCTCGGACAGGCGCAGACAGGCTTGCCAGTGGCGTGTTTGCTGCGTGGCCACACAGCGGCTGCCATTAGGTAGGAGTCAGGGAGGGTGAGCAGCTGGGAGGCAGGAGTGGGAACACATGGGGGAGGGGTCGCAGGGGCAGCAGCGGCGGGAACGGGAGCAAAAACGGCAAAGAAGGCAAAACAGTGAAAACAGACAAAAAGGCACTAAAAGATAGAAAGGCACAAACTGCCCAAACAGTCAACAAGGCACAGACAGACCACAGCAGGAAAACAAACAGAAAGGCTGGCAGAGCGGACGAGCAGAAGAGCAATGCTCTCCCACTGGACCACCAGGGATGAGGTGCAGGCAGGAGCCTGCAGGTAGAGGAGGGCCTTGAATCCCTTACCTGAAGACCAGAAGGTGCTGGGGGCAGAGATGAAACAACGGAGCTGCACGAGGGGAAAGCAGCTTCCCTGACCAGGAGGTTAAATGTCTTGCTCCAAACATAGAGAAAATGTGCGGTGACGCAATCACTGTACCACTATTGCGACAGGATATGGATAAGATGTGAGATTGAATTAAAGAGTTGAGCAATAGGACGGTTGATAAAACTGACACTCTGGGAACCCACTACCACCAACTGGTGGACCCGGAGAAATTATTGCAAATGGCAGGAAGACAAATTGGCAGACTTGGAAGATAGGTCGAGGGATTATAATGTACGAATATTAGGTTTATCAGATGGAACAGACATCTCCCCCATAGAACAATTCCTTGAGGCCCTGTTGTCCTCCATATTGACACATCTGGAGGTGTCAGAAGGAATACAAATCGATAGGGCCCAGAGGACACCAGGGAAGAAGGCACCACCGGGAGCATGGCCAAGAATGATAATGGCAATAATGCAATGTTACAAAGACAAAATGAGAACTTTAACAACAGACCACCAGTAAGATCAGTCGAGTACAATTGGAGCAAAATCTCTTTTTACTCAGACTATTGTATTGTGACCCATTAGAAGGAAAATAGTGTTACTGAAGCCAAAAAGAGAGTTGGGAACCACAACTTATCCTACGCACTTCTGCCCCCGGCACAATTTAGGGTCGATATACAAGGAAAACTGTATTTTTTTTCCCATGTAGAGGATTCTATGCAGCCTGTGGAAAGACGTTAAGCAAAACACATATGGTCCGATTCACAAAGGTAATCTGAGACAAAAGTCTAATTTTTTACTTTGGGTATTCACAGAGATCATTTACGAGTCGTATCTTTACGCTCGCAATCGTGCCGGAATCTCCACACCCGGGCTGTACTCTCCGGCTCGGGCCATACTCTCCTGCTCGGGCCGCACTCTCCGGCTAGGGCTGGGTGAAGTGTGATCAATGGGCCAGAGTGCAATTTTTACAAAAGGGAACATTAGGAACATATGGTAGAGGAGGTCATAAAAAACTGTTTAGGCAAGGAAAAGGGTGTGGCCAGACGTTACATCATATCCCAGAAAAGTTTGCTCCTTCACAACATGGTACAGTTTGCGCTCCCCTCAGTGTTGACTGTAGTGGTAACACTACAGTCAACACAAAGGGCGCTCACCTTCGTGTTGACTGTAGTGTTCTCACTACAGTCAACACGGAGGGGAACACAAATTGTGCACTGCGTGTACCATGATGTAAAGGAGCAAACTTTTCTGATATATAATGTAGTGCCTGGCCACACCCTTTTCCCTGCCCAAACTGACTTTTGTGGCCTCCTCTGCCATTTATCACACGTTCCTTTTTGTAACAATTGCATTCTGGCCCATTGAGTGCACTTCATCTGGCCCTAGCCGTAGAGTACGGCCGGAGACGGAGAGTACAGCCCAGGTGCAGAGAGTACAGCCCGGGTGCGGAGATTCTGGCCCGACTGCGGACGTAAAGATACGACTTATAAATGATTTCTTTGAATACCAAAAAGTCATAACATTAGACTTTTGTCTCAGATTACCTTTGTGAATTGCCCCCATAGAATGTGCCCATTGACTGTAGATAAGAACACATCAATCTAAGGGAAGGAGGAATCAATGTCACACTGCAACGAACTGAGGGGGCATGATCTACAGGAGGACTGAGAATAGATCATATATCAGACCTGATGTGAAAGGTATACATGCATGGTTATATTAACACACTTCATAGAGTATAGGAAAGAGTTGCCTTGGTGACGGATGCTGCGCTTATTAGGAAGCTCATGGAGCAGCACATTATTGGCTGACTCCATATGGCATGTTTGGTCTGGGGAGGGTAATGTTATAGATTGTATGAATTGTGGAGGCCAGGCTGGGGTTGGCCACATGGGAGGGGGGTGGGGCAAGGGAATAGTTAGACACACATTCATCACACAAAAGAGTCACAGGAGACTAAATGGGCATTGCAGGTGTACACATGAAACAAACAAAAATAGAGGCCTCCAATGTCACTTTCCGACCGGCTTTCCATGTCGGAAAGCCTGACATGGAAGGCCTGTCAACATAGCAAGCCTGTCAAAAACTAACATCATAATCCCTACGGTGGAAAGGGCATCCATAGGCATTGCGTGCCGGTCTCCAACTGTCGGATGGGCTCCTTGAGCCCATCGGAATGCAGTCAGAATGATTGGCCGATTTCAGTTTCGACCACCTGCATTGTAATGCGGCAGTCGAAACTGAAACCGCGATGAGGCTTGGAAAGCTTCCGACCTGCGGTCAGAGGCTTTCTGACCCTCATTGTAATCAGGCCCTTAATTATTGTCCTGCCAACTCTGTAGTAGTTTAAGCAAAGTAGATATTAATATCGATATTATGTGTATGTTTGGGCTGATGCCCCCTGATTTCTGCTCTATGGTAGGCCTTAAGCAAAATGTGCCCAAGGCCATGTTGTCAGTGGCAATGTCTTGGATTGAATTCTTACATTCTCCAACTTCATCTCTGGTGTGGTTTGTACTGGTAGTCTAATCGGACCTCTATCTTTACTGTTTTCTGCTTCAAACACTGCCGGATTTTGAGCGATGTGAGTAGTGCCACCACACCAGGTGCCAAGGTCAGGGGGGGCGCCATGTGTGCTCTAAAATCGGCACCAATTGCATTGCCCAAATGCCTGCTCTGTTGAACACTGTTGTCCCTCTTTTGTTTCCACAATGTTAATCGTCATAGAAATAGAAGAGAGATAACAGTGTTAAACAGATCAGGAGGCATGCTTTTATGCCCACCCATGATCTGCAGTAAAATATTTGCTTTGCTTATAAGTCAGAAAATAAAAGGAAAGATTTCACGTGTACGTTCGGGAATTTCATTTAATTGATCTAGGCACATAAAGTTGAGCTCCGCTCTCTACTCGCACCATCAGTATGTAATCTTACTGCCTTGATACTAGAGATATTCTACACCAGCTCAACTTTGTGTAATTCACTTTCAGTTTGTGAATTGAAACAAAGTAAGTTGAAGGCAGGACAGGCTCTGTGGTGGTGCAACATATATTATGGTTTTAAAAGCACCTGCTGCAGCATTCTTTGCCACCATCAATTTTCAGGCAACACTAAACATGTCATGATAACTCCGGTGATTAATGTTCTTTCTGGAGAGAAATATCAGAGCTTTGTCTAGTGGAAGTTTTGATTCATTATAAGGTAGCACAGAGGGTTAATAGGGCTGCTGAAGAGAATGTGTACCATGCACATCAAAAAGAGCATATAATGTAAATAAGATAGTAGTTTACTGCTTTTTTCAGAGAGATCCTATTGCTACTTGCAGTTTATAAGTTAAAATTCTAATGTAGAACAGTGAGCAATTAACTGTCATCATAGAGCTGCATGAAAACTACATGGTATAGCTTATAGGGTTATGATTTTATTCACAGGCTTTAATTATGCTAATGTTGCAAAATGGCTTCATTTGGGCAGCAATCAATTCTTATTATTTAAGAGAACCCCGAACCACGGTGTTAAGTTTTATATTCTAAGTTTGTGCTTCTCCAGAACAAGCACTCTTTAACTATACTGCCTACAAGTATGGATGAGATAACTCCTATGTAATGTTTCCCATACACTGAATTACACACGTATTATTGATTCAGTGGTGTAGCAGGGGGGCAGGGAAGTGGTCCACCTCAGGCGGCACGAGTTTTGGCAGCGGTGGCCTCCCCCCAGTCTTACCTGCCGTCTCGGGGGGGGGGGGCAATTCCCCCACTCTTCAATTTGCAGCCACGGGGTAGCAAACACAGTGACCGCCACAGGCGCCCAAAGGGCTAGCTACACCACTGGATTGATTGTCTCTGTATAATATGTGTGATGTAAAAGGCTCTGACACCCTGCATTGGTATCAGTGGTGCTATAAAATAAATTCACAGATAGGGAAGGTGCACTCGAAGAAAGTAAATCAAAACAAGCAAATATATTCCAATGTTCTTCTTTATTCTTGAAACCTTTTAAAATGGCAAACAGCCAACATGTTTCGTTCCTTATTGCCAAAAGGAACTTCTTCAGGGCTAAAAGTCACTGGGGTTGGAGAATATCGGCACAACAAATATAAGGAGTCCAATTTATACTAGTATTGGCTTCTGCGTAATGCTCTGAGGGGTGTGCATAAGTTGCACATCAGAAATTAGATCTGTATTGATAGCGGGCGCTCGGACATATTCACTTCTGCTGGACTTTGTAATAAAGTAAAATGTTTATTGGCAGTCCTACACACTTCCAGCCTGCCTTGCCACCCCCAGCTCAGCCAACGCGGGCAATTTGTAGGTGCTAGTAAGCCGCCTTGTAAGATTTTCTCACCGTGGGTGGTTGCGGTTCGTAGCGACCATTTGTGTTTGGAAAGCTGCTGCTTAAGTAGAATATACTACTCGAGCAGCAGAATTAAACATTGCCCTCCAGCGTGCCACGTGGTGCTATTCATGCTGATTTTTAGCCCAGGACAAGGTCCCGGCACTAAAAATCAATCAAATGTGCCAAATTGCACCCACTCATGGAACTCTGCAGAATCATGTAGAGTTGTTATGTACATGTGTAATAACCAATCCCAAAATTAATGCAAATAAATAATAAACAAAGAAGAACATGCAGAGTGGGCCTCCGCCATATGGAGCCCCACTTGAGGGAGATCACTTTTGTAAGAAAAGTACTATGAAAGCAACAATTAATTCTAAAGGGAAGGAGGGTCTGCAATATGTATTTGAATGCAGGGACTTTGCCTCCCCAACAGTTCTGTGGACTAAAAACTGTTAGATCTTTCACAGAAGTAATGAATATCCACCATGTTCTCATAAGGTTTTCATTGATCAGTTAAGCATTTTAGGTCAAGCATTGGTTCATTTCTTCATGGTTTCGTCATTGGTCAAATTAAGCATTGAATCTTTTGTGAATCAGAATTGCTTGCCATGAGCTTCTGGGCTCTGATTTAATCTCTTGGTTCCCTCCTTTCCACCCAACACATTTACAGTGATCACCACAGTCCCTTGTACTCCGCCTTCTTCTCTGTTGTGTTTGGTAACTTTTCCTCACCCTGCTAATGTAATTGCACATAAAAAGGCTCACCACGGCCCTTTCATTTCCATCTCTGTTTGAAGTCATTCTCACGGCTACTGGTATTCCCCTCGAGATGTTTTTATTCCTCTGAATCTATAAGAGGTTCCCCTGCGTGCCCATTGTCCGGCCAATGTTCTTCCATCACCACTCCACTGTAAGGCTAAAACAGTACTCCCTCATTTCTCCCATCTCTGTATGCAGTGATTCTCTCAACCACCAGTTTACCTCACCTACAATTAAAAATAAGTAGAAACGTTTTGCATTCCCTGCAACCCCAGTTCTCTACAGTTTAAAGCACGACTCTGGTTTCCATCCTGATATGTGGTTCACAGTCCACAATGCTTGGCCTCTGTTTCTTAAATGCAGCATTTTAAATGAAAAATGAATTGGTGCAGGAGTTTGTTTTCCTATTCCCTCCCACTCCCTAAACATTCACATGTAATCCCATGATCACCGGTAGTTCCCATTCGTTAAGTCCCATAAGGTAAATAAAGTAGTCCCTGTAGGACTTAATAATCGTGTTCCCTCCCAATGGCTATGTCCTCTCTTCCCTCCTAGCATAGCAAAATAAAACTGAAAGAACAGCCCCAGCACCAAGTAGCGACTCCTTTCTCTCCTGTCAACTGAGGGTAGAAGCATATAATCTCTGTAGCTCTGATGACCTCTCACCATTCTAACAACCCCTTCACAAGCTCTGCCATTAAAAGGCACCTTTTATAATGCAACCTCGTAAAACCTCTCACTGCCACTCACAGCCCACAACTGGGCCGCTCAGTTATTTGCTGTGCATCCCTTCCAGTTCCACACTGACCAATTCCACACTGTGCTATCATTTCTTACAATTCCCTAGTGTTCATCTACATGGACCTTACAATATTCCCTTCCCCTCACATTTTTCTATCATTTCTCAACATTGCATGCTATCCTTTAGCCACTTATGATCCACCACAGTGCTTTATGTCTGTTCCTCACAATGTCAATTGTGCTTTGTAATTAACTCTGGCCCTCCTACTGCCCCTCATCTTTCCTATAAAGTGCCTCCCCTGACCAGTGAGTTCTGATCTTCACCGTGTATCAGTATCTCTCTGTGCCCTGTGTACATGCATGGGTTCCTTTCTGATACATTGCCTTTTATGTCATCTCTTTGGGCATGGATGCCTGTGTCTTTCTTTTTTGTGTGTTTATGTATGTATGTGTCAATGTGGTGGTCATAAACGCATGTGTGATAGTACATGTATCTGAGTGCGCGTATGTATATAGGTAAGTGAATGGCTGCATGAGTGTGTACAGGGCCGGCTTTAGCGCTTGTGGTGCCTGGTGCAACAACCTTTTTTGGCGCCCCCAGCCCCATGACTTCCTCCTCGGATTTTCTCACTATCACCGGGCAAAAGTGCTCCTCATCTCTCCAACTATAAGTTATTTCTAAACAGAGCAAACCCTCTGAGGTCAGCGCCCCCCTTCACATGTTAGCGTCCAGTGCGGCTGCACCGGTTGCACTGCCCTAAAGCCGGCCCTGTGTGTGAACAATAATGTTTTTGTGTATGTTTTTGTGAGTTTGCGTGTGTGTTTGTGTGTGAGTGCCTACTTTTCTGTTAGAGGCCATATCTGTAGGATTTGAGTCCAAGTGTATGAGAATGTTGTGTGTTAAGAATGAATGTGCCGTATGGTGGGGCCGTCTTGGCATTTGATGGCAATAACGGAAGTGTGACTGGACATGCAATATGTGGCATATAGTGTGATTCATTTCAGTGTCTGACCATATGAATATCCTTCTTTGGTATATGGTGCCTGTGGCCTCCAGTTTAGATATATTTCTTCTCACTTTAGGCTCACAGCAAACTATAATGCAAATCATTGATCAATATTCGTTTTCCTAAATTCGGGAATTATCATTTGGTGATTATCGTCTCTTTGAAGAAAAAAAAGAGGATTATCAGGAAACATCCTCCACCCTCAATATATTTTTTACACCAGTGAAATTCACAAGTTTTGTGTTATGCAAATTTTGGGAAATATGCAGGCTGAAAAATTGGCACACTTATATCTGCAGGAGACTGGTTAGAAGAGAAAATGTATTGTTAGTGACTGATTAACCAGACAATTTCCCCAAAACAAGTTCTCTGCTGATATTGTGTGTGCATTTTCAACGTTCATCGTGCCCTCACATTCCTTTTTGGTGAAATACTGCAAAGAGAATTTCGAGAAATTCTTCATTAATTTCATGAAACTCAGAACATTAAATTTCACAATGTCGTAAATCCTTACTTAAAACCCTCTTCTTCACTCCATTTAAAAATCAAATTCATTCGAGGATGGAAAATGAAAAAATGGGAAGGCAATCAGGATAAATCTACCCCACTCCATGGCCAACACCCTTACCTTCTTTTGCTTCACTGCCTTTTAAGAACCTCCTATGCTTCCACTAGACAAGAAATCAAGGTTGTCGAGATATATCTGTCTCACTCCATGACCAACCCCTCACTGAAAGAGAAGCTCTCTTTTAAAAGCCATCCCCCACCTAACCTCCTGCCACCTCCTCTCTCTTTATTAGGAGTAGAGTGAGAAACCTGTCCAGTATGCTCTTAATCAATCTTGAATGGGGACCTTTGGCCTGATGTCAGGTTCCTGCCTCTTATACAAAACTGCCATGATCACTGTTTCTCTATTCCTGCATGTCCAATTATGCTCGGATGTTGGCCTTAGATAAGCATAACTATGGCCAAAGACTGTGTGCATCAACCAACTCACCGTGTTAAGGTTGAGGTGATCTAAATGTCCAACAGAAACCCACACAGGGTGATGGTAGTTTTCTGGCACGTTGCAGGGCATTGAGTGATAATACATTTTGCTCAGAAGAGTTTTTAATTCTAAACAGATGATAATTGTAACCATGGCATGAAATGCTTGTTATGTTGTCTCTCGAGAGTGTTCCATGATTGTAGACCGCCGAGGCATGGAGTATTTTGGTGTGCGATCATGTTTATCTAGCTGCCTGTGTCTTTGATCTACACATTCCGGGGCTGTTGGGGAATCAGCTCTAGCACCCTTGACTTGTGTCACCTCCAGCCCACACCACCCTAGCTGTTATACCCCAAGCATACATCCACTTTAGAGCATACATATATAATTTGTGCACCCAGAAACACTTACACACAGACCCACAATGTCTACAGTCCACCACTCAATGTATACTCTTTTGTACACAGCAAAACACAAACACCAAACATTCCGGACCTAGCCTTGCTTTTATTACTTCTTTATATAAGTGAGGATGTGGGGTGTGTGTAAAACAAGTGATGTAATGTACCACCTGTGCCACTTCTGGAAGTGCGTTTGAGCAGTGTGTTATTTTGCATTCAGAGCAACTATCACAGGCCATACACATGCCCAAATATATGTTTCCAGGCAGTGCCTTTGTTTTTAAAGCTTAAGCTTTATATTATTATTAATATAGCATAATGCAAAACATTAATTATTCCCGTTTGTGCAGTTTAAAATGCTAGTTTCCAAATGACCAATAATAATGGAATGTAAATAAATGCGTGCTTATCTTTGTGCTCTAATTTGCTGTTATAGAAATGAACAAAATGAACAAAATGTTCCTTGAAAAATCAATAAAAGGAAACATGCCAATGTTACATCAGTTAATTGATATTTGGTTTTGGACATCCATCAAAAAACTACATATCAATCAAATAAAAATGCCTGGCTCTTAAAAGGCTTATTTTTTATATATATTTGCTTTTATAAGTGTACAGGGAACGCCTCAATGTTTCCCAGATTTCCTGTCTTGTATATTACCAGAAAGCCAATTACCAACAGCAGTATCCTTCCCAGCAAAGGTGTAATAACTCCTGATTTGATTAGTCACATAAGTCATGCAATTTCAGCACTTCCAGTAGTTCAGTAAATATTTTTGAATTGATGAAAGATGCTTTCGCCTCTTACATGCAACAGAAACATCAGTGCTGCATCATCTTCCATTCTCTACCAGGGACAGTTGACCAAAGGTTACCCGAATCACCAGATACAACACCCTTTAAAACGTACATTTGACTGAAAATATTCATAGGTTCCATTATTCATTCATGACTCGATTTTATGCAATATCCACTGTTTGAGAATATCATAAGCATGCTCATTCCTGTTTTTCCGATGAAATCGCCTAAATTCACCTCTTTCACCTTCTCTGCCTTTTGAGGCTCAAGTTGCAACTTAGACACAGTGGTGGATATTCTCAAGAACGTGCGATAATCATCGCCAAAATAGATTAACGCAATTTTTCATATCGCCGTCTATCATGGGAAAATAACGCTGTGTCAACATTGTATTCTCAACACGCCGGCAACAGGCGATAGTCTCCGGATAACGTGACAAATGTCTGCGATAAAATCACCGGATGCAAAAAAAGTGGCGATGGGCCCAACCGCGATAAACAAATCCGAGATAAGCAGCAATAAGCAGCGCCAGGCCTGCAACTCCCACGTCAGGCGGAAAAATCATCATAAAAGCAGCCCAGAAAGAATTTTAAAAATAAAACCACACTGGAGGAATCTGGATCAAGTACCGAGCCCAACAAGAACCACACAAACATCCCGAAGGACAAGCCAGGGACCCACAATGCAGACCCACGTGCACAACACTGCATGTCTGCTGACATTGGTGGAGGCATGGGCACTCATGCACATGAACAAACACATACACAGTGCAGCATCATGTCTTGTATCAGAGAAATGCAGCCCTGTGCAGAAGACATGCAAATGCTCGTGAGTGTAGGCCTATGGTAAGGATAGGGCAGACACAGATGTAGAGTTAATGCCTGGCTGCACTCGTGCTGCGATTAAGGACAGGCCTTTGGCTCATGCGGTGGCAATAGAGATACACACACCAGTTGGCATGTATGAGCCAAGACCCTGAGCGGTCTCGCGCTCCTTTATTTCTCCCTTCGGGCGAGCCCGCCCTCCGGGTGCATGCTTCATTGCAACATTGTCGATTGCGGGCCTGTGCTGGATGGGTGTGGGGTGAGTGTCAGCCAGCCCTCAGGGAGTGGTTGGTGTTGGCAACAACTGGAACAGTGATCAGCAGATCACACACAGAAGATTCAATCATAAAGGGTCCATGACTTGTGGTGCACTGAGGTAGGGGCACCAGAGCTGAGCGTGCACATGTGAAGTTATTGTAGATGATTGTGTCGTCTGGGCTATTCCTGCTGCAGCTGCAGTGGGGTGTGGTCCACCTGCCACATCTCCATCGTACCAGTTCTTCGCCACTGCCTGAGGTAACATGGTTGCGTCCACTGTCCACAACACTACAAACACGAGCAGTATATGTCCACATGGCAATGTCTGTGCTCTGCATACTCAAGTCTGTCCAGCTCATCACCGCCACACTTGGCAATGTGCACATTCTTTTTGATGGGTCACTTGCCTCCTTCGCACATACTTGGTTTCCACCTCTCCCCACAATCTGCAATTGTGTGGCAGAGGGCTATGCCTTTGTGGATGGTTTGTCTACGTGGCTGGCCGCGGGCGTTTCCCCAGTGGGCTGCCATGGTGGGGGCCGGTTTTTGGCTCCTGGGGGGCCATTTTTGCTACTGGGCGTCGGCAATATCGGCCCCCTGTAACAAAATAGGCCAAAACCGGCCCTACCAAACAGCTCTACCGCACCCAACCTCCCTTCCCAAGGGGGCCGACCGAGCAGTTTGCCAGGGCCGGTTTCTGTTCCCAGTCTGGCCCTGCTAGGCCCGTAACTACTGACATCACATAGCCCATATCAATCAATTTCAAGTTCTTTTTTTTAACCCAAGACTGCTCTGCCCTGCTCAATTTCCCTGCACAAACCCCCCTATCTGGCAATACATGTTTATGTTCATTTTCCCCATTCTTACTGGCCACGTGCAGCCATTTCATACAAAAAAAGTGACTTTCTCTGTTTCCTTCAGGCATTGGGTTTCATCGTACATTTTAATGCAGTGGTGTTTTAACCTCCTGCGTACTGCTGTGGATACAAGTTATAAATTGCCATCAATAAATAAAGACACGATTGAAAGCATGTAAATAGCCTCATGTTGCAGCAACTTTCAAGTGTGAGAGTGCTTCACACAAGGGCACCGTTCTCCCTCTTTAGAAAATGCATTACAGTCTGATCCTTGATGTCTCCAGCATCAAGGCGACTTAGGGTCTAGAATGCGTCATCTCTCACCTTTGACAGGCGGAGACTGAATGCTGAAGGTTTCTCTGTGGTGGAATAATTCATTGTGTATCCATCACATCACTCATGTGGGAGCGGTACACACTTTTCAAGGTAACGAGGAGGAGACAGCTCAGGCCATTTGAACCTGAGAGAGACCTTGGGCTGGCGTTTTGAAAGAGATTATAATAGTGTGCGAATAACAAATGCAAAAGAATTCAGAAGAAATTATTTTTCTGTTCGTGCAGGACTGCCGAGAGCATTCTTACTTTGAAAAGATGGGTTGCAAAACAATGTCTTTTAAATATCAACATTTAGTGCTATTAAATATATGTATAGACGTACTTTCAGGTTTTTGAGTTGTTTGGGTGTGCGTTTTCAGGCTGTTTTCTCATCCATGTAAGCAATTGCTTTAGTTGAAAGAGTCTCGACTTCAATTAAATTTTAATAATTTTATTAGGGTGCAAAAATATTTATTAAAGTGCACATTCCAAGAATAAAAACATATAATAAAAATACAACAAATACAATTTAAGATTCAATAGCAACAATCACATATCAAAATAGCACATTGCAATTCAGTAAATACACACACATATATTGACAATGCATTAATCAAGGTGCATTGTGCTTCAGGACTACACAATGGCTCTGAGAAAGGAGTCAACATAGTAACTAGGCCCGAGTTGAGTTCGTGGAGTTGCGCTACACTGAACTCTGTGGAGTGGCTAAAACCTCCGCTGCGCTATTTGTAGTTCCGTGTGTGGGCGGAGTTTGCTGGCATGCCCGTTCTCATTGCGATGTGGAGTGCATCCTCACATTCTAAATCACACACAAACTGTACCACGTGGTTCTCATGTGTGTCCTCGTGTTGTAAATCACGCGCGAATGGCCTCACACGGTTGGCATGGACGCTGCCATTTTGTTTTTCCACTCTTTGTTACGGTGCTGGCCATAATTTTCAATCCCTCTTGAATCTGTTTAATCCTCCCCATCAAACGTATGTACCCCTCATTTTTATTTATTATATTAGTGCGTGGCTTTGTGTTTTTTTTTCGTTTTTTTTAATTTATTTTGTGTTTTTCATGACTTTTTGTATTTTGTTTATTTTTCCCTTATTTCCTTATTTCTCATTTCATTTCTGTCCTTTTCCTGTTTCTTTCTTTTCTAATATTTCTTTACCCCACCCAGCGCTTTCATAGAAGGTCGACTACCTTGCGGGTGGTGTCCCCGACCCGGTGTGAAGCCTCTTGCGATCTTTTGCGAGGAGGTGTGGCAGCACCAGGTTTTTTAGTGCAGCACCACCTCCTCTCCATGATGGTAGCAGGCAGCAGGCCCGGCAGTAGATACCCCCTGCGGGAACATCGGCTGCACTGAGGGTGCGCCTCTGTTTTCAGCTCACCAGCCAGGCTCGGTGGACCATCCAGCAGCTGACGCACCGCTGGGTGGATATTCTTGACAGGGAGCAGGACCTGCTCGACCTGTTCAGTGTCAAGATTCCGGTCTCTGTGAGTATTAATTTAGTTGAGTTTTTACAATGCTAACATTTTTCCCGACCAGCAGCTCACACTTAGAGGTGTTACATTTAGTTTACATTAAGAATATTATTATTATGTGATCGAGTTTCTAGTTTCTGCTAGGCAGGTGCTCAGCGCTACCTAATTGTACTCATCATTGGTGCTTGCTTTGGCTGATCAATTAAGAACAAGGAGAGGGGCTCATTAAAGTCCAAAGGGACAGAGCACCAGAAACTATGTAGTTAAAAAGATTCTTCTCTTTGGACTAATTAAATAAAGCTTGCCTTATATAATCCACTTACACCATTCTATCTGATTCATCAACTACATACTATCACACTCTACAGACCACTCCAGATGAGTTGTGAGAAAGTTACCACTAAGGAGAATTTCATTAGTTAAAAAACATCACATTGAGTTTATTAACATATTAAAAATCCCATTACAACAATGGGTGAAACAAGAAAATATTATCATAAACACAGTTTGCACAAACAGACATATCAATATACATAAAACAAAATGTAATCATTAAAACAATAAAAAGAGCTTTTTCAATATCTCATACAAAAATGGCAATTGGACATTATATAGAAGGAAAGACAACAACTGACACCAAAATTGTGTCTCGACAGTGTTAATTTACAGCCTATGTGGACAGAAGAAGAACTGGGAATAATTCACCCTAGTTTCTAAAGTGGTGTCCCAAAACAAATTAAACCAAAAACTCATGGGTCGACGCGTTTCGGTGGTGTGGAATCATAAAGACCACCTTCTTCAGGACTGGCAATATTTTTCCCTCTGTTACTCAAGATTAATAATCATTCCTTTGATCGTGCCGCGATAGAATCACTGGCCATAGACATCTGGGTTTGAAGACGACCAAAATCGTAGTGATGATATATATCTATCTTGAGATATTCAGGTGGGGTTTCCCTCCATATATTAGTTAGGGGATGGTTCTCTGTTTCCAAAAGTATTATAAAATAGGCTTGATAGCTCTACACATGCGTCTGCATGAACGTCGTCTGATGTGTCCCTGTCCCTGTGACAGGGACGCATCAGAAGACGTTCGTGCAGGCGTGTGAGTAGAGCTATCGAGCCTATTTTATAATACTTTTGGAAACAGAGAACCATCCCCTGTTCAGTAAGACGTCCTTTATAGACGACGTACGGCTATTCCCACAAAGTTGAGTGAGGGTTTTTAAATTGTGGATCGTGTTACCCTCGGGGTCTTATAGACTAAAGCAAACTAATATATGGAGGGAAACCCCACCTGAATATCTCAAGATAGATATATATCATCACTACGATTTTGGTCGAACATGTAGCTCGAACATGGGGCAAGAACTACTTGCCCCATGGGGGGAGGGGAGGGGAGGGGAAAATCCTGTTATCCGCTTGTCACAGGAAAGGTTTCCCTCATGTAGCCTAGGCGACTGCTCCTGGTCCTCCCGAATGACCCATGGGGCAAGTAGTTCTTGCAATTAGGGCTTGACCTTCGGAAGCCATTTAGGAAGTGGGAGTGGCCTTTGCCATACCCGCGCAGTGGTAGTTTCTTGCCACCAGTTGGTAAGAACGGAGCCCCCTGTATATTTAGGTCCTGATGAATGCCTTGAACCCATCTGGGCCGACACGGCAGAAACATGTTGACCACTCACGAGGCGGCTAGGGGACACTAACTACCCCATTCACCGTCCAATGCTTTTAATATCATATAGTTATCAGTCACATTAAAACAGAATTCCTGATAACTATAATGATTTTTAACCTCACTCACATTAGCACGGGCCCCCACTTAGTAATTTAGAAGTGTATATCTCTGTCGTCAGGTGTATGCCCGCCCTCTATCAAACAAAGGTTTTAGAGGGCGAGGACTGGCCAATGATGAAGCATGACACCAGGTGGTGTGTGAGACCAGTCCGTCCCTTTTTGTGAGATGCCTATACTCACAATGTTCTTGTAACCACATCTGGGTCATCACACTAGGAGCAGCTCTTAGTGGTAAACGAGAAATAAAGTTGCTCTGACACCCGTACCTGCCTTCTTCCTTTCATGTGGTGATGAGGATGGGATGCGAGCCCACTCAATTTTTAAATAATTCCTGTTATCCCTGCATTATCTTTTTACCCTTATAGAACATGGTTTTATTTTTGGTAGCTGACTATTTCCGGTCTCTAGTATCCAGTTCACTTATTTCCTGCTTTGTTGATAATCTTCCCCTCTCTCCTATATATCTTGTGGTACTGTAAGAGTAGGAATAAGAAGAACACATTTTTGGTACTCTACTCAGTGGCAACTGGTGAAATTTGAAAATGGAAGGGCTGAAAGAACACAAGTACAACTTAGTGAAATGGAATGAGCAAGATAAGCTTGCTCCAACTCTTAAAGGAAAGATTCAGGACTACTTATGCTCATGTTTGTCCACCATGGTATGTAAATGCGATAGAAACACTGCACTCTACCTCGCCTTATCATTTGGTGGAGGACTGATGCCAAACATGCATTAATTTCATTATAATATTCTAATAAAATAAACATCAAATACAACAGTCCAGAAGGTGGCGCTATTTTATTACAATACTTCAGAACAGCTTTGCATTGTCTCACATAAAAGGCAAGAGAAATGTAGGAATTTAAAATATAGTAATACAAAAAAGAACATTTTTTACAGCTTTCCCTCAGTAAAATCTAGTCACTCAAAGTGCTACAGTTGTAACCTACTCTGAAATAGGAACAGTGGAATATTTTCCTAAAACTCATGAAGAACCATTACTGATCTTTGTAAATAAGTACATAAAGTACCTGGTCCTGCAGCATTTAGTGTAGTTTTCTGATTGCCCTCTATAATCAGATGGACTGCTTCAAAAGAGAAGTCTTGGGCTGTACTAGTGACATGGCTGATGACTGCATTACGCTGGGCCAGTGGCGTAACGAAACATGAGGGGGCCCCCCTGCAAGGTACGTGGAGGGGCCCCTTCCGGACACAATCAGGAGCTTTCCGCAGGCCCGTAGCCAGAATCATATTTTCAGGGGGGCATGGCCCTCAGCTAAGACGAAACATTAATGCTGTGCACTATACGTATATTCTTTCCCAAGTATTTGTAGGGGAAATGTACAGTATGCAATATTTGAAATTGCACATTGCTTTTGGGTGCTTTTTCAAACAACAGAAATTCTATCTTGGTTGGGTTGAGCTTCTGCTAGGTGCTGGGCATCCAGATTTGCATGATATGCAGGTAGTGTTTGAGGCACTGGATGTTAGAAAAGGAGGAGACTTTCAAGTAAAACTGTGTATCATCGGTGTGTTGAAGGAAGCTGAAAGGTCGAGAAATATCAGACGACAGTGGTAACTTCATCTGGGATTTGAAGGGCATTGTTTACGTCGTGTAAGGTAGTAGTCTCAAAGCTAGAGCATGATCTGAAGCCAGACTGATATTCGTACATAGGTAAATGGCTTCATTTTCAAGTGCAAGGCATTCACAAATGGTGACCATGCAATAGTAAATTAATTTAATTATGCACAGACCCTTGGCTGGTGTTAAAGTCTACACCTCCTGTCCCTAAACTTCAAGAAGTGGGACTCAGAAACTTTCTGGCGGCTTTCTGCCTGGAGGACTGACAGACCGGGATCGCCGCCAGAGCTCTGTCATTGATGTCAAATTGCCAGTCATGCTGGGATGTGAGGCAGTGTGCTCCCAACCCCCCTTCTGTCGGTCTCGACTTTCTTGTTTGCCCCATTGAAGGAGATATGACTTCTAGCAATGTTACTAAGTCTGAACATAGAGGGCTACACCAGGATCCATGCCAAACAGCATCCGATCAACCTTGAGGCCTTCCGAGGCATGGCCTTCAAACTTCACCCGCTCTCTTTCCTGCCTTCGTCAACAATCGCACCATGATTCCGCTCATAAGCAACCCACCGTCATCAAACACCACTTCAGATCCAGCTTGCCCCGCCGATGACTCTTCAGAGACCACATTTTCCCCATAAAACTTTCTAAGTCAGAAGGTTTACTTTCTAAGTCAGAAGGTAAACCTTCCACTGGCAGGAACCTAGCCCCTGCATCCGACCCACGCTCCATCATGGTCGTCCTTAACTTTTGATTTTGAACTGGTCTAACACGATCAGATGCCCACGATTGACGCTTATTCGTATCTCCATTTCTACTTATTGGACTTTTATCACTTTGGTATAGTCTTTTTTATTAAAATTTACTATATTTTCCTAAATTGGCTTGGGATTTTTGTTTTGTTGTTTTCAATTTATTACTGTTTGAGTACTGCATAAATACTTTACACATTACCTTAAAGGTAAGACTGACTGTTGTGTGGCAAGCTATCAGAGAGTTAAGCATAGGTGACTCCATTGGTTATTCTGATAAGGCTTGTAATTATTATTTGAGGTGGGTTTTCACTCTCTCAAGCAATACTCCAAGTTCTTACAGCAAGCAAAACTGTGAAACCAAGGCTGCTGAGATTTTGTTAAATTCAATCATGGGTAGGTATTCAAGGCACTGTCTTAGCAATGTTGGTTTAGACTGCCTTGAAAACCCACCTCTGTAAAATCCATTATGACAGTTGTTAATTGTGAATGATGCCACCAGATCTAAAAGAATGTGGACACTGACAGCCAGCATACACCTCTCCTCTCAGGTTACCCAGATTCAACAGCACTATCAGTCCCATTCTATAGTGTGGAAGAAGGACTGCATATACATGATGGGGGAGGCCATGCTGTGCTATGCGATACTGATTTGAGACCAAGATGCCCAAATCTAAATCTTATTTTGAAATGGAAAGGAGAGAAATAGTGTGGTAGTTGCAAAAGTCTATCGAATCAAGGGGTCACTTCATTTTCCTTTCCTCTCCCACTTTGATTTATTTCCTCCCATCTTTGCCTGTTGTCCTGCCTCTTCCTTGACAGCATTGTGTTTGTTCTTCTCTCGCAACTTGTTCTTTGCAGTCCATTACTATGGTCCTTCAGCCCAGTCAAGTCAGTTTCTCACCCAGATTACTTATGACACTGTGGTTGAGTGTATATTTCTCACCCAGATTACGTATGACACTGTGGTTGAGTGTATAGCTCAATGGTGTGGGGGCAAATAAATCACTGAAATATTTGCAACAGAATGTAAAAGAAGCAACAAATAAGGTTTCTCTCATAGGGTGCAAGGGACAGAAGCAACAGCATTTTAAACGTAATTCATATGCAGTAATTGTACTGCACAGATAGCAGCATTGCAGGCTTCTTGGCAACACAAACCAGATAGAACACAGGCTAGAAGGTGAGATTTAAACACTCAGAGAAGAGGTATACCTTAGGTAGCAGGACAGGTAGTAAAACACAAAAGTCCCTTTGCAAGTTTTCTTCAAACATAGAAACATTGGCAGATGCAGTGCAAGCTTTCCTCAGAATAGGACAAAAAAGGCACAATATAGACAGAACTATAACAAGCACTGGCAAAGCCAATAGGTCTTGACTATACAAAAGCGAGTGGCTTTGGCAATGCGGTTTTGCCATGTTGTATGCCAGTGTGGCTGCTCTGCAGCGTGGCTACAAGTTAGTGGCAGGGGTGTCCTAGAGTGAAGTGGGGGGAGTAGAGTCCCGTACACTCTATTTGTTGGAGGAGAGTGGAGTAGGGGGAGTAGAGTGTCATAGAGTTGAGTAGAGGGGAGTAGAGTTCACTGGTTCAGTGGCAGAGAGTGTCGTAGAGTGCAGTGTCAGAGTGCACTACCGTAGAGTGGTGCAGAATGGAGTGTAGTGTGGTGGAATAGGGTAGAGTGGACTGAGGTAGTGGGGTGGACTGGACTGGAGTAGATTGGGGTGGATTGGATTGGGATAGAGTGGGCTGGATTAAGTGGAGTGGGGTGGAATGGAGTGGGTGGACTGGATTGGCATGCGGTGGATTAGATTGGATTACAGAAGGTGGATTGGATTGAGGTGGATTGAATTGGGGTGGGGTGAATTGGAGTGGGGTGGATTAGATTGGAGTGGGGTAAATTGGATTTGGGTGGGATGGATTGGATTGAAGCCGGGTGGATTGGATTAGGGTATAGTGGTTGGATTGGAGTGGGGTGGAATGTTTTGAATTTGGAGTGGGGTACATTGTTTTGGATTGGAGTAGGGCACATTGGAGTGGGGCTGATTGGAGTTGGGCAGATTGTTTGGATTGGAATAGGGCTGATTGGGGTGGGGCAGATTGTTTTACATTGGAGTGGGGCTGATTGTTTTGGATTGGAGTGGGGCAGATTCTGTTGAATTTGAGGGGGGCAGATTGGAGTGGTGCAGATTGTTTAGGATTGGAGTGGGGCAGATTGTTTTGGATTTGAGTGAGCAGATTGTGTTGGATTGGTGTGGGGCACATTGGTGGGAGTCACATTGGAGTGGGGCAGATTGTTTTGGATTAGAGTGGACTCGATTAAATTGGGGTTGACTGGATTGGGATGAGGTGGATTGGATTGGAGTTGGGTAGATTGGATTGGGCTGGATTGGATTGATGTGGGGTGGACTGGATTGTGGTACATTGGAGTGTGGGTGGATTGGGTGAGGTGGATGTGATTGGATTGGGGTGGTGGGATTGGAGTGTAGGGGTCTGAAGTGGGACAGATTGGAGTGGGGTGGATAAGAGTGGGGCTGTCTCTTTTGGATTGGAGTGGGCCAGACTGGAGTGGGGTAGACTGGAGTAAGGCATATTAGAGTGGGGCACATTTTTTTGGATTGGAGTGGGGCACATTGTTTTGGATTTGAGTGGGGCAAACAGGTGGGGTAATCTGTTTGGGATTGGGCAGATTGCAGTGGGGCAGATTGTTTTAGATTGGAGTGGGGCAGATTGGAGTAGGGTAAATTGTTTTCAACTGGATTGGGGAAGGTTGGAGTGGGATGGATTGGAGTGGGGCAGATTGTTTTGGATTGGAGTGGATTGAAGTGGGCTGTATTGGAGTGGGGTGGATAGGATGGGGATAAGGTGGATTGGATTGGGGTAGATTGGATTGGTGTGGGGTGGATTGAATTGGAGTGTGGGGATTGTGGTGGACTGGAGTGTGGTGAATTGGGATTGAGTAGGTGGATTGGGGTGAGTTAGATTGGAGTGGGGCAAATTATAGTAGGGCAGATCAGAGTGGGTGGACTGTAGTGGCCACATTGTTTTATATTTGAGGTGGGTGGATTAAAGTGGGGCTGCCTGTTTTGAATTTGAGTGGGGCAGACTGGAGTGGGGAAGATTGGAGTAGGCAGATTGTTTTGGATTGGTGTGGGTGGATTGGACTGGGCAGATTGTTTTGGATTGGAGCGAGGCAAATTGTTTGGATTGAAGTGGGGCAGATTGTTTTGGATTGGAGTGGGGCAAATTGTTTGGACTGATGTGGGGCAGATTGTTTGGATTGAAGTAGGGCAGATTGTTTTCGATTGGAGAGGGGCAGATTGTTTGGATTGAAGTGGGGCAGATTGTTTGTACTGACGTGGGGAAGATTGTTTGTATGGAAGTGGGGAACAATATTTTGGATTGGAGTAGGACACATTGTTTTGGATTGGAGTGGGGCACATTGTTTTGGATTGGAGTGGGGCAGACAGGTGAGGCAAATTGTTTTGGATTGGGGCAGATTGTTTTAGATTGGAGTGGGGCTGATTGGAATAGGGTAGATTGTTTGGGAGTGATGTGGGATGGATTGGAGTGGGGAAAATAGTTTTGGAGTAGGGCAGATTGTTTTGGATTGGAGTGGGGCAGATTGTTTTGGATTGGAGTGGGGCAGATTGAAATGAAGGAGAATGTTTTGGATTGGAGTGGGGCAGTTTGAAGTGAACAAATCGGAGAGGGGCAGAATGTTTTGGAGTGGGACAGATTGTTATGGATTGGAGTGGGGCAGACTAGAGTGGGACGGGTTGGGAGGATTGGAGTGTGGAGGTGTGGAGTGGATTTGATTGGGGTTTGGATTGGGGAGAGTGATCTGGATTAGAGTGGGTTGGATTGGATTGGTCTGGTGTGGATTAAATTGAGTGGGGCGGATTTGAGAGTGGTGGCTTTGGGTGTACTGCATGATTATGTGTTAATGCATCATTTCAGAAATTTCACATAAGAAAGAAAGGATGTCTTTTTGCTATAACATAATCCTAATTTTTTTTTAAAAGCGCCCATGATCAAAAATAATATAAAACATGAGTGCAAAGTGAGAAAAGAAGAATTGGCAAAATAAAATAAAGTTAACTATATAAATTGAACTTTTGCAATTTTATTTGTCCTGATGGGTATGTTTTTGCCAGTCATACGCCGTCTGTTTGCAGGGCACTAAAAGTTAAAAAGAACAAAATAGTACCTCAATCACGTCAGGAGCAGCGGACGGACACTGATTAAGTTGAATCAATCATTGCTTGGTCCCTGCTCCACAGAGATTAATGGAAATTATGTTAGCCATGCAGTGACGAATTACTGGGTGGTAAAGAAGAGTGCCACGCAAGCCGACAAATGGTAAGAAACTGGCAGGCTCCAAGCCCTTTTCTCTATACAAGAGTGTCTCGTAAGCGAGGCACATGCTCTCTCAGGCTGGACCCTAAAAAAAATTCTTAGGAAAAGCAGCTGATCCATAGAAATTAGTTGGGCAGGCATCTCTCCCACAACATGGTGCATCACAGAAAGGAGTTGTGCAGGTGTCCTTCACATAGTTATATGAAGTAGCAGGAGAACGCTCCCTCACAATATAGGTAGAGAATGGTAGGAGATGAGTGCACAACTTTGCACAAAACATGATCAGCATGGACAGCAGCTCTTGTAACAGGTAGGTCACTGGAAGTAAATGATATATCATGCATATTTGTAGAGCGCGCTATCACCGTGTTTTCAGGTGCTGAAACTCACCTCTACAAAACAAATACCGTAGATGACAACTGTGCAAACATCACTATCACTTACAAAATAGAGGGACAGGAAGAGGAGAGGGAGCGGTGTGGCACAGCGGCCCAGCCAGCTGACTTCGGAGCACGGGCCTCACGGTTCGATCCCCAGCTCCGATGGCAGCTGAGCTCAGCACCATGTGACTCTGGGCAATAGCTCACTTAATTTGCACGACGGCCCCCAGCGCCTTGAGACCCATAGGGTGGGTAGTTCACACTTTACAAATACCGGATTTACGATTTTACGAAGCAATCATCATTTCAAGACTCCCTCATAAAATATCTACATACTGCTAGCAGGGACAGGTGTGCAAATCTACCAAGGGGCATTAGGTCATGTAGCAGGCTTTAGAGCTGTCCTTGATTTCACGTAACAGTACCTTACATGAACTGATGTTTACAGGCATGATTTTTGTGGTAAAACAGAAATTCAAAGTGCGATTAGATTAAAAGTTTGAGTGGTTGATTGTGTTACACATAATAGGGCCCACTGGCACCATTTGTAAGTGTGCAAGCAACAATTCTGAAGTGTGAAAGTAATACCTGATGTTCTGGAAATATATTAAAACACCAATTGCATTTATCATCCTGACAGTGTAGTCGATTGTTGTTGTTAAAATGTACATTAGCGCTCCAAACTGTAACACGCAAGGATTTCTGGCATCGCACCTGCAGGACTAACTATGCATTTCAAACATTTCTTTTGTTGTATTTATTACTCATTGCAATATATCCTGAAAGTTGTCCAGTGGTTCCCTTTCTGCTAGAGTGCATAAGTGAAAGAAATGCAAAACTTACCCACACCACAGTTTTAACGAGGGTGTCATGTCTGGGGAAAGATTCAGTTCCATATCCTTTGTGTCGGAAAAATTCAGACAGGCTACAGGCAAAGAGAGAGACTTTCTGTCCCTATTTGGAATTGCCCGCTCTTTTTCTCTAGTCAGGTCAGACTCCCAGCAGGCATGCAGAGACAATGCTGAGAGGGGTTAACTTTTCATGCACGTCACGTGGTCTATCGTGCCTCTCCATCAGAAATCATACCCTGGACAAACCGCCCTCCTGCTTCTGCAGGCTGCTGTCAGCAACGCAACAACTGCTGTGTTTTTGAAGGGGCCTCATTTTAGAGGTTATTTTTCTTTCAGTATGGCTGCATTTGAAGGTTGAATATTTTAATTTTACATTGTATCAAATATGAAGAGTTGTAATAATACTGCAAGCTGCCTGCGTCTGTCTGCAGTACTCTTCTGAGGGGGCCCCCTGGAGCTTGGGGGCCCCCCCGCACCGCGGGGGCTGCGGAGGCCTGTGTTACGCCCCTGCGCTGGGCTTGAGCGTACACAGCACTACAAGAAAGGATTTTCTTGACGTGACGTCATCACCCCTGTAGAGCCCTTCCTATGACAATCAAGGGCTGTAAAATGATAAATCCTAAGGGAGCGATTCGCATAGATGCTTGGCTGAACATTCCAAAGGTGCTCGTAACGGATGGAAAATGAGGCCCTGCCACCCTTTATACGTAAGATTAAGGGAAACATTTAACAGGGCACATAATTGGAGGGGCGTGGCCCCAAAGCCCTAATGCAGAAACCGCCCCTGACTCTTCTGTGTACCGTGAAGACTGCAGGCCCAAGCAAGCTGGTTTAATAATATCCTCCATGTATGTCTGTTGAGAAGGCTTTCTATTTGCTGCTCGCGCTATAACAGTTGAGTTCGCGAACGAGAGGCCATGGTCATGGACCATTCCCCCGATGTTGTGTGCTGTGTCTTTCATTTATACAGTATACCAGCAATTTCCATGACAGTGCAGCATGGCTGGAAAGATATATGAGGTTCCACTGCATTTGCCAACCAACACCACATGTCTTTAATTGACCACTATTCCACCCCTTCATTGGCCTCATTGACTGAGTGAGCATGATTCATAATCATTGTAGGTTATAGCTCTGCCCCTTTATCACAAAACGTTTTTTGGTTGGCTTCATTACCTGGCTTGTCTAACATTGTCAACCAACTAAATGCTCAGAGTAATATTTTGTTAGAAGATGCTGCAGGGGATGGATGGACGGAAGGATGGTTGGAAGAAAGAGTAGATATTGAATGGATGGAAATTTGATTTGTAAATGTTGATGAAAGACTGGATGAGAGGAGTCAAACTTAATTATGGTGGCTATGGGTGAATTAGATTGAAAGGATGAATGAATATTTGGATTGCATGGATGAATAGGCAAGGCAGCTTTGCTCAGGGAGAGGGGCATGTTGCTCATCTACTTTGCTTACTTTGTTTATGTAGTGTTATCAAAGCTATGGTTCAAAGTGGTGGGTATTTTTTTTAAGTTTTTCGTTCTACTCCCTTGACTCACTGTATTTGTTAAGTGATGCAGATGTATGACACTTATCATTTATTGCCCCTCCCCTTCCAGACAATAGGCTGCAAACCATTTGTCTATGTCACCCCACCCACATCATTACTGAGCACCAAATCCTTGGGTACGCAGGCACTGAACTCACCAGTGGACACTGGAGGTATTCTGCCACCATTGCTGTTGCTGGACCCCTCTTCTTGTGCTCTGATATCCAGCTCTCTCATGTTGAGCTCATAGGCCATTTGTATTTCTTCCATGACCAGCCTTTTCTCATTAAGAGCCTTCTCCTTCTCGAAATTATCAAGATCCTGCTCTTTATCTAATGTGGCAAGATCCCATTTTAATTTCCTCTCCTCCTCCTGTCTGCCAGCTTCTCTTGGGACAGGCTTCTTGAGGACACACTGCTTCCTGATCTGCTGCAGACTTGCAGTTCTGAGAGGATGTTGACCCCAACATCAGCAGGCTGCTTGACAATACCTCCAGATAGGTCCTGCTCCAATTTCTTCTCTGCCTCTGCCCACCCTCTTCATCCTCTGTGCTGGTCTGGTGGGCATCTGCCCATGCTCTTAAAGCTTTCTGAAGCTCTGCCTTCTTGGGACTTTCCCTAGTGTACACCCTTCTTTCTTGGCAGAACCACTTGAGCTGGGCCACTGTGCAGGCTTCCAGATTGACCAGCTCAAATTCCATATTGCCAGATGAGGCCACAGACTTTGCAGATAAAAAATTAGTATGGGGCAAAAAGGCTTTTGGAACAATCAAATATGTCAATTAGGGAGAATTGTAAAATGTTTGAATTGGTCTTAGTATAGATCTATAGTAAACAGCAATTTATTATATGGTATTGCACAAACACAAGTCCTATCCTCACTGTTGATCATCAATGGTAGAAACTGGGTCTCTGGGTTGGCAGAGGTATGCACCCTGTCCAAGTAGGGACCAAAATCTTAGTCAGGGTAATCTAGATACACACTAAAAGATAACCTGTGCTCACTCTGTGGTAGCTTGGTACAGAGCAGTCAGGCCTAGCTAAAGAGGCAATGTGTAAGGTATTTGTGCAACACAACCAGATGGTAACACAATGAAAACACTACAAAAATGCTCCAAACATGTTTAGAATAATATATACTAATCTTATGAATAAAGCAAGACCAAAATGACAGAAATCCAATAAGTATAAACAGAGTTATGAATTTTTAAAAATTAAGTCAAAATCTAGTGCTTAGGGTGAAATAGCGATTAGGGGTTACTTGAGATCGAGCTGGACAAAGGGAAATCCAAAGTTCAGGCAAACTGCGATAGAGGGCAGGCAGGCTACTGGATTCCTGCAGGTCCCCCTGAAATAGTATCTTGGATGGAGCAAGCGTCGGCATCAAAGACTTAATGCATCAGTTCCAATTCCAGCAGTCAGGTGGCTGCATTGTTGTCTAGAATCGCAGTCGGATCGCACGTCAAACTCCTTACGATACAGGCGCTGCATCATTGAACCTCGCATTCAGGCACGCATAATCATTGAACCCCTTACAATACAGGCACTGTGTTGTCATCGAACTGCGTAGTTGAGTCATGCGTCATCATTGACCCAAGCAAGGATGTCCTTGAATTAGCACTGTGTCAGCGTTGAAGGGTAGTGCGTTGATTTCAATTGGTGCAAAGTTATCACTGCATAGATTGTGATGGTTCTGGACAACAGAAATCACCTTTCAAGGGCCTAGGAGTGGAATGTCATTACTTGGCAGGGCAGGACTCACTGATGACAGAGTCCAGGTGCTGTTGCAGGGCTGAAGTAAGTCTTTAATGGCCCTGAGACTTCAGAAACGAGGGCAAGCTAGAAAGCCCTTGAAGTCACTCTGGGTTCCAGGTAAGATGGATCAAGTTCTTGTCCTCAGCAGGGCAGAGATCAGCAGGTAGCAGTGCAGCACAGTAAAACAGAAAAGCAGTTCTTCTGGAGCAGCAGTCAAGTGGAGTGGCAATCCTTGCAGCACAGCAGTCTTTCCTTCTGGCAGAGTTCCTCATAGGTCCAGTAGTTACTGTCTTGGTAGAGTCAGAGCCCCAGTACTTATACCCAAATGTGCCTTTGACATGGGAATGACTTCAAAGAAGGTCCTTGAGTGCACTGGACCCCTTTCATCTCAGCCCTGATTGCTAGGCTATCTGTGTGGGTTAAATAGGCCTTTGTTTGGGAAACAGGATACTGCCTATTCAGGAGAAAGTGTCAGCTCCCTCTCTCTCTTTATGCCCAGAATACAGATTAATTCAGATGAGTTCTCTGCCACATCCGCTCAGAATGAAGATGAAGGCAGATGAGTTATCTGTCACATCCACTCTTCCTGTGTTTGTGACTGTTTGGAGAGAATACACAAAGTGTAGCTGTTAGCCACTGCAGAATTGTATTGGCGGTACACAGAGCTAAGTTAAAAGCAGAAGAAGAGGATTTATCATTACCATTCCAAAGATATGAAGCATGATGTTGCTACTCCTTCCTGATCAGGAATTACAGCTTAAAAGTGTATCAAGGAATTCCCAATGCTACCCTTTGAGAGGAGTAGGCTTCACAGTAGTGAAAAAGGAATTTGGCTGTTTGTCACTACCGGGACATGTAAAGCTTAAAACTACATCTCCTACCTTTTATTTACATAGCACCCTGCCATAATGGCTACCTTGGGCCTACCTTAGGACTGACATAAATTATAAAAGGGGAGTTTAAGTCTTTACAAGTGGTTTTAAATGCCAAGTCATGGTGGCCTCAGACAAGTTTGAAAGGCTACGTGCGTGGGTGGCACAATCAGTTCTGCAGGCCACTAGTAACATTTAGATTACAGGCTCTGGGTATATGGTATACCACTTTCCAAGGGACTTATAAGTAAACTAAATATAGCAATCTGGTATGTATCAATGCCATCATGTTTAGGGGAGAAGGACATGCACTTTAGGACTGGTTAGCAGTGGTAAGGTGCTCAGAGCCCTAAGCTCAATAAAAACATACAGCAAAAAGAGGAGTTAGGCAGGCAAAACGTTTAGTGGAAGACCACCCTAAGGACCTAAAAGCATGCCAGGCAGGTACAGGCCGATTGTCCTACTTTATAGCAAATTCTATCTGCAACTTTCAGCCTAGGAAGACCTGTCAGTGCCTTTATTATACTTTTGTGGTTTTAGCTGAGCTACACATTTAAATCTCAAAGTATATTGTATATTCATGTAGATATATCTTTTTCAAAGCATGTTTTCAAACATAAACCACACGTGCATGTCCTCTATGTGTCACTACAAAAGCAATTGGAGCATGTTTACTATGGTGCCTGAAAGGGAGAGAGAAGAAATATTACACATTTACAATGATATTGAGCATTCCAGTTCTGTCCATGTGATAGCGGATTGTCTGCTGCCAGTGCCAATACAGGAACGCTTACACAATAGTGCAAGGGTGCCAGCGTTATGGCAGGTTTTTGTGCAGGAAGAGATACACAAAAAAACAATCATTAGGTACAGTTTAACAAACATTTTGCACGGGTTTTTTATCATAAATGTGATGCAAACCTGCACAAAATAGTTTTAGGGGATTTACTTTTCAGTGCCAAACTTATTTGGCACAGGGACGTTGCCTGAAAGTAATGCAAAGCAGCACAAAGCACTGCTTTGCATTACTCTGTGTCAATGGGGCATTCCATGAGTGGTACAATGCAACTTTGAAGCAGGTGTTAAAAAGGAGAAATTCATTTATTTCTCCTTTCTTTTCCCACTCTGCCTATGTGCTGTACTGTATAGCATGCCTACAAAGTGGGAAAAGTTGTAATGTTTGTCTAGTCATAGTATTTTGTACTGGAAGTGCACCCTTCAATACTTATTCTAGACTCATGCAGACACCTTTGCACTATGGCTATTTGTAGATATGGCGCTTTCCTGATCTCTTCCTCTCAAGCAAAGCAGCACAGCAACAGTTTGGACTGCTCTACTTTGCATAAAGGTTTTGTTAATCTGGACCATAGAGGCATATTCTTCTTAATGTGTGTGCTGCAGAATGCAGCAAACATGGAAAGAGGAAGAGATGAGGAGAAATAAGATATTTCTCCTGGTTACACCTCTGTTGGGTAGGAGGACCATTTTGGCTCACACTCTGGTTTACAAATCTTTGTAAATCTGGGTTTGCATCAAAATACATAGGCTGATGCATGGGCACACCCATGCTGTACTATTTTAATGCCTACCCAATGCAAAGTAACGAAAGGCTGGCACTATGCACTGCATTGCGTTACTTTGTATTTACTAAACAACTCAAAGCCATGCATAGTTGCTTTGCATGGCTTAATAAATGTCAAAAAGGATTATGCATTAGGGCTGCATCACAAAAGCAATGCAACCCGAAGCAAAATCCTAGTAAATATGGACCTTAATCTCTGAGGCTCTAGAAACACCTATGTTTGAAAGTAATATTTTAATATTTACACTTGACATGAAAAAAAACCTGAAACTATGAGAGCCAGATTTGGATTTAAAAAGTTGTGGCAAGCTAATACCCTTCATATTTGGAACACATGAAGTTAATCAGTAAGCTGCATCATTTTCAAATGCTATTGTGATAAATAATTAAAAGCGTGCCAAGGGAAGTGAGTGCAGGTCTAATTATTGAACGTGTGTCATGCCATGAGACATGAATGCAGTTTAATTTGCAGGAACCACAAAGGTTTTTTTATGCTATGTTTATTTGTGATCTGATGTGGCCCCCCAGAATAGGTGAAAACATTACAAAATAACAGTACACTAGAGGCAACAAATGGAAATGTCAAAACCATATTTAAAATAATATTTTATTTGCAGAAAATCATATGCACATTTTTACCTAATTAGGGACAAATAAATACCAAAAGACTCTCCAGCCCAAAAATAGGCATTGGCAACAAAAGAAAGACGCCAAAAATGTGCCAATGAGTGCCTGCCTATGTGTGTAAAAGTTCTTGGTCCGTACCAGGAGCAGGGCTCTTCAATGAGAGTAACATTGGAACCAAAGAAATTACACAGCATGATTGTGTGTAGAGAATATCTAAGGCTGTGAAACATAAGAGTGAGGGAATGGAATGTTAATTTGGTTCAGGTTTACCCAGGTCCGGACTGGCTGTTGCAGGCATTTTCCCAGGAGGCTGAAAGGATGGGTTTTGCAGCAGTGGGGAAACATGTTTTTGTTACTGGGGGCTGGTTTTGCAGCAGTGCTGCAATATCAGCCCCAGTAACAAGAGCAGCAGTGCTTCACTTGCACCCTAGGCGGTTGGAGGCTGGTCCTACAAAATTGCCAGGACTGCTTTCGGTTCCCAGTCCGGCCCTGATTTTACCTGTTGTAAATCACATATTATGGGGTAAATTAAGACCAAAATTGGCCCAAGAGTACTTATGGCTCAGGATATCAATTGTTTTTTTAAACCATATGTGGAAGAGTGTTGTCTCTGAAAACATTCTAATAAAGTATAATCTTACTGAAAATATAGAAAAAGTTAATCATATAATATATTTAGTACACACTTAATAAAACAGCCTGTCCCATCTCTGCACACAATTTGACGGAATGCAATGTAGCTCGATATTATTGACCATTTCATGATAGCAGAAATGCCATTGTTTCTTAGCTCATGCTTGAAAAAGTGCTTGTGATAATCAATATCAAATGTTTCTGAAGTGTAGCTTTAGGCACAGCAATTTAAAATAAATATATCTGAATGTAGATCTTTAATACAACATTATAGTAAGCTGTCAAGGGCTATACCAGTTTTCAAAGGCCGTCTGCACGAGTTTCAGGCTCATACACAAGATTCAAACTTATGTCTTGCTGGTTTTCAGCAAATACATAAATTACTGGGCCTGCAGCAAACAAATATTACTTCAGTCAAATATCAATATGAATACAAAATGGTTTTCTACAGATTACAACTGTGGTCGAAGCCTTCACGGCCGAATCGTAATGGGCCACGCAGTTCAATTTCCGGCCGCCTCATTATGATAGGCTGGAGAGCCCGTCGGCCAGTCAGAAGTCAGACAGTAATCTCAAGGGCAGGCCTTTCTGCCCTTGAGATTACGATGCATGGTTTCCAACATGGTTTCCATGTCGGCCTGTCTGACATGGAAACCATTTCAGAAAGCATGTTTGGGGGCCCCCAGCAGGGCCCCCTTGGGTGCCCAGCCTCCGGTTGGAGGCTGAGGGGGATCCTATTGTGCCCACCATTGATCCCTGCTCCTTGTGGCAGGCACCTTGAGGTGGTGCAGGGATGAACTGCAATTTCCTTTTCTCAATGGGAGCTTGTGTTACGGCCGGTTTACAGCTGTAACACGAGCTCCCATTGAGAAAAGTGAGAATGCGACCAAACAGTGTTCGGTCACATTATAATGGGCCTTATTGAAGCAAATAAGGGCAAGGGTACAACATTACAACACTAATTATAGAGAAATGGCAAAAACTAACAAGCAAAATGTATAATATGGAGGAATGAAAACTTAAGATAACTACCATTGTCAAACGAATAAAACCAGAGGATCAAAGCATTAGTGGAAGGTTGTACATTGAAACAAAATAGCATTTTACATTTTTCAGAATAGAGAGAAAGCTAGAAGAAGAGAAAAGAAGATAGGAAGGAAAAGAAAAGAAAACAACATCCTTATCAGATATCATATGGAAGACTACCAAGGTACAATCAGTGTATTATTTCCTGAAAACAGAGTAGGAACCATGCATTATAAGAGAAAAGAAACAGAATATTCATGGTGGTTGATAAACGAAGGAACTATCTTTGTTGCACAATGCAGATGCAGATGGATAACGGGTGAGTGGAGACCAGAAGGCTTCCTTTCAAAGAAGTTGCTGAGATGTGATGGCAAAAGCTCTGTCCAGTCTGTGATGATAGCAAAGAAGGTTCCGCCAAGCAGAAAAAGAGGCCTTAGTGGCATCCTTCCAATTAGATGTAATTACCTGAAAGGCAATAGCAATTAAAAAATCCTCAAAAATACCCACCCTGCGAGATCCAAACCAATTTGCAGAATTACTTCCCAAGAATATGGAGTAAATGTCAAAAGAAAAATTAGTGGAGCAAATGGAGGAGATTGATTCACATACTTTGATCCAAAACAGAGTAATGCAGAGGCAAAGAAAAACAGGAGTGAATAAATGAGCCAGGGGTGTTTTTACAGGACCAGCATTTCAGGGATAGATCTAAACTATAATGGAAAGAGATAGTGGGGTTAAAAATGACCTCTGATAGAAATAATAAAGGGTCTGAGTGGTGCTGGCAGTACAGGAAGTGTGGTGTATGCGTGCCCATATAGAGTTTCATGTGTGAATAGAGAGGGTACGCTGCAAATCAAATTCCCAAAAGAGTTCAACCTTACTCTTGGGGCGGTTAGGAGAGGAGAAATGAAGATATTTGTAAATACGAGAGGCCTAAAGTGAAATTGAGGTGAACAAAGGTTCTAAAATGGGATCTAAAGCTGAGGGGGGAGATCCGTAAAGGAGAGAAAACTGATTAGTTAAAAGCAATCTTAAAGAGTCATACCTAAGGAGTGAGGAGACAGGTAAGCCAAACTTAGATTGAACTTCCTGGGGAGAAAGAAAAAGCGAACCATGTATTAGATGTTTAACCAGAAAGATCCCCTTAGCACCCAGTATTTCCAGTATGTACGATTAGACAGTTTAATGGATTTAAGAGATGAGTCTAGAAATATGTGTAGAGGAGTATGGGATTTGCGCTTGACCAGATGAAAGGTTGAAATAAATTGTTAAATGGTCGGATAGTTAAAAGAATGAGGAGGATGGGTAAAATTTGCTAACGAGGAAAAAGGGAAAGGGTGAATCAGGTATTCCTCCAATTTATGCCTAAAAGATGAGGCAATGTCTTTCGAAGAGGACTAATAAGGTAACACTTGACTAATTAAAAAGGAGGAGTGATATTGTTGAAAATTGGGAAAATGGACACCTCCCCGATCCTTAGGAGCAGGCAAGAACGATAAAGAGATATGGGCTTTTACTCAATTTTTTCAAAACACCATTAAGGGTTTTAAAAATGTTAACGGAAGTTTCACCGATAGCATGGACAGATAACAGTTGATAACCGGGAGCATTATCATTTTGATTGCGTCCAGCCTACCCCACCATGACAAAAAAAAAGGAGACCATCTTCCTGTCATTTTATTTACTTTTCATAAAACATCTTCTAAATTAAGCTGAACCGTTCTCACAATTGAAGAATAATATTTAATTCCCGGGCAAGTGATACTATTGATATTCCATTTGAAGTCAGTCCCATCGAACATGCTTTTTAAACAATATTTGTTTAACGGGAGCACTTACGATTTAGAAAAATTGAACTTGTAACCAGACAACGCGGCGTATGAGGGTAGGAGCCCTGTGAAGGCAGTCAAAGAGGTAGAGGGATCAGAAATGTATAACATAATATCATCCGCGTAAGCGGTAAATTTGATTTCAATTGCCTTGTGTTTGAAACCTCGGAAAATTGATGAATGACGCTGAGAATGAAGAAAAGGTTCAAGAGAGAGGATAAAGAGCAAGGGAGAAAGAGGAAAGCCTTGACAAGTATCTCGTTTTTTTTAAAATAATTTTTTTGTCAACAAGAGGACGACAAAGTAAACACAGTATTACGTATGTATAAAAAAATGCGAAGAAAAAAAAGGATTCAAATAAAAGCACATCTCAAAAGATTGAAACAAGCAGGTATATGTCATTTAACAAATAACATTATCAGAGCATGACCGCTTTCCGAAATTCGGCATATTTATATTAGAACAAAGACCCCCATATTTCATTACATTTTGTCAAGGAGCGAGTATCCCTTATTTTGGCCAGTGCTCATTCCATTTCATATGGTTGCCTGACTAGCAGCCACCAATCACTCATAGAGGGAGGTTTTGAGGAAATCCATACCCGGGCTATTGCCAACCTAGCAGAGACCAACAGTATAGAAGATAGTCGATTGGGTCTATGATTCATTTTCCTAAAACCCATCATAATTTCCATAACCGGGATAGGCGGCTCTAACCCCAACCTCTTAGAGAATACTTGGCTCACCTTATGCCAGAATGACTCCAATTCCAGGCATGTTGCAAACATATGCGTTATACTAGCCACATACATACCGCATTTTGGACCTTTCGTCCGATCACTTCCCAAACTGTTAGAAGCCCATTTAGCGATTTTTTCTGGTGTATAATACTGCAAGCATATAGTGCAAAATTGCTGCAGTCGCAGGTTAGTAGAATAGTCTGACATCTACAATATTTAATGCTTGCTCAATAGTAGTAGGCGTAACCGCTGTCCCCAAGACCTTACTCCAGCGCTCCGCCAGTCTTTCACAATCCCCTTGCCTATAGGTGCATAAACATTTATACATGTTACAAATCAGAGATTCTGTCTTCCCATTTTAAAAGCAATCCCAGATTTCAGAACAAGAAATACTCATTAAACTTAGATTCTTCACAAGATAATCCTGAATCTGAAAGTATTTGAATAGCATGTTATCAGGTAGTTTATACAGTAACTGTAGATTCTCAAAGGAAGAGAATCCATTATGATCATAAAAATCATCAAGGTACGTAATCCCATAGCTAGCCCAACGTTTACTAGCTACATCTTGCAACACCTCGAGGAAGCTCGGATTGCCCCAAAGGGGAAGTTTATCATGATAGAATAGTACTTTGCATCTAAGGGATATAGCACGCCTTCTCGTATATTCTTAAACTTGACTCTCTTGAAGTAATTCGGGTCATTAATTCTATGTAGATAAATGCTGCTCTCTTCACCCAGCATAAACTGATGATAACAAATAGTATGTACCGGGTTAAGGAGGCTATGAAAGAGCCCAGCGAAAGCTGACCAAAAATATATTTAAAAATCAGTAAAGTCCAGTCCTCCCTGCTTGAAAGGAAATTATAGCAAGTCTATCGCGTGGCAAGCGTTCTATAGCCCCAAATAAAACTACTTAGCACACCCTCTAACTTCTTAAAAAATAAATTGCGAACCCGCAAAGGAATAGAAAGGAACAAACACAAAAATTTGGGTAAAATCTTCATTTTTATAATGCTAATTCGTCCTATAATACCTATAGACAACTTATGCAAATTTTTCAATGACTTACCTGTTTCTTTCAGTAGAGATTCATAGTTCAAGGAAAATATCCTATCAATCTGTGCAGAAAGCCTAACCCCCAGATAAGTGACTACAGAACAGACCCCCAAGATTGGTACTACCGGTTTGAAGTTGAGAAGTATTTGAGTTTTTTTTAACGTTTAACTGATACCCGGATATTGAATCAAACTTAGCTGCTTCATCCTCAATAGCTTTTCCCGCCCTGGTAGGTTCAGTTGTAAAAAACGCAATATCATCCACATAAGCGATAGCCTTAAGTGAATTTACCCCAGAAACTAAGGGTGAAATGTGGGGGTCGCATTGCAAAGCACAAATAAATGGCTCCATATGCAGAGCAAAAAGCCGGGGTGAAAGGGGGCAGCCCTACCGGTCACAGCGCAGGATTGAAAAGGTTGCTGACTGTAAACCTAAATATACAAGTTTAGCTTGGGGGTAATCAAATAGAGCTTGTATCCATTGTTTGAGTTGTCCCTTAATACCGAATATTACGAGTGTGGCCCAGAGAAAATCCTACCCCACCCTGTCGAATGCCTTTTCAGCGTCCAAAAGGGTCATACGAAGGGGAGTTGACCCCTTGCTTGTCAAATCAACGGCCCCAACCACCATATTAACATGGGCAATAGTATCCCTACTTTGGATAAACCCATGCTGGTGAGGGAATACAAGACTTGACATAACTGGAGCAAGACGGTTTGCTAGTATTTTAGCAAAGATTTTTGCGTCCTCATTAATAAGTGATATTGCCCAATACGAGCCGCACTCGTCAGAGGGTTTGCCCTTTTTCAGCAAAAAACAATCTGCGTCATGTTCCATGACTCGGGTACCTTACCATTTGAGCTGATAAACCGTATAACCGAACTAAATGGCATTATCAGAAAATCTTTTAAGAGCTTATAAAATTGGACAGGTATAGAATCTTCTCCAGCCGCCTTTCCAGATGGCAGAGCAGAAATTGCCAGTTCTATTTCCTCATTTGAAATATCTTTTTCCAATAACTCAGGTGTCTCTGTCCCCACGCTTGATAAAGATCTACCCTGAATATATCTTTGTATGTCTTCATCATTTGGTTCAATTGTTAGGGTATGTAACTCCTGATAATACATAGAAAATTGTTCCAATATCTGCTGTGGATGTAAATAAAGTATGCCATTTGCCCCTTTAATGGCTTTTAGATGAGTTTTGGCCCTATCTTCTGCAACCTTAAAGGCCAAAATCCTACCTATTTGTTCACCATATGCATATTGCGTAAGACAGTATTTATTAAATCTTACTACAATTTTCTCCCTGAATGTCTTTTTTAAAGCTAGCCTAAGATCTATTAAGATAAGCAGCAGTTGTTCTTGATCATTAGTACCCCGCAAGACTGCCTCTGCGTCTTATTCTTCTGCATTACGTATATCTTGAATAGCCACCTTACTTGCCATTCTATGTTCTTTATTTTGTTGCCATACATATTGTTGTGTTATGCCCCTTATAACTGCCTTACATGTATCCCAAACCATAATCGGTGAGGCTGACCCAATATTCTCTTCAAAAAACAATTCAAGCTGCTTCCTGATACTAACCAAATACTCTGCATCTGACAATAAATATCTTATCTTATCTTATCTTAAGTGCAATTTGTAAAGCGCGCTGACACCAAAGGCTTCCTGGCGCTCTCAGACAGAGTGAGTTGAGGGAGGAGGCATGAGTAGCATAGTTTTAACCAAGGAGAGGGAAGAGGTGGGTTTTTAGTAATTTCCTAAAATTCAGTAGAGAAGGAGTGGATTTAATGGGAAGAGGAAGGAAGTTCCAGAGTCCGGGGGCCAGGTGGGAGAAGCGGCGGCCACCGAATTTCTTAGTTTTGGCTTTGGGGGTGACAAGTAAATGGCGGTGAGCTGAACGGAGGTTGAGCATTGGATGGTGGGGGGTAATTAAAGATTTGAGAAACGCTGGGCCAGGACAGTGGAGAGCTTTGAATGTGAGGCAGGCCACCTTGAAAGCTTCCCTTTGGCCTATTGGTAGCCAGTGTAGTCTATGAAGTAAAGGTTTGGCCGATTGCCATCTGGGAATTTTGTAGATGAGGCGGGCCGCTTGGTTCTGAACTACCTGAAGGCGATGTAACAAAGATTGTGGGAGGCCGTAATAGAGGGAGTTTGAGAAGTCCAGACGAGAAAGCACAAGTGAGATGACGACTTGGGTGAGTGCGGCAAGCGGAAGTAGATGACTATCTTCCGGAGCTGGTACATACAGGATGAAATGACCGCACCCACTTGGGCTTTGAGGGACAGTTCAGTGTCAATAATCACCCCCAAGCTTTTCACTGATTTGACTGGAACTGGGGGAGAACCGAGCTCCGAAGGCCAGAACTGCGGGCCCCAGTAAGCGTGACTAAGTCCAGGGAGGATAAGTTCAGTTTTCCCGGGGTTTAACTTCAGTTGGTTCTGGTTCATCCAACATTGGATGTGAATCATAACTGCGTGGAATGTTTTGATAGCATGGGAAGAGTTGAGGGGAATAATAATCTGCAAATCGTCGGCATAGTTGTAGACGGTGATGTCCCATTTCTGGAGAGAATGAATCAAGGGCCGAAGGTATAAGTTGAACAGAAGCGGTGAGAGAGATGAGCCCTGAGGGACTCCACAAGTCAAGGGGGTTTTTATTGCAGTATAGGGGCCTAGACGGACAGCCTGTGTTCTACCCGTCAAGAAGGACTCAACCCACTTGAGGGCGGGACCCTGGATGCCTGCCTGCCTGACACGGTGGAGAAGGATATTGTGGTCCACCGTGTCGAATGCGGCCGACAGATCTAGGAGTACGAGGGCCTGAGGAGACCCTGCGTCCGCGTTACTCCTGAGTGTGTCCAGGACTGCCAAGATGACGGCCTCAGTAGAGTGGGCAGGCCTGAAGCCGGCTTGATTAGGCTCAAGGTGACAAGAGGATTCAATGAAGTTTGACAGACATCGGGTGACGTGAGCCTCCATCAATTTTGAAAAATAGGGAAGGAGGGAAATGGGACGGTAGTTCGACGATTGTGCAGGGTCAGCTCCTGGTTTCTTGAGGAGGGGCACAAGAATGGCCTCCTTGAAAGAGCTAGGGACGATACCTCTACTGAGTGAGCCGTTCAGCAGGGGTAAAATACAGTCAGGTAGACTGAGGCAAATACTCCGCAAAACAGATGGCGGGCAGCTGTCATTAGGAGAACCAGATTTCACGCGGATGGCAAGTTCCGCTAATGAACTGGAGTTCAAAACAGGAAAAGTAGAGAAGATAGGGGAATTGTCAGAAAAAGAGTTCAATGGGAATGGCTGGGATAAGGGGGGTATAGAGTTTTTGATTTTAGCAATCTTTTCCACAAAGAAGAGGCTAAGGGTGTCACATGCTTCTTGAGTAGGGGTCTGGACTGGGAGGGTTCTATCGTCAGTGGTAAGTTCATTCATGACTTTGAACACCTCCTTTGATTTATTGGCTGCTGACGAAATCCTGATGGAAAAGTGTTCAGTTTTGGCTAGAATAATGGCCATTTTATATTCTCTGCGCGCAGTCAAATAGGACTGCCTGGCTGAGTTGGAATAGTTACGTCTCCAAATACGCTCCAGCTGGCGCGTTTTTAGTTTATGTTGCTTAAGGTCATCAGAGAACCACCTATGGGAGTTGTGATGACTAGTAGGGGGAAATTTGATCAGGGGGGCAAAGAGGTCGCTGGCTGACTTCAGCCAGGAACCGATGTCATGTTCTATTTCTTCGATGTTATCAGAGGAGTTGAGGGCTGGCCGGGTGTCAGCCAGGGTTGTAAGAAAGCCCTGAGAATCGAGTGTGCTCCATTTACGTGAGGAGCCGCCAGCCATCAGAGGAGCAGGAATCCGGCCGACGATGGTGATGGTGGTGTCTACTAAGTAGTGGTCTGACCAGACACAGGGAGAGATAGCTGGTTCGGACAGAGCCAAGTTGCAGGTCCAGATGTGGTCCAGAATATGGCCCTTAATGTGGGTGGGTTGGGTGACCTGTTGGTTGAGGTTTAGACTACTAAGAGTCTCAAAGAGCTCTATAGCATGGGGGCCGGCACTAGTGTCGTTAAACCAATAGTTTAGGTCACCAAAAAGGGCGAGGCTGGAGTGCTGCGTTAGGAGATTAGAGAGTTGTTCACTCAAGGTGGTGGGAAAGGATGGCATAGAATGTGGGGGCCGGTATAAGAGGAGGAAGGTGAAGGCACCGAAGCCGGTTTCCACACTAATAAGTAAATTATACACCTCAGGGAGTGGGAGGGAAAAGGAAGAGATAGAGTTTAAGCGCTTCGATATGATAGCTGCCACCCCACCACCGGGCTGGCCACCGAGGCGATCGGCATGAAGGATGTAATAATCAGGGGGGAGGGCCGCCAAGATATCAGGGAGGGACACTGGTGTTAACCAAGTTTCTGTGAGCAGAAGTATATCGGGCCTATTGTCAGTCACCAAGATGAAGATATCTTCAAAATGCTTCACTAAAGAACGGGTGTTCAAGTATGACACCCTGATGGTAGTAGCATTTCTAGGCAAGTTGATTGGGAGTGTGTGTCCACATGAAGAGTTTAAAGCGGGGAGCGTGAGGCCGGCAGTGTGTAAACGGCGGTTGGAGTTAGGGGAGAGCGGGGGTGCAAGGTGCTGTAGCTCTTTAAGGGATTGAGGCGAATATGAGATGGAATGGCCAGCGTGGCGTGCCTTAGTGCCCGGCCTAGCGCAGACGGGCGCAGACGGGCTTGCCTTTGGCGCGGCCTCGGCGCGCAGCCGGCGCGCACGCTGCGCTCGTCCGCTGTGCGTCCTAAGGATACACATTATTTATAGGTGTGGAGGGGTGGCGTAGGGGGGCGTCACCTCCGAAAGGGGTGTGGCCTCCGTCCTCGCCGAGATGGCGGTAGAGGAAAGTTGCAGGTTCTGGGGTCCGCAACAGCGCTGTATCCACTGCGCAACAACAGACAGGCACCAAAGAATTCAAGTGCAACAAAGCAGAAAGTAAGTGATTACACGGTGATCTTTTTTTAAATAGCTAAAAACGCTCTCGGCTTCCGCCTCAAGAGCTCTAAACTGTCTTAGTGCGCAGCGCTTGTGAGCAGCGTTATTTGTAGGGTCGGCGTAGGGGGGGCGTCACCTCCGAAAGGGGCGTGGCCTCCGTCCTCGCCGAGATGGCGGTAGAGGAAAGTTGCAGGTTCTGGGGTCCGCAACAGCGCTGTATCCACTGCGCAACAACAGACAGGCACCAAAGAATTCAAGTGCAACAAAGCAGAAAGTAAGTGATTACACGGTGAAATTTTTTTAAAATAGCTAAAAACGCTCTCGGCTTCCGCCTCAAGAGCTCTAAACTGTCTTAGTGCGCGGCGCTTGTGAGCAGCATTATTTGTAGGGGCGGCGTAGGGGGGCGTCACCTCCGAAAGGGGCGTGGCCTCCGTCCTTGCCGAGATGGCGGTAGAGGAAAGTTGCAGGTTCTGGGGTCCGCAACAGCGCTGTATCCACTGCGCAACAACAGACAGGCACCAAAGAATTCAAGTGCAACAAAGCAGAAAGTAAGTGATTACACGGTGAAATTTTTTTAAAATAGCTAAAAACGCTCTCGGCTTCCGCCTCAAGAGCTCTAAACTGTCTTAGGGAAGGAGAAAGGTCTAAGCGTCTTACATTCAGCTATAGCCCATGGATGAGAGCAGTATAGGGTTATGATCGGAAGTAACTCTCGGGCATATTTCCATATCTGCCAACCACAATATTTGATCCGACACCCATGCCATATCAATTTGAGAATAAAGTTTATGCGGGGCAGAGTATTACGTGTACCCTGGTACGGTTGAATACAGGTTTCTCCACACATCTCTGATTGAATGAAGCCGTCCCAATTCCCCTATTGCTACCTGAGTCTTCCGCATCATATGAGTAGCTCCCCATCTTCTTGTATCGATACTGCAGTCCAAAACATATTTAAAATCACCCATTACAACCCGCTCCCCCTCCCAATTCAACATTTCCATATTCAGAACATCCACAACAGTGGGGTCATCAATATTGGGACCATTCAGTGAGCAAAAAATGTATTTCTTTCCTCTTATCTCAATCTGTGCAATTGCCCATCTACCTCTCTGATCGGGCAGTGTTTTGCATATCATACATGAAAACCGTTTATGTTTTAATATAGCAACCCCCCGCATGGAGGAACCTTGTAGTGTACACACCACAATTTCAAACCCTAGTTGCTTTAAAAGGCCACGATCTTTATATGACAGATGCGTTTCTGTTAGCTTTACTACCTGGGGATTATACATTTTTATCTCTTCACAAACAAGTTGCCGCTTAATTCTGCAACATTCCAAGCAAGACATTTAATCCACTCCATTATAAAGATTATTCCCTCCCGCATTTCTAATACCAGACTTAATTGACCCTGTTCCTTTTACTTTCTCAGAACTGCTTCTTAATGCCCTCGTGTTGACCTTTTCTTCCCCCAAATACCCCCACCCCTTTCGCCATAGGCGGACTCTACACCCTCCCTACAATTGGCAGCTACTTAGAGCCAGTTCACCCACGGTGGCTCCCAAGCCGAGCCTATACCCCATACAGTTAAACCTTTATCAATTACAAAAAGCCAATATAAAGAAATGAAAGAGAAAAAAAAGAGAGAGAAAAGTTGAAAAAAGACAATAGACGTCCGGTGAACAGAACCCTTCCCTCCCCTATGTTCCACCCTAAACAAGAACCTCAGACCTTATCCGACTCCCCTTTTTGCCATCTATCAATAGCTTCTTGTTCTGTTGAAAAAAAAAATATTGCCCCCCCACAAAATCTTCAAGCGTGCTGGCTCTTGAAGAAATAATTGTGCCCCAGTGCCTTTCAGCGGATCAATCAACTGCCCTAATCTCCACCGCCTGTCTATTGTCGCTTTGCAAAGATCTGATCACATAAAAAAGAAAAAGAATCGACTGTCACCGGAGAACTAGGGCGGGCCTTCAAAGATACGGCCTGCCGTAACAAAAAATTGCCGAAGTACATCAGAAATGGCCTGGGGTAGTGAGAGCCCTGTTTGTGCTGTATTAATGGGAGTCTATGAACCCTTTGCACTTGACAGTCCCAATCCCAGTCTCCCAGGTCTGGAAAAGCCTTCTGTAAAAGCTGTACAATATAAGCTCTAGAGTTTGACCCCTCTTGCCCCTCCGGGACTCCAAACAGCTTTAAATTATGCTGCCGCTGGCAGTTCTCCAGATCTTCTCATTTGAGTTGCATAGCAGTTATATAGTCATCATGCTGCTGAAGCGAACTAGCAGTTTTAGTAGTAGCCTCCTTGGTATTAACCACCCTCTGCTGCAATTCCATGTCATCCTTAGCCAGTGACCCGACCTTAAGTGTCACTTCCTGCATGGACTGCTGGAGAATATGGTTATCCACCCTAGCTTGCGCATAATGCTCCTGTGCCTCTTCTCGCTGAGTTTTCAAAACTTGAAGAATCAAAGCGAGTGTCGGAAGATCATCCTGTTAATTTACAGATTGAGATTCTTCGGTGGTTGGTTGCCACCCTTGAGAAGAGCCAGATGGTTGGCCGGAGGGTATTGCTGAATGTACTACTGAGCTTGACTCTGAACAAGCCGCTCCAGTCGCTACCGCCATCATATTACCACAGCCATCATCTATTGGACTGACACCCAATAGCCTTGATATCATTGTCTTAACTCCTCCTTTTGTTTGAACCCAGCGTCGCAAGGGGCTATCAGTTGAAGCATCTTTAGTCCGTGATGGTGGAGCAGTACATTGCTTCTGGTCAAGCCCGTTATGGCCTTTCTTTGCACCTTTCATTGTTCTAGATTTTGTATTTTTCTTCTTCGCAGACAAATTAAGTACAGGAGAGACCCACTTTTCCCCGGGGTTGCTCAAAACCTGCTGAGAATGTCGAGGTGCTAATATGTTTTTATCAACTCACGCCTCACTATCTCTAATCAGTGTCCGAGATGGAGATTGCATATTACTATCAATATCTGAACTCAAATTAGGAAGAGTAAGGGCCAATAGTGTAGCAGAGATTGTAGCAGAAGAGCAGATTGTACTTCTCTGATCATATGTCACACCTGGCAAATCAACAAGTGCTAAGTTTCCACTGGAGCATGTATTAGCTTTGCTACCAATCTCGTTGGCTTCAGTTTGTGATTAATCCATTATCCCACCTTCCATGGAATCAAGCGCAGGTGCAGGCCGAAGCGTTAATGAGTCCATTCATGATATAGATACATTTAAGGCTACTGATTCCTCTATTGAGTCAATTGAAGATATTACACCATTCTCACTGTTGGTAGCGCGATCACATTAACAATATCAGCATCTTCAGTGTCATCAGCATTGTCAGCACTATTGATGTTATCTGCGCTATTGGGCTCCTCTAATATGCCAAAATGAGCCCTTCGTACATGACTGTGAGAGTTTGGGCCAGCGAGAGCATTCTCCATGCTACTTTGTTGCCCGGGAATTGCCTGTGTTACAATTTCAACTAACATGTTGCCAGTAATTGATTCAGCTGCAGAGCCTGTAGCAAACAGTTCCGCTGCCTTACCCGATTGCAGGCGGCGCAGTAACGGCTTACCGACTCTCAATGGAATTTTAGAAGAGTCCGCAGATTAAACCGCCAGTGCCTCTTCAGCCGCATCAGGCCGTCCGATGCCTGTAGAAGCTGAGGTATTCGCTGGCACCCGACTCGCATTGTCAGCACTATTGATGTTATCTGCGCTATTGGGCTCCTCTAATATGCCAAAATGAGCCCTTCGTACATGACTGTGAGAGTTTGGGCCAGCGAGAGCATTCTCCATGCTACTTTGTTGCCCGGGAATTGCCTGTGTTACAATTTCAACTAGCATGTTGTCAGTAATTGATTCAGCTGCAGAGCCTGTAGCAAACAGTTCCGCTGCCTTACCCGATTGCAGGCGGCGCAGTAACGGCTTACCGACTCTCAATGGAATTTTAGAAGAGTTTGCAGATTAACCTGCCTGTGCCTCTTCAGCCGCATCAGCCCGTCCGATGCCTGTAGAAGCTGAGGTATTCGCTGGCAGCCGACTCGCTGCCAAAGTGCCTCTAACTGATGTCTTTGGTGGGGCCATATCTTCGGGTCAGCCCAAATGCAGGTCGGCAGCCACAGACAAGCCTGGGGCCAGTCCACACCAATGGAGCGCCAAAGAACGAGCCACCAAACGAGCGATTCCTGAGTTGTGCAGCAGCCGCCCAATGCCTCCCCACACTGCTGCCTGCATCCGCTGTAGTAAGTCTTTCGCGTGGCAGAGCAATTCACAAGACAAATGTAGTGATATACAGTGATTAAGATAGAAAGAAAACACTTTACCTTTCCCTCCTCACGCCATCCTCAGAGTCGCCTCACTCCTTCATTTCTTTTCCTTTGTCTAAGCTGACTCCATCTTCATTTGTGAAGTTGAGTGCAGGAGCTCGGGAGCCTGTCTGTGTGCCTGCTCACACAAGCGGCGTCAATCCGCCATCTTGCTCCTCCCCGGATGAGTACCTTGCTGTAAAATAAGATGATTGAGATCCATTAACAAAAACTGAAGTGGTTGGGGAGGAATATAACAAATTTATAAGTGGCAAGATAGAGGCGCCAAAACCATGCAATTTGAGGGCGCACATCATAAATAGCCAATGAATATTGTGAAATGCTTTCTCCGCGTCAAGGGTTATGGCTGCAATAGGGAAGGAACTGTTAGATGCTAGATTTATAATATTAAGAAAAGTTCTGGAATTATCCGCTAAAGTCCTTCCCTTAAAGAATCCCGTCTGTTCTGAAACAATCAGCTGTGGAAGTAACTGATTAATACGAAAGGTCAATACCTTAGGGAAAATTTTACAATCTAAATTGATCAATGAAATGGGGCAATAATTAGCACACAAAGAGGTTTCCCTATCTTTCTTTGGAATAAAACAAATCATAGCCTCAAGAAAAGATCCTCGAGCCTCATTACGAGAAACAAAGGGGCCCATTCCGATCCGGGTCGGAAGGGCACCGAATGCGATCTGGCTGGAAAAACTACGAATTAGTTTTCCGGCCGAGCCAGTACGATGTGAGCTACATGAAATTCACCGACCGAGTCGTTTCCGGGTCTGAACCGCTCCGTGCGTCTCGGTCGTAAGCTAACCGTGGCGTGCAATGGATGCGATTCACAACCGAGCCAATACCATGCACGCGTTGGACAGCCTGTGAGCTGCCAGAGTCGGACTTCGGAGGTCTGCGTCAGACCCCCCCGACACCAGCAGCCGTATGACTCGCACACAGGGGGAGACCTATGCGTCTCCCTAACACAGGCCTGTACGGTGTGGATGGCACCGACAAGTACCAACTGTAGGGGGCACACTTGTTCCGTACCTATTCAGTCAATGGGAGCGCATGTACGTGTTGTACAACTGGCTCCCATTGACTTCTATGGGAGTCCGACCGAACCGAGTCCGACAGCATACGTGCGCACCGTACTCACTCGGTCGGACTGTAGGTCGGAAAACACTCCAGATCCGACTCAGTCGGAGTGCTTTCCGACCTGGATCGGAATCGGCTCCAAAGTGTTGAAAAAGAGATAAAAGATGAGGCCAAAGGATTTGAGAGAAAGAGGAATACAATTCAGCAGTAAAGTCATCCGGGCCAGGTGCCTTGTCCTTGGGTAACTTATACAAAGCTGACTCGGAAAGGAACATATCTGTATCCAATTTAGAACAATCAGGAGGGGGAAGAGCGGGGGAGTTGTGAATACAAAAAGAAATCCAAGGCAGCGTCAGAAGGGAAAGATTCAGGGGTATATAGGGTTTTAAAAAAGTCCGTAAAGCATTTCAATATCTCTTCATCTTAAAAGTGATTAACACCACAATCATTGAGGAGAAAGAATTCTGACACAAAATCTTTAAAGCGTCCAATAAAGGTAGGATCTTTGAGAAGATAATTATTAAAGCACCAACGACAGGATTTGGAAGATAGAGAAGGAAGATCTAAATTGATAAAGACTGGAGCATGATCGGAAATAAGAATGGAACCAATCTCAGCGTGTTGTAAATTGGGAAGAAAGTGTGGGCTCAAAAAAATATAATCAGTTATAGATGTAGAGTTATCTGTGGGGCAATAAAAGTGAATTCCAAAGAGTCGGGATTAGATATTCTCCAGGTGTCTAACAGGCCTCTCGAAAGTATTGTGCTAGCAAAGGTCTTTTGCAATTTGTTAGGAATATACCTAGAAGAAGATTTCCTATCTGTAAAAGGGTCCATTACCTGATTGCAGTCCCCACCCACTATGAGATTAGAGTCAGAACAGTGTGAAGAGTGTGTGACATGGATTGCCAAAACTGTGAATCAATACCTGTGGGACTATAACTGTTGAGGAGAGAAATACGGGATCCATTTATGAGAGTATGAAGAATAAACCATCGACCATCTGTATCCTTTTCCTCGCTTTCTATAGTAAGGGAAAGTGGCTTGTGGAATAGTATTGCCACTCCATTTTTCCTATTTTTAGCTGGGGAATTATAAGCATAACCTACCCTTTGTTTTTTAAGGGAATTAACATCCTTGTCATTAAGGTGCGTTTCTTGTCACATTGCAATCTTACATTGTAATTTGGAAAAATGAGTAAGCACCCTTTGCTTCTTGACAGGATTACGTAAACCCTTTACATTCCAAGAGATAATTTGAATGTTATCAGTCATTGCAAGGGGAAGGGCATTAAACATTAGCATGAGTTTTGTAAGATTGAAAAAAGTTAAAAACTCAATATGTGAAAATTTAAAGTCAACAACGTTAAAACATTGAAGTAAAAACAGATAAGAAAAAAGGGTGTGAAAGAGATAAAAAGTAGGGATTACACAAAGGTAGAGAGGAATAGGAGATGATAAAACTGATGAAGAAAAAGGAAAATACGAAAGGACGAGAAAAGAAAAGAAGAAAAGGAAAAGAAAGTACATGATAGACAAAGAGAGGTTGACAAGAAGCCGGAGGACTTCAGTCAAGAATGATGGAATACATATCCAGACTAAAAAGATTATCATGTGGAGGCGGGGAGCCGCAGAAGAAGAACAGATGGCAAAGTCAACAGGAGCCAATAGATAGAAAAATATGAAAAACTGGGAGCCTAATAAGAGGTAACAAAAAGGGAGAGACCGACAACATAAACAGAAAAAAACCTAAATTGATAAATATAAAAAAGGCAAACAACAGCAACAGGGATATCTGAAAGAAGGATTAACACTGACCAAACATTGGGAGTAACTGTGAACATTAGGAGCGAGATGGGAAGGCAGGAAGGAAGGAAACATCAGGGGAATGATTCTGTACGGGAAGGGAGACGTCTGTGGAGAAAAACCAAAGAAGTAATAAGAAATGGCCTCCAGAGAAGGTGGACAAACTATGGCAGTCTGCATTAACAACAACAAACCATAAATAACAACAGCAAAAGAAGACAAATGCCCTTAGAACATTAAAATGAGAAAAGTTAACTCAGAGAACTTAAGACAGAGCAAGAGGAGACAATTCTCAGGCCTCTCCAAAGTCCATCTCATCTCCTTTATGGCAAGAAATAAATTGTCTTAGATCTTCAGGACGATCAAAAGAGTAGGAACATTCTTTATTAGTAACTTTAAAAAAGCAAGGATGCACCAGGTCTTATATGGCATTCATGGATTGAAGAGCCGGGCGAAGGGAAAGGAATTATTTGCGACGAGCAGCAGTGGCACGGGCCACATCTTGAGAGAAGAAAACTCTTTGACCGGACCATAACATCTGCTTTCTTAGCTTTGCCGCTGAGAGAACCATTAACAGCTCAGTGTATTCCAGAAAAAGAACGATTATCCCTCTGGGGCGGTTAACTGACAAAGTAAAAGAAGAACCTCCGGATTTAGGACCAATGCAATGGGCACGTTGAAAATTGAGAGTAGGGGGTCCTTGAGACCAACGATTTTAGGAATATGTGTTTTTGAAAAGGTGAGCATGTCAGACCCTTCCTCTCCCTCGAGAATTCCATAAATTCGAAGGTTGTTGCACCTATTGCAAAAATTAATGGCTGGCCGCTAAAAGAGGGTTGACGCGTATCAAAAAACAGGCAGTGAAAAGCCTCCTCTAATCACGCCACAACCACACTGGGAACAGACTGTCTAATGATACCAGCACACAGCTGGAGAGAACACTTAAAGAATGATGACCAGACTCAGTCTCAACCGTCTCACAGGAAAGGCAAACTAGTTCAACGAATGAAGCCTCAACTAAATGTAGTCACCTTATGATGCTTTAAACAGGGCAAAAAACAGTACAACATGTAGAAAAAAGGACAGCTACCTGTGCCCCCACGCCCGCTCCTCAAGTAGAGTCAGTCCATTGCCCCAGAAATTGGCAAAATCAGCTCCGGTAAGTGGAAAGGTCCCGCTCGAAATGCTGAGCCTCAGCCGGACGCAGCCATCTTGTGCCACCTCAAGCCACGCCCCCAAATTTGTTTCCTTTTAACAATTGATAAACATAAGAATGCTTTGCACCCAAGGTCATATTGTGAACAAATGCTTATTGAAGCACTTTGAGCAGCTTTTGTTTTGCAATGATGTATTTGCCCATCTTGCACAATAGGAACTCATGATCTACAGCATTTTTTACAACCAGGTAAAATTGAGTGTCTTGTATTGTTTATTTCATAAACAAACATGTTTCCCCTCCTCAGGTGGGGACACAATTTTTACTATAACATATCCATTCACCCTTTTGGAACTTCCAGAGAATTCAAACCTAAGTAGCCTCAGCAGCATTGCTGAGTATACTTTTTTTCCTGTTAGTCAATTACAGTGCCAATACTATTACAATTGATGGGTCCGGGTCACAGTCATTTGAAATAAGATGCTATGTGTACTGGATCGGCAACTGTGAATTTAAATGAATAAGGAATCCATTGCAGATAGTACATTGACAAACCTACTAGAGATGCACTACCATATGGCTCCCCATCAGAACACAAGGCCCCGTTGAACTGGAGTGAACTACAGCCAATATTGTGAGGTAGCTACTAGCTTCCATCAACGCATCCAGGTTCTGGAACAATATCCGAGTATTCATCAGGAATGTCCCACTGCTGCTCCAAATTCAGGAAGGAGTTGATGAAGCATGTGAGAGACAGGCTCTTGTAAGTGGACACCTTGCACTGATGCAGACAACCCTTATGGTGATTTTAGTGGTCTTAGATAAACATAGAAAGCTCTCTAAGTAGCAGCTGTGGAGAGTAGCCTTCAGGCTTAGTCCAGAAGGAGTGTAAAGCAGTTGGTTTTACCAGTATACAATCTTGGAGGTATAGATTAAATGAAAAAGAACCACATAGTGTTTTTATAAAAATATGTATTTATTAAAAGACACTCACTAACACATTTAGATAAGGTGACCATACGGACTTCCTAGCGCTTGCGCGCTGCTTAGCCTGCTATAGGTTTTAATTCCCTGTTTTGTATTTCATTTGTGCTTAATTTGATTAAATTGCAAGCGCCCCCCCCCCCCCCCGGCCTACCTCTTGCACTATAATACCCCCCCTGGGGACCATTTGCACCGCCTTTGGCGGGTCCGGGACCACGGGCACCTGGGGTGATTTGGAGCACCATTTTGGATTGGGCTTGGGACTCTCGCATATTAACGCGTGACCTCGCCCGGAAGAGTCTATTTCAGCCCATCGCCAGTCGCGCAGCGGTGACGCGCAGCGGGAGCGCCTTCACTGCGCCTGAGTCTTGCCAGAGTCTTGCCAGAGTCTTGCCAGAGTCTTGCCAGAGTCTTGCCAGAGTCCTGCCCGTCTGCGCCCGTCAGCGCTAAGGCAGGGCTAGGGCAGGATATTCTGGACAACTCAGGATGCCTACCATCATGGAAATACTTCAGCTGCGACAGACAGTGGTATGTCATCATCATCATGTTGTGGACCCTCTATGTGGTCCCTATCAATGTCCTAGCTGTACATTCGCCCTCCCCACCCCTAAGTCTTTAAAATCTCTGTCGCGTAATTTTCACGCGTCTAGGGCGAGAACAGTGGTTACCGACGGCACGAGCCGTGCCTCTCTTAAGGTCTTTCACCTAAATGTCAGATCGCTTGTCCGCCATTGTATGGAGGTCTTTGCTCTGCTAGAGGACGAACAACCAGACGTCTTCTTCTTTACGGAGACATGGTTACATGACCAGGCCATGGTGTCTATCAATTTAGCTTTACCTAGAGGGTATACTATGTATACCCTACATCGAAATTCCAGAGGAGGTGGCATAGCAGCCGCTGTAAAATCTTGTTACCCGTGTATCTGGCAGAAAAGTTCAGTAGCAGCTTGTGAGTGTGCGCAATTCAGTATTACCCTATCTCCTCACTTTACGCTGTCTGGACTACTTATCTACAGACCTCCTGGTCCTGACGGAATTTTCCGCCTTAGTCTCCCTGAGGTAGTGGCGTCTCTAGCTCTGAAGACAGCCAATTTTACAATTATCGGTGACCTCAACCTCCATATGGATCAACCACTCACCAGTTCAGTTGGTACCTTACTAGCCGATCTGGAGGCCCTTAAAATTGTCCAGCTGGTCGACCAAGGGACTCATAGCGGAGGACATATACTCGACCCTTTTTTTACGAACATTCCGAATGTTCTACTTAGCGCTCCCACACCCATGGCCTGGACAGACCATTTCTTGGTACAAGGTCATATTACTCTATCGTCCCCTGTGTTCGAACCTTTCTCTCTAAGCGTCTTTAAACGTCCTTGGAAGAAGCTTCAATCAGAGGAATTTCAGCAGTTCCTCTTGACACACCGCGCTCCCTTTTCTACAGATATTACTTGTAGCTACGATAGCTTCTGTGAATGGCTTACGTCAGCCCTTGACTCCTTCATACCTGCCAGGTGGACTAAAATTAGATCTAGTCCCTCGAGTCCTTGGTATACGGACTCGCTCAGAATCCTCAAATCCGCCTGTAAAAAAGCGGAGCGTGCCTGGCGCAAAAGGTATGACGTTGAGCTCAAAAAAGCCTACAGATCTTGTACGAGGCACTACCATCAGGCTATTTGTAAAGCTAGAGCCACCTATTATGCGATGGAAATTAAAAATAGCCCAAATCCGACTAAGATCATTTTTCAAATCTGTAAGGAGCTAACTAGTAAACAGATTGCGACTCCTGTCAAAGCTACATTGACTCATTGCGAAGAAATAGCCACTTTCTTTGTAGAAAAAGTTGAGGCAATTTATAGATCTTTTTCCCAAGAATCTCGGGCTCTATGTCCGTCTAGTACCAAGCTTCTCACCACCCCACAACTTTTTTCCATTCGTGGCCCTAACCCAGAGGAGTTTAAAGAGCTAACGAGGAAAGTTAGGTCAGGTTCCCCTACGGACCCTTTGCGCCCCACACAATTTCAAGAGCTCGAAGAGTGCTGTTTTCCGGCGATCCTTGATCTTATTAATTTATCCTTTGGAACAGGAAGTGTTCCGGTCAAATGGAAACAGGCAACCGTTGTACCCATTTTGAAAAAACCTTCCTTGGACCCCTCTCTTCCTGAGAGTTACCGTCCCATCTCCCTCCTCCCCTGGATCTCCAAACTAGCGGAATCTCATGCCAACAACGTTCTGTCTTCCCATTTGTTGGAAGCTAACATCCTCGACCCCTCTCAAAACGGGTTTCGAGCGCATCATAGCACTGAGACCGCTCTCCTTGCGGTAGTGGAACAAATCAGAAAGCTGCTTGATAGAGACCAAACGGTAGCGCTGATCCTGTTGGACCTCAGCGCTGCCTTTGATACCGTCTCCCATTCCATCCTTCTTCAGCGGCTTTCTGAAGCTGGGGTTGGCCTGACTGCACTCGATTGGTTTCGGTCTTTTCTTACTGACCGATCCTTTCAGGTGTCCACACCGCCTTTTGTTTCCACCTCTCGTTCCATATTGCAAGGTGTTCCCCAGGGGTCGGCTCTCAGCCCGACCTTGTTTAATCTATACGTCCAACCCCTGGCCGAGGTAGCCCAGAGATACGGTCTCACCATGGTGTCCTACACCGACGACACCCAGTTGGCGGTGGCACTTAATGGTGAGTCCGCAATGGACGCTGCTGCCTTTCAGGTCGCTTTGCGAGGGATCATGGAATGGATGTCTGACAACAAGCTGCAGCTAAATGCCTCAAAAACCGAGGTCTTAGTCTTCGGAAAAAACACCGACCTCTGGGGCAACCAGTGGTGGCCTCCGGAACTTGGCCCTGCTCCGGCGCCCGCTGATGAGGTCAGGAATCTTGGGGTGTGGTTCGACAATAAGTTGTCCTACATTCCCTACACCAAAAGACTGGCCGGGATCTGTTTTGGCACCTTACAGTGTCTCAGACCGATCTTTAAATTTTTTGACCCCACCACCAGGCAAATCATAGTTCAGGCTATGGTTTTAAGCAGACTGGACTATGCTAGTTCGCTTCTACTGGGACTGAACAAAGCTGAGCTTCTCCGCCTTCAGCGTATCCAAAACGCGGCGGCCAGGATGCTGGTTGGCCTGCCTCGTTTTTGCTCTGCCCGTCAAACCATCCAAAATCTGCACTGGCTCCCGGTGGAACAGAGGATCAAATTTAAGGCACTCTGCCTTACTTTTAAAATCTTAAAGCTGTCTACTCCTCCTATCCTTGCCCAGACAATATCCCCTTATTTCCCGAACAGAGCGCTTCGCTCTGCGGGATCAAACCTGGCAATTGTTCCCCGCTTCAAAAGAGCTAGAATGGGTGGACGTTCTTTTTCGGTGCTAGCTGCCTCACTTTGGAACACCCTCCCCCCTTCGCTTCGTTCTATCACTAACCTTTTTCCTTTCAGGAAATGTCTGAAAACCTTTCTGTTTGCCACTACTTAGGTCCTCTAGCTCATCTGACTAGTATTTTCTTTTCCGTTATGTTTTACCGTCTTCTCAGCGCCAGGACGCCACTTTGCTGCGGCATCTGTGCGCTATACAAAAAGTCATAACATAACATAACATATCTCCTAGCCAGATATATTCACAATACTTTTCAATAGAACCAGGTAAGTAGCACCGAATACACAGTGGTCACCAGGGGGGAACCAAGCCATATACTAAAATAGTGGTATGCGAACCATGACTTGAGTCAAGACAATATTCAGAGGACATAGAAGTGTTGGGGGTCCAAGGAGCCAACCAAGGTGAGTATCTAGAAGCCCCATGAAGGTCATGTGCAGTGTAGGAACACAACCGCGTTCGCCGTACAAATCAAAATGCAAGTCACAGTTGAAATTTTGAAGAAGAAGGACCCTTCCCAGTGGACCCTGAGAAACCCTGTGAAAGACAGAAGGTTGAAGAGCCACTCCACCCGTGGATACCTTAGAAACCAGGATACCTGACCCGGGGAAGCCGGGTGCATAGGTGTGAAATGGCATCAGAAACCGCTGTCAAACCCAGTGGAGGACTTCAGGAAGATGCGGCTGCTGGAGAAGGTAAAAGTGTCCGGTGGAACCCAAAGGTGGATTCAAGTTGAGAAGTACCTGAAGCAGAGGGGACAGAGTCTATGCCACTTGGAAGTGACCAGGTAGCACAAAGGATGACTGCCCACAGATATCAGGTGTTGTAAAAGAGTTGCCAGTGACATTGGAACTGCAGCTGTGTGGACCAGGTGATATTGTGGAAGACCAGGAGCCATACACAAGCTGTCCCACATCAGATGTCGAGAATTGAGGGATCGGTGTCCGGCGGGAGCACCAATAAGCCTTGACAACTGCAAACAATGTGGGAGTAGAAGAAGGTGCAATGTTTGGATCAGCAAGGTCCAGGAGACTCACCACAAGCAGGGGAGTCGGGGCCAGCCCTGAGCAACCAGGGGATCCCAAAGGATTCAAAGGTGATCCTCAATAGGACCCACAGGCAGGAGTTACTGGAATCGCAATAGGACATCGAGCAGCTCAACTAATAAGCAGAGCCACATTGCATGTGATGTGGTGAGGACAAAGATCTTGGTCACTGGAGGTGCTTGAGGTCGGGGCCACTGGGAGCCTGAAGATCTTGGTGGAAGGAATCCAACAAGCCTTTTCTAACTGCAAGCCAACACAATGCACAGGATTCAGTTACTGCGGCTCCGACGAGGTATACTGGCCTCAAACTTGGTCAGACAACAGGGCAGGCCTCGTGAGATGTGAGGAACCACCACATGTGTTGCTGAGCCTTTGGAAGTCTGTAGGAGCCTAGGATCAGCAGACCGGTCAGCTTAGCTGCGGTGCCCGCAGATGCAGGGAAGTGACTCCTTCACTTCAAGGGAGATTACTTCAGGTGGCTTGGATGTCCACAGGCCCTGGACGGGTTCCTGTATGGAGCACAGGCATGGACATTGTCACAGATGAGCAGGGCAAAGAGATCAGGAGCAGCAGGAGTCTTCCCGCTTGCAGCCTTGATTCCCAGAGCGTAGTCCAGAATGCCCAGACGGTCGAAGTTGAAGTGGTGTCTGAATTCTATTGTGTCCCATGATAAATCTAGGGACCCACCCATATGTAAGCCCTTAAGTACCTTAAGGGAAGGGTTGGGATGATACAGGGGTCCCACCCAAATGAGGGGCTGAACAAGGGGGAGGATACTCCTTGCCCTTTGTCAAGTTTTATGGCAGAGCGGGTGCCTATGGCTCCCTGAACGAGTTTGAGCTGAACTATGCATGGAGGGCACCAAATGTGCCCTGCACACAGACTCTGTGGCACTGGCAAGCACTCCCACCCTGACCCAATACACTAAACCTTGTGTGGGAGGTGCTCACACCTCCCTGTGACAGGATGCCTATTGTTCTGCCTTTCACTGCTCGAACTTGGCTCAGCAGCAAGAGGGCAGAATCGTGTCTCTACAGCAGCCATGTTGTGCTGCCCGGGTCTAGAAGACTGGTACCAGGAGCACTGAGGGCCTAACGGAGAGCCTTTATAGTGCTTGGAATCATACCTCTCACACCGTTTATGGTGTGGGGGTATGATTCCAACATGTTTGATACCGAACACAACAGGGTTCGTTACAGCCAGTTTCAAGATGGTCATCACATAATGACGCAGTGCCCCTCTCTATGTTATATGGCTGTCTCACTTACAACCCAGGAGAATGTAGGGGCGTCCCGCTCATGCAAGGCACCCTCACACTTAGAACTGAGCACCCTGCCTTCAGGATTGAAAAGGCCTGCTGTCGGGGTGACTTATAGGTTTTAAGTGCAGTGACCTTAGTTATAGGGAAACCTATATCTTCCATAAGTGGTGCTAGCACCAGCTTACACAGGCTGCAATGGCAGGCCTGGAGAGATAGTTTTAATGGTGTCCCATAGGTGGCATAATACATGCTTTAGCCTATGGGGGACCTCTAGAGTACCTATGGCCTGGGTACCTTAGTGCCATATACTAGGGACTGATAAGGGTACCCCAGTATACAATCTGGGATGTACCTAGGTACTTACCATGACAATTTAGGGGAGAAAGCAGAGAAACTGGGGTCCTGATTAGCAGGATCCCAGTCAGACTACTCATAAACAGCATTACATCCAACAAAAAGTGGGGGTAACCATAGAAGCAGATCCTACTTTCCTAAACAGCACCTCTTTAAAGAATAGATCACCTTATTGCAGTACTCGTCTCCTCCTAGAACACAGCTACCTCTCCTTTCACTCATGACTGTATGCTTACTTTTGATCCTGTACTGTACTCAGTTGACTTTTGACTAGGTTTGCGTTAGTCAAATACCACATATATACATGCTCCGCTATGAATTGATAGACAATTGAGTTGGTGATAGGTAATTGTTTTGGCTGTTTCACAGGCATGGACAAGGGCCTTTTTACCTCCCGGATCCAAAGAGTCTTTAAATCCCTTTGAGCAAAATCTGGTAAGCCCACCATAACTTACATTTAGTATTCATTAGCATAAAGATCATGTGCATAAGGGCTTTTTTTGGTTGGACATGTCACACAAGATAGCGAGTTTCTAAATCAGGGCTGAGAGCATTTTTTCACCTGCTTTTGGAGAAGACCCTGGAGCCTGAACTACGATGGCAATTATGAGTTTCACCTTTGTCTAGTTTCTGTGCTGCAATCCACATTTAGTCCAGATAAAGCCTGCTACATTGCATTTGCCAAAGCTGTTTGCTTGTACAAGCATCCTTACTCAATTCTCCTCTTGGAGTTTCAAATCAGTGACATCTTATTGCACCTTCCTGTGAACTGTTCCTACCCACCTTCCATTTGGATCCCTAGGAAAATGGCAGCAAAGCTACTCCCTCCTATCACTGGCTTAAGTGTTTCAAGGTAGCACAGGGTTTAATTGCCTTGGTTTTTCCTAAACCCCCCTTAGCTTGCTAAAGATTACAGCTCTGTAGAGCTGATACGTCATGTTTTTTTACTTAAAAGAAAAACAATTCTGTAGATCCAGCTGAGAGGAGAAACTCGCTGCAATCTGATTTCATTAAGCAGGGTAATGCTTCATGGAGTGGAGTGGAGTGGAGTGGAGTGAAGTGGAGTGGAGTCAGTGGAGAGGCCAAGTTGATTCAGTCCTTTTTGAATGGCAAGTATAGGAAAGAGCTTGGGTACAAGCTATGAGGATTTGCAGACCAGATGACCTTCACTGAATCCAAAGTATAATCGAAAACTAGGTCTGGAAGCCCACCCACCATGCAGGATGGTAGTACACACATAGGTCAGCAACCTGGCAGTTATGAAGGCCACTGAGCTAAAGTACATTGCTGAATCTCTTCATATTTTCAGCATCTGACACATGGTTTGGAAGGTAAAGACCAACTTTAGGGCTCCCCCTTTCACCTCTTGGGAGCCCAAGAGCAACTTTAAGGTGCCTCCTTTCATCCTAGAAAACTTGAGTGGGCAACGTTGGCTGAAGATAGTTGTGCTTAACTTAAAACTTCTGGACACATTGTCATGGAACGTATGGTTTCTGAGATATAATGAGTTGAAGTTCTGTTTCCACCATAAGCTTAAATCTGGATGTACACCTGATCCTGGAGGATGCTAACATGTCCATGGGTGTGTCAGACATGTGAGTTCCTTCTTCACTAGAAAATCACGACTGTTACTAGCCATTCATGAGACACCCTTGCCTGAAGTTGGTGACACCCATTGGGTGTCAACAAGATACCAGGCCATATCACAGTATTGAGTATCTTTCAAGATAATGTGCATTTCAAGTCTTCTAGTGATCTCTAAAATGTTGTTCTGCAGTCCTTAATACCAACAATTCATTTACTGGGTTGTACATGATAGATCTAGTAGTGGTCCCGAGGATAATACAAGGAGAAAGAGCTGAACTGCCAACGTCCTCAGTGATTGTGTACTCAGCGGAAGGGTTTCATTGTGGAGAGGTGGGCCATAACACCTTCATTTTCTAAAATTCAAGATCAAATTGTGGGCGTTGTTTTGACCACAGAAAGTGCAAGGATCTAATTATTTACTGTGATTTGTTTTTACTTTTCTCCGTGTCAATAAAAGCATAGTTCCTTTTATAAGCAATAGCTCAGACTAGGAACTTTATTTACTGTATGCGATTAATGCGTCATGCAAGGTCTGAGATCTATAACTTTGTTAGGGGCATATTTACAAGCGGGCGATAAAAAATTATCGCCGCTTTTGCAGCCGTTTCGTCTGAAATGCCAGAAACCGGTCCTAGGAAGCTTGTTTCCGGTCCAGGGAAGGCATGGCTTGGCAGTTCGGGCTGGACTGTTCCCATGAGGCACAGGGTCAGACTGATTTGCATATGGCCATGTCTGAACTGGGGTGGCAGAGTGGGCTAAAGAACGGTGATGGATCAAACCCAGATCTGTGGACTGGGTGTGAGTGTTTGATTGGTTCTGATGCTCCGTCCATCACCACCCCCTTTTGTACCGCTTTGTTCGCCATAAGTTGGCAGGGTATGCTCAGACGTGAGTCCCTTGCTCACTTTGCCACTGGATTCAAGCAAGCCTGGCTGAAGACGGCTGAAATGCCAGAAACCGGTCCTAGGAAGCTTGTTTCCGGTCCAGGGAAGGCATGGCTTGGCAGTTCGGGCTGGACTGTTCCCATGAGGCACAGGGTCAGACTGATTTGCATATGGCCATGTCTGAACTGGGGAGGCAGAGTGGGCTAAAGAACGGTGATGGATCAAACCCAGATCTGTGGACTGGGTGTGAGTGTTTGATTGGTTCTGATGCTCCGTCCATCACCACCCCCTTTTGTACCGCTTTGTTCGCCATAAGTTGGCAGGGTATGCTCAGACGTGAGTCCCTTGCTCACTTTGCCACTGGATTCAAGCAAGCCTGGCTGAAGACGGCTGAAATGCCAGAAACCGGTCCTAGGAAGCTTGTTTCCGGTCCAGGGAAGGCATGGCTTGGCAGTTCGGCCTGGACTGTTCCCATGAGGCACAGGGTCAGACTGATTTGCATATGGCCATGTCTGAACTGGGGTGGCAGAGTGGGCTAAAGAACGGTGATGGATCAAACCCAGATCTGTGGACTGGGTGTGAGTATTTGATTGGTTCTGATGCTCCGTCCATCACCACCCCCTTTTGTACCGCTTTGTTCACCATAAGTTGGCAGGGTATGCTCAGACGTGAGTCCCTTGCTCACTTTGCCACTGGATTCAAGCAAGCCTGGCTGAAGACGGCTGAAATGCCAGAAACCGGTCCTAGGAAGCTTGTTTCCGGTCCAGGGAAGGCATGGCTTGGCAGTTCGGGCTGGACTGTTCCCATGAGGCACAGGGTCAGACTGATTTGCATATGGCCATGTCTGAACTGGGGTGGCAGAGTGGGCTAAAGAACGGTGATGGATCAAACCCAGATCTGTGGACTGGGTGTGAGTGTTTGATTGGTTCTGATGCTCCGTCCATCACCACCCCCTTTTGTACCGCTTTGTTCGCCATAAGTTGGCAGGGTATGCTCAGACGTGAGTCCCTTGCTCACTTTGCCACTGGATTCAAGCAAGCCTGGCTGAAGACGGCTGAAATGCCAGAAACCGGTCCTAGGAAGCTTGTTTCTGGTCCAGGGAAGGCATGGCTTGGCAGTTCGGGCTGGACTGTTCCCATGAGGCACAGGGTCAGACTGATTTGCATATGGCCATGTCTGAACTGGGGTGGCAGAGTGGGCTAAAGAACGGTGATGGATCAAACCCAGATCTGTGGACTGGGTGTGAGTGTTTGATTGGTTCTGATGCTCCGTCCATCACCACCCCCTTTTGTACCGCTTTGTTCGCCATAAGTTGGCAGGGTATGCTCAGACGTGAGTCCCTTGCTCACTTTGCCACTGGATTCAAGCAAGCCTGGCTGAAGACGGCTGAAATGCCAGAAACCGGTCCTAGGAAGCTTGTTTCCGGTCCAGGGAAGGCATGGCTTGGCAGTTCGGGCTGGACTGTTCCCATGAGGCACAGGGTCAGACTGATTTGCATAAGGCCATGTCTGAACTGGGGAGGCAGAGTGGGCTAAAGAACGGTGATGGATCAAACCCAGATCTGTGGACTGGGTGTGAGTGTTTGATTGGTTCTGATGCTCCGTCCATCACCACCCCCTTTTGTACCGCTTTGTTCGCCATAAGTTGGCAGGGTATGCTCAGACGTGAGTCCCTTGCTCACTTTGCCACTGGATTCAAGCAAGCCTGGCTGAAGACGGCTGAAATGCCAGAAACCGGTCCTAGGAAGCTTGTTTCCGGTCCAGGGAAGGCATGGCTTGGCAGTTCGGCCTGGACTGTTCCCATGAGGCACAGGGTCAGACTGATTTGCATATGGCCATGTCTGAACTGGGGTGGCAGAGTGGGCTAAAGAACGGTGATGGATCAAACCCAGATCTGTGGACTGGGTGTGAGTGTTTGATTGGTTCTGATGCTCCGTCCATCACCACCCCCTTTTGTACCACTTTGTTCGCCATAAGTTGGCAGGGTATGCTCAGACGTGAGTCCCTTGCTCACTTTGCCACTGGATTCAAGCAAGCCTGGCTGAAGACGGCTGAAATGCCAGAAACCGGTCCTAGGAAGCTTGTTTCCGGTCCAGGGAAGGCATGGCTTGGCAGTTCGGGCTGGACTGTTCCCATGAGGCACAGGGTCAGACTGATTTGCATATGGCCATGTCTGAACTGGGGTGGCAGAGTGGGCTAAAGAACGGTGATGGATCAAACCCAGATCTGTGGACTGGGTGTGAGTGTTTGATTGGTTCTGATGCTCCGTCCATCACCACCCCCTTTTGTACCGCTTTGTTCGCCATAAGTTGGCAGGGTATGCTCAGACGTGAGTCCCTTGCTCACTTTGCCACTGGATTCAAGCAAGCCTGGCTGAAGACGGCTGAAATGCCAGAAACCGGTCCTAGGAAGCTTGTTTCCGGTCCAGGGAAGGCATGGCTTGGCAGTTCGGGCTGGACTGTTCCCATGAGGCACAGGGTCAGACTGATTTGCATATGGCCATGTCTGAACTGGGGTGGCAGAGTGGGCTAAAGAACGGTGATGGATCAAACCCAGATCTGTGGACTGGGTGTGAGTATTTGATTGGTTCTGATGCTCCGTCCATCACCACCCCCTTTTGTACCGCTTTGTTCACCATAAGTTGGCAGGGTATGCTCAGACGTGAGTCCCTTGCTCACTTTGCCACTGGATTCAAGCAATCCTGGCTGAAGACGGCTGAAATGCCAGAAACCGGTCCTAGGAAGCTTGTTTCCGGTCCAGGGAAGGCATGGCTTGGCAGTTCGGGCTGGACTGTTACCATGAGGCACAGGGTCAGACTGATTTGCATATGGCCATGTCTGAACTGGGGTGGCAGAGTGGGCTAAAGAACGGTGATGGATCAAACCCAGATCTGTGGACTGGGTGTGAGTGTTTGATTGGTTCTGATGCTCCGTCCATCACCACCCCCTTTTGTACCGTTTTCGTCCGAAAAGCGGCGATAATTTTATCGCCTAATTAGCAAGGCCACGCTAACGCGTGAAACCTTGCTTTAGCGTGGGGATTCCTAATGCCCAGCTTTGCATCTCTAATGGGATGCAAAGTGGGCGTTCCTGACCTAACATGACAGGAGAAATGTCGCTAAGCGACATTTCTCCTATCATCAAGCCGCACGCTATGAAGCATAGCGTCAGGAAAAGTAGCGATAACCCCTGTTATCGCTACTTTCCTTACACCTGCTTCAGGACTGACTTGGCCATGATATCCTATGGTAGGTGGATATTATGGCTAAGTTTGTGAGTCCCTATCAACAAGCTAACGCCACATTGCGAGAGATTATCGCTGGGTTTCCAGCGATAATCTCACGTTAGGCAGTTAGCGAGAGGATTTTTATCGCTGAGGAGAGAAGCGTTGCTAATAGCACGCTATCTCAGCGATAAAAATCCACGTTACCCGGCAATAATTATCCTCACGCTAAGAGCGCTGAGCGATAATTATCGCCGGGTGTTTCTGTTATGCCCCTTAACCTCTTACCCAAGCTGCTAGTGGTCAGACAGGAACTCAAAAGCATTAACCGCGCTACCTAGTGGGAGTAACGCACGATCTGAAGCCATTAGATGTCTGTGATAAAAGTTGAGACCAATAACGAAATTGCCGAGCAAAGTCCCAGAGAAACACATTGAAACAACAATAAAAAGGAGTATGATTTTACACTTTTAAATATGTCATAATTGTTAAAGATACCTTTAAAACAGGAACCGGTATTATAAGCTGTTTTGAAGCTATTTTGAGGAAATCGGGTTATTTCTAAGCAATAATCTTCTAGGTATGAGAAACCGCGAATTGAAATGGTTGAGCCTGAAGACAAACTGCTTCAAAGAGCAATTTTAATTGAAATGATAATCATGAAAGTTTTTATAGCCAAAGTTTAAATGTGCATCAGAATTACCCAGTTATGGTGGGAAATATGCATGTGAATTGCTATCCATATTAATACAGACAGATGCTTTAATCAAATCACATAACTCCTCCACCGTGGCCTTTGGCCCTCTGCTTCTTGGTTCTTTGTTTTATCCGACTAAAGATTATCCTTTCCTACTTCAAACTTGGTTTAATATCTCACACTTTTTCAATCATTTTTCAATTTCCTCTCAGCCATTTCTTAAACATTTGTAATCATATCATTTCATCATTGTTGTGGCAGGAGACCCGCCATGGGCATGTTAATATCACTAAGGCATCTCCATGGCAACACAACTGTTTTGCAAACAGTCTGTGCCTATGTGCAGTGAGCCACATTTTAAGAAACGATTTTAAAAGAAGAAGGCGTCATCTGAAGACTTTAAATCCTGCCTTGCCAGCTATATGCAGTTAGGAATATGGCACTGACTCACCTTTTAAATATTTCTGTAATTTGAGGCATAATATTCAATCATGAAATACTATCGAGCAGGCAAAAAAACATCTGGTTACTATTGTTATTTCTGGTATCATGGGCCCTCTTTGGCAAGAAATGATACATTCTAAGAGTTTCTAAGATGCGTTCTAAGTTAATCAACTGGAGATTAAAGGGATGTGCTTGCAGAGGAAATTTGCTACAAGCTAGAAGCAGGCAAGATGGACAAAATTAGAGAGTTTGGCAAGAGCAGTAGGTAGGATAGAAAGAATATGACGTTAATATGTTAGAAATACAAGTACAATAATATATATATATATATATATATATATATCTATATATATATATATAGTATTGTATTTTTACTTTATTGCTCTGTAGAGTGGTTTATGGGCTGTCTTTACGATGATATAATCTGTATTTCAGAGACAACTATGAAATATTTTCCTTATTACACAGTTCCCTGTAATATATGGGTTTTTAGCTGTGCTGCAAGAAGTATTGTTTACAATTCAAGGGATGTACAACCTGCCCACAGCAAGCCCACAGCAAACCATTAGTTATTTTCATTGTTACTCTCATTTGCAATCTTTCACTTGCTTAGCTCGCATAGGCTTCCCTTCCTTTCTTGTGTTAGCTCCTCCTTGGAGCATGGATGAAGAATATGTGCTTTTCATCATCTTTCTTCTTTCTTGTCTTTTTGCAATGTCCTATTTGTTTCATTTTATACATGTCTCAGTATTACTACCAGATAGTGAATGTGCTTCCTGCTTTTAACACAAACATGCAGCTTCTTATGTATGTTGCTTTCATCTTATCTTTATTGATGCTTTACTACACGCACAACTATACTAGTCTATGCCACTCCACTCTACACTAATCCACTCTACACTGGCGTAACCAAAAGTGAGGGGGCCTGCCTGCATGGTACGTAGAGGGGCCCCCTCCGGGCTCAATCAGGAGCTCTCCGGCCAGAGTGCAGTGCCGAGGGGGGCCCCTTGGAGATTGGGGCCCCCCTGCACCGCGGGGGCTGGGGGGGCCTGTGTTACGCCCCTGCCACTCTACACCACTTCACTTTAGCCACTCCACTCCGCTCTATGCCACTTCATACTACTCAACACCACTCCACTTTACATTTTGCCACTCTACTCTATGCCCATCCACTCCAAGACACCCCACTTTACGCCACTCTACACCAGTCAACTCCACACCCCTTCACTCCACACCACTCAACTAGTGTATCCCATTCTACTCTATGTTATTCCACTCCATTCCATTTCACTCCACTCTACACCACTTTGCTCTAAGCCACGCTACACCCTCCATTCTACTGTACACTATGCCAGTCTACTCTGCTATATGCCACTCCACTCTACTTTATGCCACTCTGCCCCATGCCACTCCCCTCCATGGTACTCCACTCCACACTACTTCACTTTACGCCACTCCACTTTATTCCACTCCACTCTACTCTAATCCACTCCACTCTATGCCACTCTACTCTATTCCACTCCACTTCATGTCCCTCTACTCTATTCCACTCTCTAGGCCACTCTTTGCCATGGCCCTCTACTCCATGCTCCTGTACTCCACTCCACCCATTCTTTGCTGCTCCACTCTATGGCACTGTACTCTACACCACCTTATTCTATGTCACTACTCTATTCCACCTCACACCACTCTACTCTATGCCACTCTATGCCAGTCAATTGTATGCCACTCTATGCCCTCCACACCACTTTAATCCACTCTACTTCAATCTGCACCACTCTGTGCCACTCCATACTACTCAACAGCACTCTACTCTATGCCATTTTGTTCCACACTATGCCACTCTACACTACTCTATGCCCCTCTCTTCCATGCCACTCTACTCAAAGCCACTCTACTCTATGCTACTCTAAGCCACTCCACCCCACTATATGCCACTCCACTCTGTCACTTAACTCTACTCTACCCCACTCTACCCCACTCTACACCTCTCCATTCCACTACACTCTATGCTATTCCACTCTACTCTATGCCACGCCACTTCATCTTACTCTATGCCACTCTACTCTATGCCAATCAACTCTATGCCATTCCACTCTACTCCACACTATTCTACACCACTCTATGCCACTCCCCTCCAACCCACTCTAGTGTACACCGCTCTGCGCCACTCCACTCTATGCCACTCCACGCTTCTCAACTCATATCAATGCCATTTTCCAGTACTGAACACCACTCCTATCTGCACCACTCTAGTCTACATTACTCTATGTGATTATACACCACTCCACTCTATGCCACACTCCTCTACACCACTCCAATCTATAATGCTTAACTCTACTCATGCCACTCTACATCACTCTACTTTATGCCCCTCTATGCCATTCCACACTACCCCAAACCACTCTACTCACAGCACTGTACTCCACTAAATCCCGCTCTATGCCACTCTACTTTATGTCACTCTACTCTACGCCACTCTGCACCACTCGACTCCACACCTCTCCACACTGTACCAATCTACTCTACGCCTCTCCACTCTATGGCACTCTATTCTACATTATTTTATGCCACTCCACTTCACTCCACTCCAGTGTACACCACTCTTAGCCACTCCATTCTATGCAATTCCACAGCTCTCCACTCGGCACAATGCCACTCTATGCCACTCCTTGCCACTTTACTGTATGTCACTCTACTTTATGATTCCATACTCAACGTCACTCAACTCTATGCTACTCTACACCCCACCACTTTATTTTATGCTACTTTACCCTACTCCACTTTACAACACACCACTTTATGCCACTTCACTCTACGCCACTTTATTCCACTCTACGTCACGCTGTGCCAGTCTATCTCACTCTAATTTACACCACTCTACTCAGCGCTTTTGTACTGTATGCAACTCTACTCTATGCCACTTAACTCTACACCTCTCCATTCTATGCCACTCTAGTCTATGCCACTGCACATCACTCTACCCTATGCCACTCCACTTTACACCACTCTACGCCACTCTACTCTGCAACACTCATTCAACTTTATGCTACTCTGTACCACTCAATGGCACTAAATTTTAGCTAGGCTGAACAGCAGCTATGCTGCCCCACAACATGACTAAAAGAAATTGGCCAAGCCAATAGCTCTCACAAAGGTGAGATCTATTGGTGGTGGCAATGGATGTTATTCTATTGCATTTTGTGCAGCAAAAGCACCAAAACCATGACATTGTCTTGACATTCCAATGAGTTCCCATTGTTAGAGTCAAGTGAAAAGAACAGACTTCATCAACAGTAGCTCTGTTCCTCATATAGAATGTAATTTAAAAAATCAAAATAGTGTATTAAAATAACTCTGCAATTTAAACTACATAATTAAGTATTATTCTATTCTTTTTACTGCAGATTCACAAACAGTATAGTCCAGTATTTCATTTACTATTTTCAAGAAGCATTTCCTGTTTAAAAAACACTATTTTAAAGCCAACTACCCCAAAACAAATATGTAATTTTAATAGTACTTAATGGCTTACCTATACAACTGTTCCTGTATTGCCACCCAGGGAGTCTGGTGACATACTTAACCATGAGGCCAAAGGCTTGTAAATGTCACCTAAACCCCTCAATGTCAATATTGAACATATTAGATCAATATCAATTATATATCTTACGTACATGTTAATGTTTTAACTAGCCAATTCCCCACTTCCATTTGGAGCCCTTCCTCTCTTGTTTTACTGCAAATCTTTACATTAGGTCCAAAGAAAGATGCCTCCTGCCAGCTTCTATATGGAGTAGCTCTGATCCTTCACACTTAGATGTGGTGTCCTTCATCCCCCTGTCAGTGTGAGAGCTGGATTTTCTTCTTGCTGAGATTGCAGTCACAAAGTCTGAGATGGCCATGAGCAATGAATGATAACTGTTCCTGCCAGCTAGACTTGGCATCACCAAATCAAAGGAAGAGCTGCAAAAGCTATCCTTTGTTCTTACAGCTGTTCCTGTCGCAAATAGTTAATTGCTTCAAATTAACCACTCTCTGACAACAACGTTCGCTTTTTCAGTCTAGAGCCAACAAAGTTATCTTCCAGGAACTGGGTAAATAACAGCCAGCCAAGAATTTGTATTGGGCCTTTGGAGTATGGCTGAGATGGAAACCGTTCTAAATCAGTTTTCAAAGAGAAAAAGTGTACTTTCTATAATTTACTTTTCCAATAGAGTCTTGAAACTAGGTCAAAAAATTTTTTAATCATCTGACTAGCATTATCCTAGGCAGAGTTATAAAATGATTATTTTGTCCATATCTAAATTATACCAAATAGTGATGGATGGAATGCTTGAATTAATCTAACCCAATGGTAATCACTTACGCCACATCCCAATCCATTGTTATGTTGCGCTCCATGCCACATCAGTTTGGACCCAGCTATACGCAAATCAGTCTTGACCCTGTTCCATAGGAAGACTAAAGCCTCAACTGCCAAGCCAGGTCCTTCCTGAACCAGAACACAAGCAACTAAGAACTGGTTTTGCCCTAGTTATGGACTCATCAGCCGGGTACAGCTTGGCTCCAGTGACACAGTGTTTACGGGACCCACATCTGGATATACCCATCCCACTCAGGGCAAGCGACACTATAAGTATGCAAAACAATTATGGATGGACTGCTTGAATTATTCTCAGCCACTGGTAATCACTCAGGCCACATCCCAATCCATCGTTACTTTGCACACCATGTCACCTCAATTTGGACCCAGCTATAGGAAAATCTGTCTTTAAACCTGCTCTAATAGGAACAGTCCAGTCTGAACTGCCAAACTAGGTCCTCCCTGAATTGGAAAACAAGCAATTCAGGACCAGTTTTGCCCTAGATTTGGGCTCACCACCAGGGTGTAGCTTTGAGCCAGTGACATGGGGGACAGACAGGTGCCTTGCTGGGCATGGAAAATTATTAGGGAAACTGGTAGAAAGCAAGTAAAATGAGAAAAATAAAATTGGAAAGTATCCACAATACATACAAGGTCCCCTACATGAGTCACTGACACAATATTGTGGTAAACAATATACTTGACAAAATGATTGTGTCACAAATATCTTACACCACAATATCATGATTCTATACTTATAATAGTAAGTACAAAATATCGTTAAACAAATATAATGGACAGTAATATAATCCAAAAATTGACAAAATATAGCATTTAATCTCGTATATATTTAACACTTTAATATATAATTTTAATGTAATGTGAATGAAATATATTCCACTAATACTTAATACTAAATGTAAATGTACTTATATCAACACAGAAATGCATATATAAGTGTTTTTATATATATATATATATATATATATATATATATATATATATATATATATATATATATATATATATATATATATATGTATATATATATATATATATATATATATATATTCACTGAAAAAACCACAGGTTTCAGGCACGTTATAATTAGAAATTAGCATTTAAAAAACATTAGAAATTCACTGAAAAAAACGTAGGTTTTAGGGAAAGTTATAGTTAGTTGGACATTTCACGCGTGCAAAATCAGTGAAATTCCCCCTTTATAGTTAGTTCAGATAACTATAACTCGCACCCCCGCAATGCACTGCTGATGACGTCACATATTACATCACTCATGACATGGTCAGTGACATCACTGATGACATCCCAATGACATCACTGATGACATCATCCAGTGACTGTGTGTTTCAGTAGAGTATAAATATGTTTAATATATATAGGGAAAGGCGTATTGAAAAATGAGTTGGTGTATAAGTGTCTAAATGGATGATTTAGTAGGTGCGTGACTGACTCTATAAGTGAGTGATTAAACGTATCTTACTGAATGCATTGGTTAGTGACTAAACTGTGTGAATGTCTGTATCCGTCTGTCTGTTGGTGTGTAAGCAGCTGCATGGGTTTGCGAATAGCTACATGAGTGTCTATATGGGTTATTGATTGGTTGTCTGAGTATCTGTATGGGTGCCTGAGTGTTTGTGTGGGTGGGGTGTGTGTGACTCTGTGCATAGATGTGTGAGTGAGTGATTTACTGGGTGCATGGTTTCAAGAGTGCATCTGTGATGGACTGTATGGGTTGGTGAATGTCTGTATGGGTGTGTTTGTGAGTGAATGTATATCTCAATGGTACATGTGTGAGTAACTACATATGTGAAAGGCAGTATATATGTGTGTTGGAGGATATAAATGGCTATACGTGAGAGTGTGTGATTGTGAGAGTGGCTGTATGGATGAGTGTGTGCTTGTATCAGTGATTATATAAGAGCATAGGAATGTGTTAGTATTTGTATGAGTAATTGAGCTGGTGTGTGTATAACTGTATAGGTGAGTAAATGGTAGTGTGATTAATTATTTGCATGACTGACTAAGTGTGTGAGTACCTCTATGGTTGAGCGGCGGTCTGTTAGTGTCTATATAGGTGTATGAGTGCATATGATAGTCCTGTTCCGATGTGACCATAAATATGAGTGACTGTACGGGTAAGTGAGTGGATGTGTGTGTAAACCTAAGAATCAGTGAAGGGGTATGTAGTTTTTGGTGCTGGATTGTCTATGGTTTTGAGAATGGCAGTCTGTAATTTAGAGCGGGTGTATCAAAGGTTATATTAGGGTGTGAGAAGATGCATCAAATTATCACATGGATGATGTCATCAGGGATGTCATCAGTGGTGTAATTTGAGATGTCATCCGTGATGTCACTTACCATGTCATGAGTGAAGTAATATGTGACATCATCAGCAGTGCATTGCGGGGGCACGAGTTATAGTTAGCTGAACTAACTATAACAGAGGAATTTCTCTGGTTTTGTACTAGTGAAATGTCCAACTAACTATAACTTTCCCTAAACCTATGGTTTTTTCAGGGAATTTCTAAGGTTTTTTAAATGCTAATTTCTAACTATAACGTGCCTGAAACCTATGGTTTTTTCAGTGAATTTCAAAGGTTTTTTTAAATGCTAGTTTCTAACTATGCCTACAGAGGTAGGACATGTGAAGAAAGAAGAAAAAACGCACAGAAAGAAGCAAAAGAAATGCAGAAAGAAGCAACAGAAGTCCACAAAGACGAAGAAAAGTGCAGGAAGAAACAAGACATGTGCAGAAAGAACCAACAGAGGAGCAGAAAGAGGCCTTGTTGCAAAATCATCCTGTGCCCACAACTTTTTCAGACGGGTACTGGTGGTAACTGACTCTGAATAACCAGGCCTAGAGCTAGTTCTATGCTAAAAGACACTTAAAATACAGTGAAAACACCTACATACACTAGGGAACACTATGGGCCCGATTCACAGAACTAACTTAAAACAAAATCCTAAACTTACTACCATTTTGGTATTCACAGAAGGCACTTACTCATTTTGGTATTCACAGAAAGCACTTACTCATTTCGGTATTCACAGAAGTTAGGAGTCCTAACTTTAGGACTCCTAAATGCCTTCTGTGAATACCGAAAGTCTTAAAATTAGGATTTTTCTCAGTTTAGTAGTAGTATAGTTAGGACTCCTAACTTTAGGACTCCTAAATGCCTTCTGTGACTACCGAAAGTCTTAAAATTAGGATTTTTCTCAATTCATTAGTAGTAAAGTTAGGACTCCTAACTTTAGGACTCCTAAATGCCTTCTGTGAATACCGAAAGTCTTAAAATTAGGATTTTTCTCAATTCATTAGTAGTAAAGTTAGGACTCCTAACTTTAAGACTACTAAATGCCTTCTGTGAATACCGAAAGCCTTAAAATTAGGATTTTTCTCAGTTTAGGAGTAGTAAAGTTAAGACTCCTAACTTTAGGACTCCTAAACTGAGAAAAATCCTAACTTTAAGACTTTTGGAATTTACAGAAGGCATTTAGGAGTCCTAAAGTTAGGACTCCTAACTTCTGTGAATACCGAAATGAGTAAGTGCCATCTGGGAATACCAAAATGAGTAAGTGCCTTCTGTAAATACCAAAATGGTAGTAAGTTTAGGATTTTGTCTTAAGTTAGTTCTGTGAATCGGGCCCTATGCGTTGGGGTACCCCTGTGATTAGCATGACCTCCTCTGTAAGGCCCTTGAATCCAGAGGGTCCCTGGGGTCCAACTAGCCAACCAGGTACCTCTAGTAAGCGCCACAGAGCTGAATTCAGCCGATTTAAAAAAAAAATGCTTTTTGGGGCCCTGGGGGTCCTTGTGGGACCCCCTAAGCAGGCCTAGGGGGTCAGTGTGTTTCTACCCTGCCCCCTTTTCTTTTATTTTGTGTTTCTTTTTCTGTTTTTGTGTGCCACGGTTACCGAGGGACAAGATGGCTGCCAACATTTCCTGGTTTGGAGTGTTGACAGCCAATTAGAATCAAGCTCATGATCGGGAGGGTGCGTGGATCCTCTGTGCCTCTAAATATTGAAACTTTTATTTTTTGATTTTCTCAGCAACTACTGAATGGATTTACACCATTTAAAACAAAGGATGCTTTCTTAAGCAAGCACTACCTTTTTGCCAAATTTGGTGTAATTCCGTTCAGCAGTTCCAGCTGTAGCCGTGTCTAAAGTTTCCAATGGGAAATGCATTTTTTACCTCTATTTTTTGATTTTCTCACCAACTACTGCATGGATTTACACCATTTAAAAAAAGGGCGCTTTCTGAACCAAGCACTACCTTTTTGCCAAATTTGGTGTTATTCCGTTCAGCAGTTCGGGCTGTAGTCGTGTCTAAAATTTCCTACGGGAAATAACATGGAGAAAACACGTTTTGGGACCCCCCTCTTTTCTCGGCCCTTGCTTGGCGAATCACCCCGAAACTTTCAAGATAGGAGCTGACCAGAGCAGGCCATAAGTTTTGAGAATTTCGCGAAGATTTGTCAACCGGCGCCAAAGTTATTAGGAAAACAAGAAATGAGTTTCCTATGGAAACTAGGTCCTAACTATGACTAGTAGGTAGTTATATATATATATAAATATATCACCAAAAGCCCCCCCGAAGAAGAGAGTAGAGGCCACAGCTGGGATGAATAGGGAGACTTCTTTATTCAGCATGGTACAAAATTTGTCGAATGTATTTCGGCATGAATGCTGCCTTCCTCAGCACCAAGAGTCTTGTCAGGAGATGCAGGCGTCATCGTGTTTTTAAATTAATTGCTCCAAACCCATTGGTTTGTATCCGCTCCGCCCCCAAGATCAATGTCTTAGCAAACTACCTGCAGGACACATGGTGCGTGTGCACTGCAGATGCCAGAATGCAATGATTTTTTCCTGGTAGGTGCTGTGGGAATAAAATTATATTTTTGCGGATAAGTGTGGCATCACGATGTCGTCTGTGTCCATCACCTGTGTCCTGCTTGAATTCCTGTGTCCCCCTGGGTCCCCAGACCGCATCAACCACCATACTTCAGAATTCCATCTGGCGGGGGCAAGTCTGGTACTCCATCTCGCCCTTCGCAGAGTCAATGTAGATACATATATCCTTGCTCCTTATGCACCAGCCTGGCGCACTCATGAATGGTGTCTGTCACAGCAGGGGTGCCCCCGCCAACGTATCCAGCTCCACACTGTCAGCAGGTAATCGTACCTTTCCACAGAAGACAGCACTCACGGGGGAGAGTTCCAAAGTTGTTTATTCACGGAAACTCGGGGCGCACAACAGGCACATTTCGGCAATTCGCCTTTGTCGATGTTTAGCACGAAACGCCAGCATCGCCCTTTCTTTTTATTCAACATTCGCGCTAAGCAAATTCATCAAAACAGTGAAAGGACTAGTCCGGCAAATCCATGTCGGGGAAATGCGAACATTCCGCCATCTTTAAGTATCAGAAAGCGTATCATTAGCTATAGCATACACAAAATGTAATGTCCAATATCCCAGCAACAGAATTGTTATCCAGAATAAAAAATAATATTATATTAAGCCCTAAATGGTCCTAGCCCACAATTAAGCCCTAAATGGGCATTTATTGTCTATTACCACTGAATAGATTCCAGCTAAAGCACGCAACAATAAAGTTTGATAGTTTATGATATTCTGACGACCAGAGGCATTCCTCCATGTTCTACCATTTTAAGCGTAACATTCCATTTCTTTACATAGCAATTCATTACATACAAACAGTGAAGCTTATCCAATTTTTGATCGAGCACACAAAAGAATGAGTCAAACTTCAAATGATATTTAGTCAATCAAAAATGTACCTGGGAAAAGAGATAACATAAAATACAGTTCCTTAGTCCCCCAAATGTACTGCGAGTTCCTCACTACTGTTTAAGCCATAAGGAGTTTTACTCTGTAGATCAATGATATAGCGGGATTCAAGACGTCTACGTCTCTGAATCCTGTCCCCCCCTCTGTGATTAGTGGGCACATGATCTAGACAGAAGTATGTCAATAAATCTCTGTTGCGTTTGTGGTGTTGATTAAAATGTTGTGCAACAGGATAGGCCTCGTCTGCATTGGCAATCGCCCGTAAATGTTCAAGTATACGAATCTTCGCGGGATGTATGGTGCTACCAATATAGCGGAGCCCACACGGACACACCAAGCAGTAAACAGTGTAAGGAGTAGCACAAGTGAGAAACTTCGTGATTTTCTTAGGTACCGCATCTTCTGAGAATGTGGTGATCATCCTAAACTTGCCATTGTTCTTTTCACCCTTGGACTTACTCTGATCCTTCAGAAGATCACCTCTTTTTATTCGATTGACTTTCTGTAATGCTTGTGTCAGAAGTAGAACTGCCTCACTATAGCCTCTCTGTCTAAAGCGATGTATGCTTTCTTGGACTGATAGTTCAAAGTCAGGATCTCTAGTATTGTTTCTCCTTATCTGAAGTAATTCCCCATAAGGGATGCTGTCAATAAGTTTCTTGGGGTGACTGCTGGAGGTATTCACTCACCCAATCAGAGACTTATGCTCTTACTTAGAGACCCATTGAGAAGCTCATAAACCCACTCACAGATCTATTCAGACACACATAAACCCACTCACTACCTACTCAGATACTCACACACCCATAGAGCTACTCACACACCACCTCCCAGGCCCGCTCAGAGACTTATGCACACACTCACTGATACACTGAGAGACTCACACACCCACTCAAAGTCCCACTCAGAGATGTACACATCCTCTCACAGAACCAATCTGTCACACTCCCAGTCATTGACCCACTGAGAGACTGATACACTCACTCACAGACCCACTCAGACAGTCATGCACCCACTCAATCACCCACTTAGACACTCGTGTATCGCCTCACTGTTCCAGTCAGACAGTCATATACTTACTTTCAAATGCACAAAGGCACTCATGCACCTACTCACAGATCGACTGAGAGACGCATGCAACCAATCAGATGTCCATTGAGAAACTGATGCACCCAGTCATAGATGCACTGATACAGTTATGCTATTTGTTACAGAACCATTGATAGACTGATGCACCATCTCACAGATCCACTGAAATACAAAGGTTACAAGGACGTTATAGCTAGGAAATGGAATTTTTTTAAACGTAGAAATTTACTGAAATAAACTAAGGTTACAGAGACGTAATAGTTAGGTTCAGGTTTCACTTGTACAAAACCAGAGAAATTCAGCCGTTATAGTTAGTGTGCTAACTGCAACTCATGCCCCCACAATGTCCTGCTTATGACCTCACATATTACATTATTCATGACATGGTTAGTGACCTCACTGATGACATCGCTGATGAAATCTCAAATGACATCACTGAAAACATCACTGATTTGATTTCATCCCTTTGCCCTTTGATGATGCTTCTCAAAATGTTTGGGCTCTGAGTATGTAACATCTGAATTTTGTATTGCACTCATATACTGCAATATTCTCTTGTGCAGTGGGAGAGTGGTATTCCCTATGTATTTTCTAGAGCAAGGACAGGTCAGCATGTAGACCACAAAGCTAGTCTTGCAGGTTATCCTTTGTTTTATTGCAACTCTTTGCCTATATAATGTGTAGGGGTGGGCGGAATTTGCGTAATCGCGTTACGCAAATCTCCGCGAAACGGTAAAAAATCTCAGCGAACACACAGAAATTCCGCGAACACGCGGAATTGCTTGTTCGCGATACTTTTTTCCTGTTCACGATCGCTGTTTGCGTGCTCGGGGTGAAATATCTCGCGAACACGCATATTGAGAACGCGAACAAGCAAAAAATTTCGCAAAGTCGCGGAACGCAGATTTTTGGGCAATTTCGCGTTCTCCGCGGAACGCGAAATTGCCCAAATTCCGCAAATTCCGCGAACGGAACGGAATTTACCGCCCAGGCCTAATAATGTGCTGTACTCAGTGAGGTTCTCACCCTGTCTGTATGCCTAGCAACTTTTACACTTAGCAATCTCATCTTTGGATTTCAGCCATGCCTTTAGTGTTGATTACCTCACTCTTGCATGTCTATAGCTTATCAATTGGCATCTGGTATCATTAGCGCCTATTTGAGGGTCATTCTGCACCAAATGCCAATGACGGTTTGGGGCAGCTCTAACCTGTAGAAGCTGTCTATTATAGGTTTCTATATAGCTATGCTCTGTGTCACCCTGCCTCACCTCCACTCTCTTTCTCTCCTTTTTGTTAAAAAGTGCTTCTGCACGTTTTGAATTCTGTGCTTTCCTGAGGCATGCTTAAGTATGGCACTGGTGTATCCTCTTTGTCTAAAGTATGACAACAGTTCTGCTTCTGTCTTAGCATATTCAGTTTCTGTGCTGCATATCCCTCTCACTCTGTATAACTCACCAAAAGGTATATTTCTTATGAGTCATCTAGGATTCAAACTCTGGCATGTACCATACTATTGCCCGAAGTAGTCTTTCTAAACAGCAGGACAGTAACTTGATGGTCACATATTTTTACATACACATCCAAAAACTCCAAATCACCCTCACTAATTTTGTGAGTAAAACTGAACTGCAGGTCATTGTTGTTTATAGTTTTATTGAACTCCTCTGCTGACGTTCTGCTCACCTTCAAAATTACAAAAAGTGAATAAATAAAACATACCCAAAACACAATATAATCAAACTATTGCTTTAGCTGTGGATCCCCGACCACTTGCTCCTCCCACCTGCCCATATGCAGATTAGCTTAGCTGGGAGTGGATCAGGTGCATCGCTGTCCCCCCGAGTTGCACAAAAAACTCATTATTGAACAAGAATATGATTTTGGTAAGGCAGCACTCTTTTACTTTCAACAACATCATGTTGTGTTTTTAGAATTTCATAGATCTCATTCTATAGAAATGTTCTACTGCTTTTATGCAATCTGCATGGTTTATGCTTGTATATAAGGAGGCAAAATCTAATGAAATTAGTAGCATGTCCTTGTCCCATCCTACATCAAAATTCTACATAGAAAATCAAACATCCCTTTTATATATGACAGCAACATAGAAACCATAGGGTTTAAAAAGGAATCTAGGGGCATGGCCAAGATGGCGAGGTGAGCGGTCGCACTCTCTGCGAGCTCCCGAGACCCTAGGCCAGCACTTTCTCGCAGAATCTCCCCCTGTTCTGCTGGGAATTCGCTGTGGAGGTGGAGGAGTACCGGCGGATACATTTTGGAGCTCGGCGCTCTTGGGAGGCGCCGCCGGAGCCCAGCAGAAGCAGGCGAGGGAAGGAGCGGCACGGAAGTGGGGCCGAGAGTCGGGGCCTGCCGTCACGGACCTTGGATTGTCCCGGGAGTACGGACCTGGACCGGGCTGCGCGGGTCGACGCCACGCGGAGGCGAGGCTTGGAGGAGGGCTGCCGAAGGAGCCGCGGGGAGTGGAGACGTCTAGACGCGGCCAGAAGCAGCGCCGGGCCCGGGAGCATATGCCGCTCCCCTGCGCTTGGCCGATCAGAGAGGCAGTCTTGAGCCCGGGTGTGGGCCCGGCGGCGGCTGGAGTAAGGTGGGGACTGGCAGCGGGGCGGCGCCCGGCGGAGGTCACAGCGCGCAGCAGGAGGAGGGACTCGGGACGAGCGGATTCTGTCCCGAGCGCAGCGGCCTTATTGGCAGGCAGGAGGAAGGGCGGCCGGCCTGTGAAGAAACGGACCCGGAGGAGAGTCTGGCCCTCGAGGAGCTGGGGTGCGTCGGAGGCGTGAGAGGTGGAGAGCGAAGGCGAAAGGGCCATACGCCAGTGGCGCCTGTAAGGTGTAACGGCAGGGAGAGCGGGCGAGAGCGGTGAGGCCCCCCCAGGGTCCCGCGTTCTGAAGACTAGGCCGCTGCGACCCGCGGCCTGTACCCTGAGAGTGAATGTCTGGGAGGGGCAGCCCATCCGGTGGCAGAGAGACAGAGGGCTGGGGGCCCCGCAGACGTCCCCCTGGCCGCCTGGCTCCAGAGGGGGAGCAGCAGAGAGGACAAGGGCCTCTTTAGCACACAAGGGAGCCGGGCCTGGCGTGCGTGGACGGAGCCGAGGCCTGTGTGCATCCCTGCGGCTGGGCCTGAGCCCCGGTGGGCGGACGCCCGGTGGCGCAACCCACGTGAGGCCGGCGGCCGGCCGATCATGAAAAGGAGCAGCCTGCGGGGCCCTGGAGATTACGGTGGCGGAGCGGAGTCCGGACCGGGGGACCTGTGCTCCGTGGAGGTATATCTTGTGCAACGCGCGGAGCCGCCGGAGGCCTGTGGAGGGAGCCGCTGGAGGAGGTAGGAGCTGGATACCGCCTACGTGGCCTGGGGGTGGCAGGAGAGAATCGGGGGCCTTGCGGTGCCCCAGGAGTGGCGGGGGCGTTTCCCCCCCATTTTGAACGGGCTGCACTTGATCGCACTGCACGACAGGAGGTGGGGTACCCGGTAGGGTGCAGGGAGAACCCCCGGGTCCCGGCGCTGGAGATCGGCACGCAGCAGCACGGCGGGCCGGGCGCCAGTGACGCCGGAGGCTCTGGCTGACTTACGCCCCCACAACAATGGCAGGCAACAGAGGGGGAAAGAAGGGGGAACGCACTCTCCCCGAGCTGCTTGGTAGGCACCAACATAGAACAGACAGGGGACAGCCGTCGCCGTGCTCCTCTGGGGGCTCGCAGGAGGCCGGCGGGGGGGAGCCTCCGGTCACCAGATCCTTCCTGGAGTCCCTCTTTAGCTCCCTCAGGGAAGACTTCCAAACGTTGAAACAAGAGGTCGCCGGTGAAGTGCGGGAGATACGACGTGAGGTAGATGGCCTGGGAGAACGTGTGGCCACCGGGGAGAGTGCAGGCCAACAGAGGGACGAAGAAATCGAACAGCTGCAGCAGGAGGTGCTGCGCCTCAGGGACCAACAGCTAGATCTCCAGGTGCATAACGAGGATCTCGAAAACAGATCCCGGCTGAATAACATTCGGGTCCGGGGAGTTCCGTCCACGGAAGAAGGATCCGACGTTGCCGGTTACCTGCAGGACCTTTTTCGGGAGGTCTTGGGGGAGTCGGCAGACTTCCCCATTCAGATCGACGGAGCACATAGGGTGGGGCTGCCGAGGCGGGCATCGGCACCGCCGCCAGATATTCTGGCCTTTCTCCCGGACTTCCCACTCAAAGAGCACATCCTCACTGAAGCTCGGAGGCGGCAACCCCTGACTTTTCGAGGACACTCGGTTGCTTTCTACCAAGACTTATCTGCAATAACACTTCAGAAACGCAAAGCATTCAAGATCGCTACTGACTTTCTGAGGGAGCATGAGACGCCCTATGCCTGGGGTCACCCCTTCCGGCTTATCTTTCGGTGGAATGGCACTATGCACCAACTACGCTCACTGCAAGAGACATGCGGGGTCCTGGGCATCACAGCGACGGAGGACGATGTGACTACGCTGCACCGGAGGCGCTCTACTTGGGATGGCTGGCAGCGGGTGTCAAGGCGGCGCCCCTCCGAGCGCCCTGTGAGGCCGGATTCGCCCACCATCAGGGCCAGCATGGAAAGCGCAGTGCTCGAGGTGGCCAGGGACACTGCCTCCGGCCATGTAGCACTGACGGCGTAAGAACACTCCGGGGGGAGATCATCATAGCCTACTTCATATCGCAGGTTTGGGGGCTGGGGGGGGGGTCGCGGGGAAGGGACAGTGGCTGGACGTCCACTTAAGTAACTTACCACGGACTTGTTCCCTTTGGGACTTGACTGGGACTATGGTTTTCTGGGGTTTAGGGGTGGGAAGGGGAGGGAAGAAGAGTGGGGGTCAGGGGTTGTTGGCCTATTGCCGGTGGGTTGGTTGGTTAGTAGTTCGGGGGGTTTGCACGGGCTGTTGGGTGGGGGAAGGGAGGGAAGGTAGCCAGGGGGTTGGGATGGAGTGTTGGGGGGAACCGGGAGGGGAGGGGGGATCGTCCAGTGCACCACAGGGGTTTTGACCGCGGCGGCGGCACTCATGAGACAGACTCTGCGTCTGCAGAGGCTCAGCGCTATCTCTACTGTCATCCCATATGCCGCCCACCACTCTTAAGATCGTGACTCTTAATGTCAGGGGCCTCAACAACCCGGTTAAACGGCGTGCGGTGTTGTCCCTATTAGAAAGTACCCAAGCGGACATTTGTCTCCTTCAGGAGACCCATCTATTGCCACGGGACTGCCTTAGACTACGCTCACACAAATTCCCGACACAATTTTTCTCTTCCAGCAACACTAAGACGGCGGGGGTAGCGATCCTGGTAGCCAGGCATTTTAGAGGAGAGGTACTCCAGAAACACGCAGAACAGAAAGGCAGGCTGTTAGCCTACAGGTTTAGAGTTGAGGGTCTCGCCTTCACGGTAGGGTCCCTCTATAGCCCTAACGACCAACAGGAGCGCTTTCTCCGCTCAGCGCTGGTGGACGTCACTGCAACACAGGACAGGCACATCATCCTCGGAGGCGACTTTAATATGGTCTTCGACTCGGCCCTCGACAGATCCGCACATCGCTCTCCGCAAACTGGGGAATTCTCGACTGGGTGCAAGGCGCAGCTGACGGAGTTGGACCTCCATGACCTTTGGCGTTGCATGCACCCTACTGATTGGGAATATTCTTATTACTCCCACGCACATAAAACTTATGCGAGGCTGGACCATTTCCTGGTCACAGCGCCGGTGTGTGCACTGGCCACCGCGACGGAGATGGGGGTGATCTCCCTGTCTGATCACGCCCGGTTACCGCCACGCTCTGTCTGCCACCAATCTCATGCCCGCCATGGGTATGGCATCTACGGGACACCTTACTGCACAGAAAGGCAGTTGTCACGTGCATAACGGATACGATTCGGGAATATTTGTCCCATAATGACGACTCGGATACGTCCCGGGCGACCCAGTGGGCTGCTCTGAAGGCTGTACTTCAGGGGGAGTTTATCGCTATCTCTTCAGCTGACAATAAGGAAAGGCAGCATAAGCGGGAGGAGCTCACCCATCGGGTCCTCGCACTTGAGCACATGCACTGCAGGACGGGAGTTCCCCGAATCTGGCGGCAGCTCAAGGAGGCGAGGAAGCTCCTGAAGGCCCTGGACATGGACCGCGCCGAGTACGCGGCTTTGCACCTGCGCCACGCCTACTATACGGGAGGGGACAGATGTGGCCGGCTGCTGGCGAACAGGCTCAGGGTTGCACGACAACAGCAGCTGGTGAGGGCGATCTCCACGGGATCGACGGTTACGGAGGATGCCGATATAGCCGAGACCTTCCGCAGGTTTTATGCCGACCTCTATTCTGGGGATCCCCCAGATGAACCTGCGACGGCGGCGTACCTGGATTCGGTCTCTCTCCCCTCCTTGGCACCCTTGCAGGCGGAGGACCTTGACAGGGATATACGAGTCGAGGAAGTGATCTCCGCCATTGCCAACCTTAAGCATGGCAAATCCCCGGGGCCGGATGGCTACACTTCCCTCTTCTATAAAACATTTTGTGCGACACTGGCCCTGCTCCTCACACGCCTCTTCAATACGTTCTCTGTTCCTGGCGCCATTTCTCCGGACCTGTTACGAGCCTCTCTCACGGTTATCCCCAAGCCAGGGAAGGATCGGACGCAATGCGGTTCTTACAGGCCGATATCTCTTTTAAATATAGACCTCAAGCTGTACACCAGGATCCTGGCGGCCCGCTTGGCCCCCCATCTACCGGGACTTATAGACCCGGATCAGGCGGGCTTTGTCCCAGGAAGGCAAACAGTGGACAACACCAAGAGGATTGCTCATCTCATAGAAAAGGCGTCGCGGATTCCAGGGGAGCGAATGCTGCTCTCGGTGGACGCTGAAAAGGCGTTTGACCGCGTCCACTGGCCTTATCTGGAGCGGGTGCTGCTGAAGGTGGGTATGGGGGAGAAGTTCCGCTCTATGATTCTCAACTGCTACAAATTCCCGATGGCGGTAGTGCGGGTGAATGGCTATAGCTCCAGGAGTTTTTACATCGAGAGGGGCACGAGGCAGGGGTGCCCGTTGTAGCCTCTACTCTTCGCCCTGTATATGGAGCCCTTTGCCCAGAGGATACGTCACAATCCGGCGGTGAAGGGGGGGAGGTTTGGCGGCTTTACTCACGCCGTTAGCCTATATGCTGATGACGTCATACTATCGCTGGAAGATCCGCTCTCTGCTCTCCCGGCCTGTATCAAGGAGATGAATGCCTTTGCTGCGGTTGCGGGCTTCAAAATGAACATGGGGAAGTCGGTGGCCTTGGATATGTCTCTCACGCCCGCTACCAGGACCTATTTACAAGGCCTTTTCCCGATACTCTGGTCAATGGATCTGGTGCCCTATTTAGGGATCCAGCTAGCCCCCACCCTGCCCCCTATGGTGACTGCTAATTATGCCACCTTGGGCAGGAAGATTCGGGAGGAAATAGGCCGGTGGGACCACAGTACCCTTTCGTGGCTGGGCAGAATAGCCGCCATTAAAATGACGGTCTTGCCTCAGATTCTGTATCTGTTTCGGGCACTGCCGCTGCAGCCACCGGTTGGGTGGATTCAGAAGACACAGACTGACTTGGCGCGCTTCATATGGCAGGGCAAGAAACCCAGAGGGCGCTCTCTATGCTGGCACCGGAAGCCGAGGGACTGGGGATTCCTGATCTCCGTAAGTACTTTCAGGCGGCGCAGCTGCGCTATCTGGTGGAGTGGAGCAGGTGGGAATCTGACAAGCACTGGCTCTTTCAGGATCAGACGGTGGCGGGCAGGCCCCTGCAGGAGGGGCCTTTCCTGTGTGGGGCCCACCGCCCCGCGAATGTATACGCCTCCTTCGTCACTAGGGTCCCTCTGCAGGTATGGGATGCCACCAACGCCATGCACGGCCTGACAACGTTCCCTTCACCTCTAACGCCCCTGGTTGATAACCCTGACTTTACCCCGGGACTGGAAGGGGGGCCTTCGCTCACTGGCGTGCGGCGGGGTGTAGGGTCCTGTGCCATCTGTACGACCAGGAAGGCGTCATCCCCTTCCCACGCTTCCGCCAGGAAAACACGCTACCGGAGACCGAGAGGTTGCGTTACATGCAGGTTCGCCATTGGGCATTGCACCCCCAGGTGCGAGAGACGGCCGATAGGAGATTCCTCCCGTATGAACGCTGGCTTCTATCTCGCACGTCCGACGCAAAGCTAATAACCAACCTTTATAAGTTCCTACAACCACCTTCCTCACACAATATATAATCCAGGGAGGGAGCGCTGGGAGAGAGAATTGGGCAGGTCCCTGAGTCACAAAGAATGGGAGCAGGTGGCATACAGGGCCAGGCACTCGGCATATCATACGGGCCTCACTGAAACCTTCACTAAAGTATCGACATACTGGTACTATACCCCGGAGCGTATACACGACATGGACCACAGCAAAGATAACGCCTGCTGGAGGGGATGTGGGCGGGTGGGCACGCTGACACACGTCTTGTGGGACTGCCCCCTCCTCGACTCCTACTGGAAAGAGGTGATAGACAATATCGATTCCCATTTTAACACTGAACTGCCACGCCTCCCAGCATATATATTACTAGGCCTCCCGAACAGGTTGATGTATCCCTTAAAATCTTTCAGGGGTAGGCAGATAGCTATTGCACTGGGATCGGCGATGCAGAACATTCTCGCACACTGGCGCTCCACTACACTCCCCACGGTCACGGGCTGGCTCCATAGATTGTGGCATGTGCTGGGGATGGAGAAACTGTCGCTTACAGTGGCAGGGGATGCGGAGCAGTTCACTGACCTCTGGCAGCCGTTTCAGTCCCTGTTAGTTACAGAATTTAGGGAACTGACCTGCCCGAGATATCTTCGCCTCTTTCGGCTTACAACGCCAGAGGATCCGGCCTCCTGAATGGGCACGGGGCAGGGATCCTTCAGGGGGTGGCGGCGGGAGAGGTTAGGGATGGTCCGCCCCATGCACTGGACGAGGGGAGTGCTAGCGAGGAGAGGGTGTTTGACGGTTGGGGTTCGGGGAGGGGGGTTTTAGGGGGGGGAACTTTTTAGGATTTCGTAATACTGTTCATTTTTTGAGTGTCATGGCGAACGGATGTCTTGTTGGAATGTTCTTTGAAGGGCCTCCTGCCCAGTATATGGCCTTTGCCGCTACGCTCTGACACCCTTTCTGGGTTTTATTTTTTGGTTTCTATTTGCTACACCAATAAAATACTTTAAACCTAAAAAGGAATCTATGTATCTTGATACATTCTCAAAAGGGCTCCCTTGAACTAGGGCATTCTGGGGGATTGCTCCCATTCTTGTGAATTTTAGGGATAAGATAATAAATAGGAAGTTTGGGAAAATCTTGTCTCCCAAATTTCTATTCATCGTCACTAATCAAACCTTGCTCCCTCCACTTAATCAGATGTTCGTCAAAAGAATCTTTGGTTGTAAATACTCATTACTTGTTATTCTAGCATGACAACTGGAGTCATTCAGATGCTCGTATGCTTCTGTCAAGTACATGTCTATTGGCATAGAAACATGTTTCCTCCCTTGTCTGAGGATCTTATTACAATAGGGTCACGCTTCTATAGTTTATCCAGTGTCCTAGGTAGTAATATGTGACGTCATCAGCAGTGCATTGCGGGGGCATGAGTTATAGTTAGCTCTACTAACTATAACGTTCGAATTTCTCTGTCAGCAACTTTCCTTCAGGCATCCATAGGAGTCCACGACGAAACCCGACGCAAGTTCACACCTATGCACCCGCAGTCCGTGGGCTAGGTAACTTGGGTACTTCGGTGCTCACAAAGTTATTGACTATCCTAGGGTCTAGTTTCCGAGTCTCGACTTTCTAGCTATACCAGAAGTGTCCTAAAACTGCTTATTTCTGAACTGTACTATTTCTATCGATTATACGCATTACGCGGGAGTGTTTCCACTCTGCACCTGAATCCCGTGAGCCTCCCACTTCCTAACCTTTGGTAGTATAGTGTAGCCCCAGTGATTCCCTAGGCCTAGGCCTATCCTATGTCCGTGACAGTGGTCCTTATACCACTTACTTAGTATATGGTTTGCGTGGCCCCTAGGGCCTAACTGTATTACTTACCTGTGTGACTTAATGTATGCTTGAATAAGACTGTGTTGTACTTACCTCGAATCTCATAAAGAGTGCTGAGGGTTTGACTGGAATAAATACACTTTATTTTATATATATATATCTGTTGTGGTGTCCTTTCATTTGGTATTCAAGGGATTATATATGGTATAACAGCTGGCTTCACATGTCATTCAGAGTTTAGCCTAAGACTGCTCTTGTCCATGCTACCACTAGGATAGCTGGTCTATAAGGTTGACTTTACAACCAATCACCATAAGGGTTGTTTGGACTGATACAAGGTGTACACTAGAATTAGTGACATCATATATCAGGCCAACTTCTCACACACAGGTGTCACAGGACACGTGACCCTGCCAATAAAAACGACCAGATGCACGTGCTCCACGCCATTTCCATTTCAGACTTGGTGCATTGGATGCACTGCGGCCGGCACTGGCACACCGTCATGGGACGGTGAATTTCGGTCCACAGATGTAGGGGCATTGTAAGTGCTGAGCAGGTGTGCAGCCTGCGATGATGCCCCATCCCGGTGGTCCTGAAAGCTCATGTTTTGTGTGCCCTGCTGGACCGCAGTGTGGGCCTGAGCCATCAAACAGCAGGGGCCTACCGCCACGTGCATGGCCTCACCAGTCACTGAGTTAGTGGCACCGCAAGGGCTGAGCGGGTGTGCAACCTGCGATGATGATG